>NC_092733.1:44519288-44819288 GCF_047496885.1 Scyliorhinus torazame | reverse complement strand
TGGTTTGGGTTAGTGTGGGCACTGGGTCC
The DNA here is from genome assembly GCF_047496885.1 of Scyliorhinus torazame. NCBI lineage: Eukaryota > Metazoa > Chordata > Chondrichthyes > Carcharhiniformes > Scyliorhinidae > Scyliorhinus > Scyliorhinus torazame. The sequence continues at coordinate 44,819,259 of NC_092733.1, read as the reverse complement.
AGTGGTTAGTGTTAGTGTGGGCGCTGGGTCCAGTGGTTATTGTTAGTGTGGGCGCTGGATCCAGTGGTTAGGGTTAGTGTGGGCGCTGGGTCCAGTGTTAAGGGTTAGTGTGGGCGCTGGATCCAGTGGTTAGGGTTAGTGTGGGTGCTGGGTCCAGTGGTTAAGGCTAGTGTGGGCGCTGGGTCCAGTGGTTAGGGTTAGTGTGGGCGCTGGGTCCAGTGTTTAGGGTTAGTGTGGGCGCTGGATCCAGTGTTTAGGGTTAGTGTGGGCGCTGGATCCAGTGGTTAGGGTTAGTGTGGGCGCTGGGTCCAGTGTTTAGGGTTAGTGTGGGCGCTGGATCCAGTGGTTAGGGTTAGTGTGGGCGCTGGGTCCAGTGGTTAGGGTTAGTGTGGGCGCTGGGTCCAGTGGTTAGGGTTAGTGTGGGCGCTGGATCCAGTGGTTAGGGTTAGTGTGGGCGCTGGGTCCAGTGGTTAGGGTTAGTGTGGACGCTGGGTCCAGTGGTTAGGGTTAGTGTGGGTGCTGGGTCCAGTGGTTAGGGTTAGTGTGGGCGCTGGATCCAGTGGTTAGGGTTAGTGTGGGTGCTGGGTCCAGTGGTCAGGGTTAGTGTGGGCGCTGGGTCCAGTGGTTAGGGTTAGTGTGGGCGCTGGATCCAGTGGTTAGGGTTAGTGTGGGCACTGGGTCCAGTGGTTTGGGTTACTGTGGGCGCTGGGTCCAGTGGTCAGGGTTAGTGTGGGCGCTGGGTCCAGTGGTTAGGGTTAGTGTGGGTGCTGGGTCCAGTGGTCAGGGTTAGTGTGGGCGCTGGGTCCAGTGGTTAGGGTTAGTGTGGGCGCTGGGTCCAGTGGTTAGGGTTAGTGTGGGCACTGGGTCCAGTGGTTAGGGTTAGTGTGGGCGCTGGGTCCAGTGGTTAGGTTTAGTGTGGGCACTGGATCCAGTGGTTAGGGTTAGTGTGGGCGCTGGGTCCAGTGGTTAGGTTTAGTGTAGGCACTGGGTCCAGTGGTTAGGGTTAGTGTGGGCACTGGGTCCAGTGGTTAGGTTTAGTGTGGGCACTGGGTCCAGTGGTTTGGGTTAGTGTGGGCGCTGGGTCCAGTGGTTAGGTTTAGTGTGGGCACTGGGTCCAGTGGTTAGGTTTAGTGTGGGCGCTGGGTCCAGTGGTTAGGGTTAGTGTGGGCGCTGGGTCCAGTGGTTAGGTTTAGTGTGGGCACTGGGTCCAGTGGTTAGGGTTGGTGTGGGCGCTGGGTCCAGTGGTTAGGTTTGTGTGTGCGCTGGGTCCAGTGGTTAGGGTTAGTGCGGGAGCTGGTTCCAGTGGTTAGGTTTGTGTGTGCGCTGGGTCCAGTGGTCAGGGTTACTGTGTGTGCTGGGTCCAGTGGTTAGGGTTACTGTGTGTGCTGGGTCCAGTGGTTTGGGTTAGTGCGGGCGTTGGGTCCAGTGGTCAGGGTTAGCGTGGGTGCTGGGTCCAGTGGTCAGGGTTAGTGTGGGCGCTGGGTCCAGTGGTTAGGGTTAGTGTGGGTGCTGGGTCCAGTGGTTAGGATTAGTGTGGGCGCTGGGTCCAGTGGTCAGGGTTAGTGTGGGCGCTGGATCCAGTGGTTAGGGTTAGTCTGGGCGCTGGGTCCAGTGTTTAGGGTTAGTGTGGGCGCTGGATCCAGGGGTTAGGGTTGGTGTGGGCGCTGGGTCCAGTCGTTAGGGTTGGTGTGGGCGCTGGGTCCAGTGGTTAGGATTAGTGTGGGCGCTGGGTCCAGTGGTTAGGGTTAGTGTGGGCACTGAGTCCAGTGGTTAGGGTTACTGTCGGTGCTGGGTCCAGTGGTTAGTGTTAGTGTGGGCGCTGGGTCCAGTGGTTATGGTTAGTGTGGGCGATGGGTCCAGTGGTTAGTGTTAGTGTGGGCGCTGGATCCAGTGGTTAGGGTTAGTGTGGGCACTGGGTCCAGTGGTTTGGGTTAGTGTGGGCACTGGGTCCAGTGGTTAGTGTTAGTGTGGGCGCTGGGTCCAGTGGTTAGGGTTAGTGTGGGCGCTGGATCCAGTGGTTAGGGTTAGTGTGGGCGCTGGATCCAGTGGTTAGGGTTAGTGTGGGCGCTGGGTCCAGTGTTTAGGGTTAGTGTGGGCGCTGGATCCAGTGGTTAGGGTTAGTGTGGGTGCTGGGTCCAGTGGTTAAGGCTAGTGTGGGCGCTGGGTCCAGTGGTTAGGGTTAGTGTGGGCGCTGGGTCCAGTGTTTAGGGTTAGTGTGGGCGCTGGATCCAGTGGTTAGGGTTAGTGTGGGCGCTGGATCCAGTGGTTAGGGTTAGTGTGGGCGCTGGGTCCAGTGTTTAGGGTTAGTGTGGGCGCTGGATCCAGTGGTTAGGGTTAGTGTGGGCAATGGATCCAGTGGTTAGGGTTAGTGTGGGCGCTGGGTCCAGTGGTTAGGGTTAGTGTGGGCGCTGGGTCCAGTGGTTAGGGTTAGTGTGGGCGCTGGATCCAGTGGTTAGGGTTACTGTGGGCGCTGGGTCCAGTGGTCAGGGTTAGTGTGGGCGCTGGGTCCAGTGGTTAGGGTTAGTGTGGGCGCTGGGTCCAGTGGTCAGGGTTAGTGCGGGCGCTGGGTCCAGTAGTTAGGGTTAGTGTGGGTGCTGGGTCCAGTGGTCAGGGTTAGTGTGGGCGCTGGGTCCAGTGGTCAGGGTTAGTGTGGGCACTGGGTGCAGTGGTTAGGGTTAGTGTGGGCACTGGGTCCAGTGGTTAGGGTTAGTGTGGGCGCTGGGTCCAGTGGTTAGGTTTAGTGTGGGCGCTGGATCCAGTGGTTAGGGTTACTGTGGGCGCTGGGTCCAGTGGTCAGGGTTAGTGTGGGCGCTGGGTCCAGTGGTTAGGGTTAGTGTGGGCGCTGGGTCCAGTGGTTTGGGTTAGTGTGGGCGCTGGGTCCAGTGGTCAGGGTTAGTGCGGGCGCCGGGTCCAGTAGTTAGGGTTAGTGTGGGTGCTGGGTCCAGTGGTCAGGGTTAGTGTGGGCGATGGGTCCAGTGGTTAGTGTTAGTGTGGGCGCTGGATCCAGTGGTTTGGGTTAGTGTGGGCGCTGGGTCCAGTGGTTAGTGTTAGTGTGGACGCTGGGTCCAGTGGTTAGTGTTAGTGTGGGCGCTGGATCCAGTGGTTAGGGTTAGTGTGGGCGCTGGGTCCAGTGTTTAGGGTTAGTGTGGGCGCTGGATCCAGTGGTTAGGGTTAGTGTGGGCGCCGGGTACAGTGGTTTGGGTTAGTGTGGGCACTGGGTCCAGTGGTTAGTGTTAGTGTGGGCGCTGGGTCCAGTGGTTATTGTTAGTGTGGGCGCTGGATCCAGTGGTTAGGGTTAGTGTGGGCGCTGGGTCCAGTGTTAAGGGTTAGTGTGGGCGCTGGATCCAGTGGTTAGGGTTAGTGTGGGTGCTGGGTCCAGTGGTTAAGGCTAGTGTGGGCGCTGGGTCCAGTGGTTAGGGTTAGTGTGGGCGCTGGGTCCAGTGTTTAGGGTTAGTGTGGGCGCTGGATCCAGTGGTTAGGGTTAGTGTGGGCGCTGGATCCAGTGGTTAGGGTTAGTGTGGGCGCTGGGTCCAGTGTTTAGGGTTAGTGTGGGCGCTGGATCCAGTGGTTAGGGTTAGTGTGGGCGCTGGGTCCAGTGGTTAGGGTTAGTGTGGGCGCTGGGTCCAGTGGTTAGGGTTAGTGTGGGCGCTGGATCCAGTGGTTAGGGTTAGTGTGGGCGCTGGGTCCAGTGGTTAGGGTTAGTGTGGACGCTGGGTCCAGTGGTTAGGGTTAGTGTGGGTGCTGGGTCCAGTGGTTAGGGTTAGTGTGGGCGCTGGATCCAGTGGTTAGGGTTAGTGTGGGTGCTGGGTCCAGTGGTCAGGGTTAGTGTGGGCGCTGGGTCCAGTGGTTAGGGTTAGTGTGGGCGCTGGATCCAGTGGTTAGGGTTAGTGTGGGCACTGGGTCCAGTGGTTTGGGTTACTGTGGGCGCTGGGTCCAGTGGTCAGGGTTAGTGTGGGCGCTGGGTCCAGTGGTTAGGGTTAGTGTGGGTGCTGGGTCCAGTGGTCAGGGTTAGTGTGGGCGCTGGGTCCAGTGGTTAGGGTTAGTGTGGGCGCTGGGTCCAGTGGTTAGGGCTAGTGTGGGCACTGGGTCCAGTGGTTAGGGTTAGTGTGGGCGCTGGGTCCAGTGGTTAGGTTTAGTGTGGGCACTGGGTCCAGTGGTTAGGGTTAGTGTGGGCGCTGGGTCCAGTGGTTAGGTTTAGTGTGGGCACTGGGTCCAGTGGTTAGGGTTAGTGTGGGCACTGGGTCCAGTGGTTAGGTTTAGTGTGGGCACTGGGTCCAGTGGTTTGGGTTAGTGTGGGCGCTGGGTCCAGTGGTTAGGTTTAGTGTGGGCACTGGGTCCAGTGGTTAGGTTTAGTGTGGGCGCTGGGTCCAGTGGTTAGGGTTAGTGTGGGCGCTGGGTCCAGTGGTTAGGTTTAGTGTGGGCACTGGGTCCAGTGGTTAGGGTTGGTGTGGGCGCTGGGTCCAGTGGTTAGGTTTGTGTGTGCGCTGGGTCCAGTGGTTAGGGTTAGTGCGGGAGCTGGTTCCAGTGGTTAGGTTTGTGTGTGCGCTGGGTCCAGTGGTCAGGGTTACTGTGTGTGCTGGGTCCAGTGGTTAGGGTTACTGTGTGTGCTGGGTCCAGTGGTTTGGGTTAGTGCGGGCGTTGGGTCCAGTGGTCAGGGTTAGCGTGGGTGCTGGGTCCAGTGGTCAGGGTTAGTGTGGGCGCTGGGTCCAGTGGTTAGGGTTAGTGTGGGTGCTGGGTCCAGTGGTTAGGATTAGTGTGGGCGCTGGGTCCAGTGGTCAGGGTTAGTGTGGGCGCTGGATCCAGTGGTTAGGGTTAGTCTGGGCGCTGGGTCCAGTGGTTAGGGTTACTGTGGGCGCTGGGTCCAGTGGTTAGGGTTACTGTGGGTGCTGGGTCCAGTGGTTAGGATTAGTGTGGGCGCTGGGTCCAGTGGTCAGGGTTAGTGTGGGCGCTGGATCCAGTGGTCAGGGTTAGTGTGGGCGCTGGGTCCAGTGGTTAGGGTTGGTGTGGGCGCTGGGTCCAGTGGTTAGGGTTAGTGTGGGCGCTGGGTCCAGTGGTTTGGGTTAGTGTGGGCGCTGGATCCAGTGGTTAGGGTTAGTGTGGGCACTGGGTCCAGTATTAGGGTTACTGTTGGTGCTGGGTCCAGTGGTTTGGGTTAGTGTGGGCGCTGGGTCCAGTGTTTAGGTTTAGTGTGGGCGCTGGATCCAGTGGTTAGGGTTAGTGTGGGCGCTGGGTCCAGTGGTCAGGGTTAGTGTGGGCGCTGGGTCCAGTGGTTTGGGTTAGTGTGGGCGCTGGGTCCAGTGGTTAGGGTTGGTGTGGGCGCTGGATCCAGTGGTTAGGGTTAGTGTGGGCACTGGGTCCAGTATTAGGGTTAGTGTGGGTGCTGGGTCCAGTGGTTTGGGTTAGTGTGGGCGCTGGGTCCAGTGGTTAGGGTTGGTGTGGGCGCTGGGTCCAGTGTTTAGGTTTAGTGTGGGCGCTGGGTCCAGTGGTTAGGGTTAGTGTGGGCGCTGGGTCCCGTCGTCAGGGTTGGTGTGGGCGCTGTGTCCAGTGGTTAGGGTTAGTGTGGGCGCTGGATCCAGTGGTCAGGGTTACTGTGGGCGCTGGGTCCAGTGGTCAGGGTTGGTGTGGGCGCTGTGTCCAGTGGTTAGGGTTAGTGTGGGCGCTGGGTCCAGTGGTTAGGGTTGGTGTGGGCGCTGGGTCCAGTGTTTAGGGTTAGTGTGGGCGCTGGGTCCAGTGGTTAGGGTTAGTGTGGGCGCTGTGTCCAGTGGTTAGGGTTAGTGTGGGCGCTGGGTCCAGTGGTTAGGGTTAGTGTGGGCGCTGGGTCCAGTGGTTAGGGTTAGTGTGGGCGCTGGGTCCAGTGTTTAGGGTTGGTGTGGGCGCTGGGTCCAGTGGTTAGGGTTGGTGTGCGCGCTGTGTCCAGTGTTTAGGATTAGTGTGGGCGCTGGGTCCAGTGGTTTGGGTTAGTGTGGGCGCTGGGTCCAGTGGTTAGGATTAGTGTGGGCGCTGGGTCCAGTGGTTAGGGTTAGTGTGGGCACTGAGTCCAGTGGTTTGGGTTAGTGTGGGCGCTGGATCCAGTGGTTAGGGTTACTGTCGGTGCTGGGTCCAGTGGTTAGTGTTAGTGTGGGCGCTGGGTCCAGTGGTTAGTGTTAGTGTGGGCGCTGGATCCAGTGGTTTGGGTTAGTGTGGGCGCTGGGTCCAGTGGTTAGTGTTAGTGTGGACGCTGGGTCCAGTGGTTAGTGTTAGTGTGGGCGCTGGATCCAGTGGTTAGGGTTAGTGTGGGCGCTGGGTCCAGTGTTTAGGGTTAGTGTGGGCGCTGGATCCAGTGGTTAGGGTTAGTGTGGGCGCCGGGCCCAGTGGTTTGGGTTAGTGTGGGCACTGGGTCCAGTGGTTAGTGTTAGTGTGGGCGCTGGGTCCAGTGGTTAGTGTTAGTGTGGGCGCTGGATCCAGTGGTTAGGGTTAGTGTGGGCGCTGGGTCCAGTGTTTAGGGTTAGTGTGGGCGCTGGATCCAGTGGTTAGGGTTAGTGTGGGTGCTGGGTCCAGTGGTTAAGGCTAGTGTGGGCGCTGGGTCCAGTGGTTAGGGTTAGTGTGGGCGCTGGGTCCAGTGTTTAGGGTTAGTGTGGGCGCTGGATCCAGTGGTTAGGGTTAGTGTGGGCGCTGGATCCAGTGGTTAGGGTTAGTGTGGGCGCTGGGTCCAGTGTTTAGGGTTAGTGTGGGCGCTGGATCCAGTGGTTAGGGTTAGTGTGGGCACTGGATCCAGTGGTTAGGGTTAGTGTGGGCGCTGGGTCCAGTGGTTAGGGTTAGTGTGGGCGCTGGGTCCAGTGGTTAGGGTTAGTGTGGGCGCTGGATCCAGTGGTTAGGGTTACTGTGGGCGCTGGGTCCAGTGGTCAGGGTTAGTGTGGGCGCTGGGTCCAGTGGTTAGGGTTAGTGTGGGCGCTGGGTCCAGTGGTCAGGGTTAGTGCGGGCGCTGGGTCCAGTAGTTAGGGTTAGTGTGGGTGCTGGGTCCAGTGGTCAGGGTTAGTGTGGGCGCTGGGTCCAGTGGTCAGGGTTAGTGTGGGCACTGGGTGCAGTGGTTAGGGTTAGTGTGGGCGCTGTGTCCAGTGGTTAGGTTTAGTGTGGGCGCTGGATCCAGTGGTTTGGGTTATTGTGGGCACTGGGTCCAGTGGTTAGGGTTAGTGTGGGCGCTGGATCCAGTGGTTAGGGTTGGTGTGGGCGCTTGGTCCAGTGGTTAGGGCTAATGTGGGCGCTGGGTCCAGTGGTTGGGGTTAGTGTGGGCGCTGGGTCCAGTCGTTAGGTTTAGTGTGGGCACTGGGTCCAGTGGTTAGTGTTAGTGTGGGCGCTGGGTCCAGTGGTCAGGGTTAGTGTGGGCGCTGGGTCCAGTGGTTAGGGTTACAGTTGGTGCTGGGTCCAGTGGTTAGGATTAGTGTGGGCGCTGGGTCCAGTGGTTAGGGTTAGTGTGGGCGCTGGGTCCAGTGGTCAGGGTAAGTGTGGGCGCTGGGTCCAGTGGTTAGGGTTAGTGTGGGCGCTGGATCCAGTGGTTAGGGTTACTGTGGGCGCTGGGTCCAGTGGTTTGGGTTAGTGTGGGCACTGGATCCAGTGGTTAGGGTTAGTGTGGGCGCTGGGTCCAGTGGTATGGGTTAGTGTGGGCACTGGATCCAGTGTTTAGGGTTTGTGTGGGCACTGGGTCCAGTGGTTAGGGTTAGTCTGGGCGCTGGATCCAGTGGTTAGGGTTAGTGTGGGCGCTGGGTCCAGTGGTTAGGGTTAGTGTGGGCGCTGGGTCCAGTGGTTAGGGTTAGTGTGGGCGCTGGGTCCAGTGGTTAGGGTTAGTGTGGGCGCTGGGTCCAGTGGTCAGGGTTAGTGTGGGCGCTGGGTCCAGTGGATAGGGTTAGTCTGGGCGCTGGATCCAGTGGTTAGGGTTAGTCTGGGCGCTGGGTCCAGTGGTTAGGTTTAGTGTGGGCGCTGGGTCCAGTGTTTAGGGTTAGTGTGGACGCTGGTTCCAGTGGTTAGGTTTGTGTGTGCGCTGGGTCCAGTGGTCAGGGTTAGTGTGGGCGCTGGGTCCAGTGGTCAGGGTTAGTGTGGGCGCTGGATCCAGTGGTTTGGGTTAGTGTCGGCACTGGGTCCAGTGGTTAGGGGTAGTGTGGGCGCTGGATCCAGTGGTCAGGGTTAGTGTGGGCGCTGGGTCCAGTGGTTAAGGTTTGTGTTGGCGCTGTGTCCAGTGGTTAGGGTTAGTGTGGGTGCTGGTTCCAGTGGTTAGGGTTAATGTGGGTGCTGGGTCCAGTGATTAGGATTAGTCTGGGCGCTGGGTCCAGTGGTCAGGGTTAGTGTGGGTGCTGGATCCAGTGGTTAGGGTAAGTCTGGGCGCTGGGTCCAGTGTTTAGGGTTGGTGTGGGCGCTGGGTCCAGTGGTTAGAGTTAGTGTGGGCGCTGGGTCCAGTGGTTAGGGTTAGTGTGGGCACTGGGTCCAGTGGTTAGGGTTAGTGTGGGCGCTGGGTCCAGTGGTTAGGGTTAGTGTGGGCACTGGGTACAGTATTAGGGTTACTGTTGGTGCTGGGTCCAGTGGTTTGGGTTAGTGTGGGCGCTGGGTCCAGTGTTTAGGTTTAGTGTGGGCGCTGGATCCAGTGGTTAGGGTTGGTGTGGGCGCTGGGTCCAGTGGTTAGGATTAGTGTGGGCGCTGGGTCCAGTGGTTAGGGTTACTGTCGGTGCTGGGTCCAGTGGTTAGTGTTAGTGTGGGCGCTGGATCCAGTGGTTTGGGTTAGTGTGGGCGCTGGGTCCAGTGGTTAGTGTTAGTGTGGACGCTGGCTCCAGTGGTTAGTGTTAGTGTGGGCGCTGGATCCAGTGGTTAGGGTTAGTGTGGGCGCTGGGTCCAGTGTTTAGGGTTAGTGTGGGCGCTGGATCCAGTGGTTAGGGTTAGTGTGGGCGCCGGGTCCAGTGGTTTGGGTTAGTGTGTGCACTGGGTCCAGTGGTTAGTGTTAGTGTGGGCGCTGGGTCCAGTGGTTAGTGTTAGTGTGGGCGCTGGATCCAGTGGTAGGGTTAGTGTGGGCGCTGGGTCCAGTGTTTAGGGTTAGTGTGGGCGCTGGATCCAGTGGTTAGGGTTAGTGTGGGTGCTGGGTCCAGTGGTTAAGGCTAGTGTGGGCGCTGGGTCCAGTGGTTAGGGTTAGTGTGGGCGCTGGGTCCAGTGTTTAGGGTTAGTGTGGGCGCTGGATCCAGTGGTTAGGGTTAGTGTGGGCGCTGGATCCAGTGGTTAGGGTTAGTGTGGGCGCTGGGTCCAGTGTTTAGGGTTAGTGTGGGCGCTGGATCCAGTGGTTAGGGTTAGTGTGGGCGCTGGGTCCAGTGGTTAGGGTTAGTGTGGGCGCTGGGTCCAGTGGTTAGGGTTAGTGTGGGCGCTGGATCCAGTGGTTAGGGTTAGTATGGGTGCTGGGTCCAGTGGTCAGGGTTAGTGTGGGCGCTGGGTCCAGTGGTTAGGGTTAGTGTGGGCGCTGGATCCAGTGGTTAGGGTTAGTGTGGGTGCTGGGTCCAGTGGTCAGGGTTAGTGTGGGCGCTGGGTCCAGTGGTTTGGGTTACTGTGGGCGCTGGGTCCAGTGGTCAGGGTTAGTGTGGGCGCTGGTCCAGTGGTTAAGGTTAGTGTCGGCACTGGGTCCAGTGGTTAGGGTTAGTGTGGGTGCTGGGTCCAGTGGTTAGGGTTAGTGTGGGCGCTGGATCCAGTGGTTAGGGTTACTGTGGGTGCTGGGTCCAGTGGTTAGGGTTGGTGTGGGCGCTGGATCCAGTGGTTAGGGTTGGTGTGGGCGCTTGGTCCAGTGGTTAGGGCTAATGTGGGCGCTGGGTCCAGTGGTTAGGGTTGGTGTGGGCGCTGGATCCAGTGGTTAGGGTTGGTGTGGGCGCTTCGTCCAGTGGTTAGGGCTAATGTGGGCACTGGGTCCAGTGTTTAGGGTTAGTGTGGGCGCTGGGTCCAGTGGGTAGGTTTAGTGTGGGCACTGGGTCCAGTGGTTAGGGTAAGTGTGGGCACTGGGTCCAGTGGTTAGGGTTACTATGGGCGCTGGGTCCAGTGGTTAGGGTTAGTGTGGGCGCTGGGTCCAGTGGTTAGGTTTAGTGTGGGCGCTGGATCCACTGGTTAGGGTTAGTGTGGGCGCTGGGTCCAGTGGTTAGGGTTAGTGTGGGCGCTGGGTCCAGTGGTTAGGGTTAGTGTGGGCGCTGGGTCCAGTGGTTAGGGTTAGTGTGGGCACTGGGTCCAGTGGTTAGGTTTAGTGTGGGCACTGGATCCAGAGGTTAGGGTTAGTGTGGGCGCTGGGTCCAGTGGTTAGGGTTGGTGTGGGCACTGGGTCCAGTGGTTAGCGTTAGTGTGGGCGCTGGGTCCAGTGGTTAGTGTTACTGTGGGCGCTGGGTCCAGTGATTAGGGTTAGTGTGGGCGCTGGGTCCAGTGGTTAGGGTTAGTGTGGGCACTGGATCCAGTGGTTAGGGTTAGTGTGGGCACTGGGTCCAGTGGTTAGGGTTAGTGTGGGCGCTGGGTCCAGTGGTTAGGTTTAGTGTGGGCACTGGGTCCAGTGGTTAGGGTTGGTGTGGGCGCTGGGTCCAGTGGTTAGGTTTAGTGTGGGCACTGGGTCCAGTGGTTAGGGTTGGTGTGGGCGCTGGGTCCAGTGGTTAGGGTTGGTGTGGGCGCTGGGTCCAGTGGTTAGATTTGTGTGTGCGCTGGGTCCAGTGGTTAGGGTTAGTGTGGGAGCTGGTTCCAGTGGTTAGGTTTGTGTGTGTGCTGGCTCCAGTGGTTTGGGTTAGTGCGGGCGTTGGGTCCAGTGGTCAGGGTTAGTGTGGGCGCTGGATCCAGTGGTCAGGGTTAGTGTGGGCGCTGGGTCCAGTGGTTAGGGTTGGTGTGGGTGCTGGGTCCAGTGGTCAGGGTTAGCGTGGGCGCTGGGTCCAGTGGTTAGGGTTAGTGTTGGCGCTGGGTCCAGTGGTTAGGGTTAGTGTGGGCGCTGGGTCCAGTGGTTAGGGTTAGTGTGGGTGCTGGGTCCAGTGGTTAGGATTAGTGTGGGCGCTGGGTCCAGTGGTCAGGTTTAGTGTGGGCGCTGGATCCAATGGTTAGGGTTAGTCTGGGCGCTGGTTCCAGTGGTTAGGGTTACTGTGGGCGCTGGGTCCAGTGGTTAGGGTTACTGTGGGTGCTGGGTCCAGTGGTTAGGATTAGTGTGGGCGCTGGGTCCAGTGGTCAGGGTTAGTGTGGGCGCTGGATCCAGTGGTCAGGGTTAGTGTGGGCGCTGGGTCCAGTGGTTAGGGTTGGTGTGGGCGGTGGGTCCAGTGGTTAGGGTTAGTGTGGGCGCTGGGTCCAGTGGTTTGGGTTAGTGTGGGCGCTGGGTCCAGTGGTTAGGGTTGGTGTGGGCGCTGGATCCAGTGGTTAGGGTTAGTGTGGGCACTGGGTCCAGTATTAGGGTTACTGTTGGTGCTGGGTCCAGTGGTTTGGGTTAGTGTGGGCGCTGGGTCCAGTGTTTAGGTTTAGTGTGGGCGCTGGATCCAGTGGTTAGGGTTAGTGTGGGCGCTGGATCCAGTGGTCAGGGTTAGTGTGGGCGCTGGGTCCAGTGGTTTGGGTTAGTGTGGGCGCTGGGTCCAGTGGTTAGGGTTGGTGTGGGCGCTGGATCCAGTGGTTAGGGTTAGTGTGGGCACTGGGTCCAGTATTAGGGTTAGTATGGGTGCTGGGTCCAGTGGTTTGGGTTAGTGTGGGCGCTGGGTCCAGTGGTTAGGGTTGGTGTGGTCGCTGGGTCCAGTGTTTAGGTTTAGTGTGGGCGCTGGATCCAGTGGTTAGGGTTGTGTGGGCGCTGGGTCCCGTCGTCAGGGTTAGTGTGGGCGCTGGGTTCAGTGGTTAGGGTTGGTGTGGGCGCTGGGTCCAGTGTTTAGGGTTAGTGTGGGCGCTGGGACCAGTGGTTAGGGTTAGTGTGGGCGCTGGGTCCAGTGGTTAGGGTTAGTGTGGGCGCTGTGTCCAGTAGTTAGGGTTAGTGTGGGCGCTGGGTCCAGTGGTTAGGGTTAGTGTGGGCGCTGGGTCCAGTGTTTAGGGTTGGTGTGGGCGCTGGGTCCAGTGGTTAGGGTTGGTGTGCGCGCTGTGTCCAGTGTTTAGGGTTAGTGTGGGCGCTGGATCCAGTGGTTAGGGTTGGTGTGGTCGCTGGGTCCAGTCGTTAGGGTTGGTGTGGGCGCTGGGTCCAGTGGTTAGGATTAGTGTGGGCGCTGGGTCCAGTGGTTAGGGTTAGTGTGGGCGCTGGGTCCAGTGGTTAGGGTTGGTGTGCGCGCTGTGTCCAGTGTTTAGGGTTACTGTGGGTGCTGGGTCCAGTGGTTAGGATTAGTGTGGGCGCTGGGTCCAGTGGTCAGGGTTAGTGTGGGCGCTGGATCCAGTGGTCAGGGTTAGTGTGGGCGCTGGGTCCAGTGGTTAGGGTTGGTGTGGGCGCTGGGTCCAGTGGTTAGGGTTAGTGTGGGCGCTGGGTCCAGTGGTTTGGGTTAGTGTGGGCGCTGGGTCCAGTGGTTAGGGTTGGTGTGGGCGCTGGATCCAGTGGTTAGGGTTAGTGTGGGCACTGGGTCCAGTATTAGGGTTACTGTTGGTGCTGGGTCCAGTGGTTTGGGTTAGTGTGGGCGCTGGGTCCAGTGTTTAGGTTTAGTGTGGGCGCTGGATCCAGTGGTTAGGGTTAGTGTGGGCGCTGGGTCCAGTGGTCAGGGTTAGTGTGGGCGCTGGGTCCAGTGGTTTGGGTTAGTGTGGGCGCTGGGTCCAGTGGTTAGGGTTGGTGTGGGCGCTGGATCCAGTGGTTAGGGTTAGTGTGGGCACTGGGTCCAGTATTAGGGTTAGTGTGGGTGCTGGGTCCAGTGGTTTGGGTTAGTGTGGGCGCTGGGTCCCGTCGTCAGGATTGGTGTGGGCGCTGTGTCCAGTGGTTAGGGTTAGTGTGGGCGCTGGATCCAGTGGTCAGGGTTACTGTGGGCGCTGGGTCCAGTGGTCAGGGTTGGTGTGGGCGCTGTGTCCAGTGGTTAGGGTTAGTGTGGGCGCTGGGTCCAGTGGTTAGGGTTGGTGTGGGCGCTGGGTCCAGTGTTTAGGGTTAGTGTGGGCGCTGGGTCCAGTGGTTAGGGTTAGTGTGGGCGCTGTGTCCAGTGGTTAGGGTTAGTGTGGGCGCTGGGTCCAGTGGTTAGGGAAAGTGTGGGCGCTGGGTCCAGTGGTTAGGGTTAGTGTGGGCGCTGGGTCCAGTGTTTAGGGTTGGTGTGGGCGCTGGGTCCAGTGGTTAGGGTTGGTGTGCGCGCTGTGTCCAGTGTTTAGGATTAGTGTGGGCGCTGGGTCCAGTGGTTTGGGTTAGTGTGGGCGCTGGGTCCAGTGGTTAGGATTAGTGTGGGCGCTGGGTCCAGTGGTTAGGGTTAGTGTGGGCACTGAGTCCAGTGGTTTGGGTTAGTGTGGGCGCTGGATCCAGTGGTTAGGGTTACTGTCGGTGCTGGGTCCAGTGGTTAGTGTTAGTGTGGGCGCCGGGCCCAGTGGTTTGGGTTAGTGTGGGCACTGGGTCCAGTGGTTAGTGTTAGTGTGGGCGCTGGGTCCAGTGGTTAGTGTTAGTGTGGGCGCTGGATCCAGTGGTTAGGGTTAGTGTGGGCGCTGGGTCCAGTGTTTAGGGTTAGTGTGGGCGCTGGATCCAGTGGTTAGGGTTAGTGTGGGTGCTGGGTCCAGTGGTTAAGGCTAGTGTGGGCGCTGGGTCCAGTGGTTAGGGTTAGTGTGGGCGCTGGGTCCAGTGTTTAGGGTTAGTGTGGGCGCTGGATCCAGTGGTTAGGGTTAGTGTGGGCGCTGGATCCAGTGGTTAGGGTTAGTGTGGGCGCTGGGTCCAGTGTTTAGGGTTAGTGTGGGCGCTGGATCCAGTGGTTAGGGTTAGTGTGGGCACTGGATCCAGTGGTTAGGGTTAGTGTGGGCGCTGGGTCCAGTGGTTAGGGTTAGTGTGGGCGCTGGGTCCAGTGGTTAGGGTTAGTGTGGGCGCTGGATCCAGTGGTTAGGGTTACTGTGGGCGCTGGGTCCAGTGGTCAGGGTTAGTGTGGGCGCTGGGTCCAGTGGTTAGGGTTAGTGTGGGCGCTGGGTCCAGTGGTCAGGGTTAGTGCGGGCGCTGGGTCCAGTAGTTAGGGTTAGTGTGGGTGCTGGGTCCAGTGGTCAGGGTTAGTGTGGGCGCTGGGTCCAGTGGTCAGGGTTAGTGTGGGCACTGGGTGCAGTGGTTAGGGTTAGTGTGGGCGCTGTGTCCAGTGGTTAGGTTTAGTGTGGGCGCTGGATCCAGTGGTTTGGGTTATTGTGGGCACTGGGTCCAGTGGTTAGGGTTAGTGTGGGCGCTGGATCCAGTGGTTAGGGTTGGTGTGGGCGCTTGGTCCAGTGGTTAGGGCTAATGTGGGCGCTGGGTCCAGTGGTTGGGGTTAGTGTGGGCGCTGGGTCCAGTCGTTAGGTTTAGTGTGGGCACTGGGTCCAGTGGTTAGTGTTAGTGTGGGCGCTGGGTCCAGTGGTCAGGGTTAGTGTGGGCGCTGGGTCCAGTGGTTAGGGTTACAGTTGGTGCTGGGTCCAGTGGTTAGGATTAGTGTGGGCGCTGGGTCCAGTGGTTAGGGTTAGTGTGGGCGCTGGGTCTAGTGGTCAGGGTAAGTGTGGGCGCTGGGTCCAGTGGTTAGGGTTAGTGTGGGCGCTGGATCCAGTGGTTAGGGTTACTGTGGGCGCTGGGTCCAGTGGTTTGGGTTAGTGTGGGCACTGGATCCAGTGGTTAGGGTTAGTGTGGGCGCTGGGTCCAGTGGTATGGGTTAGTGTGGGCACTGGATCCAGTGTTTAGGGTTTGTGTGGGCACTGGGTCCAGTGGTTAGGGTTAGTCTGGGCGCTGGATCCAGTGGTTAGGGTTAGTGTGGGCGCTGGGTCCAGTGGTTAGGGTTAGTGTGGGCGCTGGGTCCAGTGGTTAGGGTTAGTGTGGGCGCTGGGTCCAGTGGTTAGGGTTAGTGTGGGCGCTGGGTCCAGTGGTCAGGGTTAGTGTGGGCGCTGGGTCCAGTGGTTAGGGTTAGTCTGGGCGCTGGATCCAGTGGTTAGGGTTAGTCTGGGCGCTGGGTCCAGTGGTTAGGTTTAGTGTGGGCGCTGGGTCCAGTGTTTAGGGTTAGTGTGGACGCTGGTTCCAGTGGTTAGGTTTGAGTGTGCGCTGGGTCCAGTGGTCAGGGTTAGTGTGGGCGCTGGGTCCAGTGGTCAGGGTTAGTGTGGGCGCTGGATCCAGTGGTTTGGGTTAGTGTCGGCACTGGGTCCAGTGGTTAGGGGTAGTGTGGGCGCTGGATCCAGTGGTCAGGGTTAGTGTGGGCGCTGGGTCCAGTGGTTAGGGTTTGTGTTGGCGCTGTGTCCAGTGGTTAGGGTTAGTGTGGGTGCTGGTTCCAGTGGTTAGGGTTAATGTGGGTGCTGGGTCCAGTGATTAGGATTAGTCTGGGCGCTGGGTCCAGTGGTCAGGGTTAGTGTGGGTGCTGGATCCAGTGGTTAGGGTAAGTCTGGGCGCTGGGTCCAGTGTTTAGGGTTGGTGTGGGCGCTGGGTCCAGTGGTTAGAGTTAGTGTGGGCGCTGGGTCCAGTGTTTAGGTTTAGTGTGGGCGCTGGATCCAGTGGTTAGGGTTGGTGTGGGCGCTGGGTCCAGTGGTTAGGATTAGTGTGGGCGCTGGGTCCAGTGGTTAGGGTTACTGTCGGTGCTGGGTCCAGTGGTTAGTGTTAGTGTGGGCGCTGGATCCAGTGGTTTGGGTTAGTGTGGGCGCTGGGTCCAGTGGTTAGTGTTAGTGTGGACGCTGGCTCCAGTGGTTAGTGTTAGTGTGGGCGCTGGATCCAGTGGTTAGGGTTAGTGTGGGCGCTGGGTCCAGTGTTTAGGGTTAGTGTGGGCGCTGGATCCAGTGGTTAGGGTTAGTGTGGGCGCCGGGTCCAGTGGTTTGGGTTAGTGTGGGCACTGGGTCCAGTGGTTAGTGTTAGTGTGGGCGCTGGGTCCAGTGGTTAGTGTTAGTGTGGGCGCTGGATCCAGTGGTAGGGTTAGTGTGGGCGCTGGGTCCAGTGTTTAGGGTTAGTGTGGGCGCTGGATCCAGTGGTTAGGGTTAGTGTGGGTGCTGGGTCCAGTGGTTAAGGCTAGTGTGGGCGCTGGGTCCAGTGGTTAGGGTTAGTGTGGGCGCTGGGTCCAGTGTTTAGGGTTAGTGTGGGCGCTGGATCCAGTGGTTAGGGTTAGTGTGGGCGCTGGATCCAGTGGTTAGGGTTAGTGTGGGCGCTGGGTCCAGTGTTTAGGGTTAGTGTGGGCGCTGGATCCTGTGGTTAGGGTTAGTGTGGGCGCTGGGTCCAGTGGTTAGGGTTAGTGTGGGCGCTGGGTCCAGTGGTTAGGGTTAGTGTGGGCGCTGGATCCAGTGGTTAGGGTTAGTGTGGGTGCTGCGTCCAGTGGTCAGGGTTAGTGTGGGCGCTGGGTCCAGTGGTTAGGGTTAGTGTGGGCGCTGGATCCAGTGGTTAGGGTTAGTGTGGGTGCTGGGTCCAGTGGTCAGGGTTAGTGTGGGCGCTGGGTCCAGTGGTTTGGGTTACTGTGGGCGCTGGGTCCAGTGGTCAGGGTTAGTGTGGGCGCTGGTCCAGTGGTTAAGGTTAGTGTCGGCACTGGGTCCAGTGGTTAGGGTTAGTGTGGGTGCTGGGTCCAGTGGTTAGGGTTAGTGTGGGCGCTGGATCCAGTGGTTAGGGTTACTGTGGGTGCTGGGTCCAGTGGTTAGGGTTGGTGTGGGCGCTGGATCCAGTGGTTAGGGTTGGTGTGGGCGCTTGGTCCAGTGGTTAGGGCTAATGTGGGCGCTGGGTCCAGTGGTTAGGGTTGGTGTGGGCGCTGGATCCAGTGGTTAGGGTTGGTGTGGGCGCTTGGTCCAGTGGTTAGGGCTAATGTGGGCACTGGGTCCAGTGTTTAGGGTTAGTGTGGGCGCTGGGTCCAGTGGGTAGGTTTAGTGTGGGCACTGGGTCCAGTGGTTAGGGTTAGTGTGGGCACTGGGTCCAGTGGTTAGGGTTACTATGGGCGCTGGGTCCAGTGGTTAGGGTTAGTGTGGGCGCTGGGTCCAGTGGTTAGGTTTAGTGTGGGCGCTGGATCCACTGGTTAGGGTTAGTGTGGGCGCTGGGCCCAGTGGTTAGGGTTAGTGTGGGCGCTGGGTCCAGTGGTTAGGGTTAGTGTGGGCGCTGGGTCCAGTGGTTAGGGTTAGTGTGGGCACTGGGTCCAGTGGTTAGGTTTAGTGTGGGCACTGGATCCAGTGGTTAGGGTTAGTGTGGGCGCTGGGTCCAGTGGTTAGGGTTGGTGTGGGCACTGGGTCCAGTGGTTAGCGTTAGTGTGGGCGCTGGGTCCAGTGGTTAGTGTTACTGTGGGCGCTGGGTCCAGTGATTAGGGTTAGTGTGGGCGCTGGGTCCAGTGGTTAGGGTTAGTGTGGGCACTGGATCCAGTGGTTAGGGTTAGTGTGGGCACTGGGTCCAGTGTTTAGGGTTAGTGTGGGCGCTGGGTCCAGTGGGTAGGTTTAGTGTGGGCACTGGGTCCAGTGGTTAGGGTTAGTGTGGGCACTGGGTCCAGTGGTTAGGGTTACTATGGGCGCTGGGTCCAGTGGTTAGGGTTAGTGTGGGCGCTGGGTCCAGTGGTTAGGTTTAGTGTGGGCGCTGGATCCACTGGTTAGGGTTAGTGTGGGCGCTGGGTCCAGTGGTTAGGGTTAGTGTGGGCGCTGGGTCCAGTGGTTAGGGTTAGTGTGGGCGCTGGGTCCAGTGGTTAGGGTTAGTGTGGGCACTGGGTCCAGTGGTTAGGTTTAGTGTGGGCACTGGATCCAGTGGTTAGGGTTAGTGTGGGCGCTGGGTCCAGTGGTTAGCGTTAGTGTGGGCGCTGGGTCCAGTGGTTAGTGTTACTGTGGGCGCTGGGTCCAGTGATTAGGGTTAGTGTGGGCGCTGGGTCCAGTGGTTAGGGTTAGTGTGGGCACTGGATCCAGTGGTTAGGGTTAGTGTGGGCACTGGGTCCAGTGGTTAGGGTTAGTGTGGGCGCTGGGTCCAGTGGTTAGGTTTAGTGTGGGCACTGGGTCCAGTGGTTAGGGTTGGTGTGGGCGCTGGGTCCAGTGGTTAGGTTTAGTGTGGGCACTGGGTCCAGTGGTTAGGGTTGGTGTGGGCGCTGGGTCCAGTGGTTAGGGTTGGTGTGGGCGCTGGGTCCAGTGGTTAGATTTGTGTGTGCGCTGGGTCCAGTGGTTAGGGTTAGTGTGGGAGCTGGTTCCAGTGGTTAGGTTTGTGTGTGTGCTGGGTCCAGTGGTTTGGGTTAGTGCGGGCGTTGGGTCCAGTGGTCAGGGTTAGTGTGGGCGCTGGATCCAGTGGTCAGGGTTAGTGTGGGCGCTGGGTCCAGTGGTTAGGGTTGGTGTGGGTGCTGGGTCCAGTGGTCAGGGTTAGCGTGGGCGCTGGGTCCAGTGGTTAGGGTTAGTGTTGGCGCTGGGTCCAGTGGTTAGGGTTAGTGTGGGCGCTGGGTCCAGTGGTTAGGGTTAGTGTGGGTGCTGGGTCCAGTGGTTAGGATTAGTGTGGGCGCTGGATCCAGTGGTCAGGGTTAGTGTGGGCGCTGGATCCAATGGTTAGGGTTAGTCTGGGCGCTGGGTCCAGTGGTTAGGGTTACTGTGGGCGCTGGGTCCAGTGGTTAGGGTTACTGTGGGTGCTGGGTCCAGTGGTTAGGATTAGTGTGGGCGCTGGGTCCAGTGGTCAGGGTTAGTGTGGGCGCTGGATCCAGTGGTCAGGGTTAGTGTGGGCGCTGGGTCCAGTGGTTAGGGTTGGTGTGGGCGGTGGGTCCAGTGGTTAGGGTTAGTGTGGGCGCTGGGTCCAGTGGTTTGGGTTAGTGTGGGCACTGGGTCCAGTATTAGGGTTACTGTTGGTGCTGGGTCCAGTGGTTAGGGTTGGTGTGGGCGCTGGATCCAGTGGTTAGGGTTAGTGTGGGCACTGGGTCCAGTATTAGGGTTACTGTTGGTGCTGGGTCCAGTGGTTTGGGTTAGTGTGGGCGCTGGGTCCAGTGTTTAGGTTTAGTGTGGGCGCTGGATCCAGTGGTTAGGATTAGTGTGGGCGCTGGATCCAGTGGTCAGGGTTAGTGTGGGCGCTGGATCCAATGGTTAGGGTTAGTCTGGGCGCTGGGTCCAGTGGTTAGGGTTACTGTGGGCGCTGGGTCCAGTGGTTAGGGTTACTGTGGGTGCTGGGTCCAGTGGTTAGGATTAGTGTGGGCGCTGGGTCCAGTGGTCAGGGTTAGTGTGGGCGCTGGATCCAGTGGTCAGGGTTAGTGTGGGCGCTGGGTCCAGTGGTTAGGGTTGGTGTGGGCGGTGGGTCCAGTGGTTAGGGTTAGTGTGGGCGCTGGGTCCAGTGGTTTGGGTTAGTGTGGGCACTGGGTCCAGTATTAGGGTTACTGTTGGTGCTGGGTCCAGTGGTTAGGGTTGGTGTGGGCGCTGGATCCAGTGTTTAGGGTTAGTGTGGGCACTGGGTCCAGTATTAGGGTTACTGTTGGTGCTGGGTCCAGTGGTTTGGGTTAGTGTGGGCGCTGGGTCCAGTGTTTAGGTTTAGTGTGGGCGCTGGATCCAGTGGTTAGGGTTAGTGTGGGCGCTGGATCCAGTGGTCAGGGTTAGTGTGGGCGCTGGGTCCAGTGGTTTGGGTTCGTGTGGGCGCTGGGTCCAGTGGTTAGGGTTGGTGTGGGCGCTGGATCCAGTGGTTAGGGTTAGTGTGGGCACTGGGTCCAGTATTAGGGTTAGTATGGGTGCTGGGTCCAGTGGTTTGGGTTAGTGTGGGCGCTGGGTCCAGTGGTTAGGGTTGGTGTGGTCGCTGGGTCCAGTGTTTAGGTTTAGTGTGGGCGCTGGATCCAGTGGTTAGGGTTGTGTGGGCGCTGGGTCCCGTCGTCAGGGTTAGTGTGGGCGCTGGGTCCAGTGGTTAGGGTTGGTGTGGGCGCTGGGTCCAGTGTTTAGGGTTAGTGTGGGCGCTGGGACCAGTGGTTAGGGTTAGTGTGGGCGCTGGGTCCAGTGGTTAGGGTTAGTGTGGGCGCTGTGTCCAGTAGTTAGGGTTAGTGTGGGCGCTGGGTCCAGTGGTTAGGGTTAGTGTGGGCGCTGGGTCCAGTGTTTAGGGTTGGTGTGGGCGCTGGGTCCAGTGGTTAGGGTTGGTGTGCGCGCTGTGTCCAGTGTTTAGGGTTAGTGTGGGCGCTGGATCCAGTGGTTAGGGTTGGTGTGGTCGCTGGGTCCAGTCGTTAGGGTTGGTGTGGGCGCTGGGTCCAGTGGTTAGGATTAGTGTGGGCGCTGGGTCCAGTGGTTAGGGTTAGTGTGGGCGCTGGGTCCAGTGGTTAGGGTTGGTGTGCGCGCTGTGTCCAGTGTTTAGGGTTAGTGTGGGCACTGGGTCCAGTGTTTAGGGTTGGTGTGGGCGCTGGGTCCAGTGGTCAGTGTTAGTGTGGACGCTGGGTCCAGTGGTTTGGGTTATTGTGGGCACTGGGTCCAGTGGTTAGGGTTGGTGTGGGCGCTGGGTCCAGTGGTTTGGGTTATTGTGGGCACTGGGTCCAGTGGTTAGGGTTAGTGTGGGCGCTGGGTCCAGTGGTTTGGGTTATTGTGGGCACTGGGTCCAGTGGTTAGGGTTGGTGTGGGCGCTGGGTCCAGTGGTTAGGGTTAGTCTGGGCGCTGGGTCCAGTGGTTAGGGTTACTGTGGGCGCTGGGTCCAGTGGTCAGGGTTAGTGTGGGCGCTGGGTCCAGTGGTTAGGGTTAGTGTGGGCGCCGGGTCCAGTGGTTAGGGTTAGTGTGGGCGCTGGATCCAGTGGTTAGGATTAGTGTGGGCGCTGGGTCCAGTGTTTAGGTTTAGTGTGGGCGCTGGATCCAGTGGTTAGGGTTAGTGTGGGCACTGGGTCCAGTGTTTAGGTTTAGTGTGGGCACTGGATCCAGTGGTTAGGGTTGTGTGGGCGCTGGGTTCCGTCGTCAGGGTTAGTGTGGGCACTGGGTCCAGTGGTTAGGTTTAGTGTGGGCACTGGATCCAGTGGTTAGGGTTGTGTGGGCGCTGGGTCCAGTGGTTAGGGTTACTGTGGGCGCTGGGTCCAGTGTTTAGGTTTAGTGTGGGCACTGGATCCAGTGGTTAGGGTTGTGTGGGCGCTGGGTTCCGTCGTCAGGGTTAGTGTGGGCACTGGGTCCAGTAGTTTGGGTTAGTGTGGGCGCTGGATCCAGTGGTTAGGGTTGGTGTGAGCGCTGTGTCCAGTGTTTAGGGTTAGTGTGGGCACTGGGTCCAGTGGTTAGGGTTAGTGTGGGCGCTGGGTCCAGTGGTTAGGGTTAGTGTGGGCGCTGGGTCCAGTGGTTTGGGTTAGTGTGAGCGCTGGGTCCAGTGGTTAGGGTTACTGTCGGTGCTGGGTCCAGTGGTTAGTGTTAGTGTGGGCGCTGGGTCCAGTGGTTAGGGTTAGTGTGGGCGATGGGTCCAGTGGTTAGTGTTAGTGTGGGCGCTGGATCCAGTGGTTTGGGTTAGTGTGGGCGCTGGGTCCAGTGGTTAGTGTTAGTGTGGACGCTGGGTCCAGTGGTTAGTGTTAGTGTGGGCGCTGGATCCAGTGGTTAGGGTTAGTGTGGGCGCTGGGTCCAGTGTTTAGGGTTAGTGTGGGCGCTGGATCCAGTGGTTAGGGTTAGTGTGGGCGCCGGGTCCAGTGGTTTGGGTTAGTGTGGGCACTGGGTCCAGTGGTTAGTGTTAGTGTGGGCGCTGGATCCAGTGGTTAGGGTTAGTGTGGGTGCTGGGTCCAGTGGTTAAGGCTAGTGTGGGCGCTGGGTCCAGTGGTTAGGGTTAGTGTGGGCGCTGGGTCCAGTGTTTAGGGTTAGTGTGGGCGCTGGATCCAGTGGTTAGGGTTAGTGTGGGCGCTGGATCCAGTGGTTAGGGTTAGTGTGGGCGCTGGGTCCAGTGTTTAGGGTTAGTGTGGGCGCTGGATCCAGTGGTTAGGGTTAGTGTGGGCGCTGGGTCCAGTGGTTAGGGTTAGTGTGGGCGCTGGGTCCAGTGGTTAGGGTTAGTGTGGGCGCTGGATCCAGTGGTTAGGGTTAGTGTGGGCGCTGGGTCCAGTGGTTAGGGTTAGTGTGGACGCTGGGTCCAGTGGTTAGGGTTAGTGTGGGTGCTGGGTCCAGTGGTTAGGGTTAGTGTGGGCGCTGGATCCAGTGGTTAGGGTTAGTGTGGGTGCTGGGTCCAGTGGTCAGGGTTAGTGTGGGCGCTGGGTCCAGTGGTTAGGGTTAGTGTGGGCGCTGGATCCAGTGGTTAGGGTTAGTGTGGGCGCTGGGTCCAGTGGTTTGGGTTACTGTGGGCGCTGGGTCCAGTGGTCAGGGTTAGTGTGGGCGCTGGGTCCAGTGGTTAGGGTTAGTGTGGGTGCTGGGTCCAGTGGTCAGGGTTAGTGTGGGCGCTGGGTCCAGTGGTTTGGGTTAGTGTCGGCACTGGGTCCAGTGGTTAGGGTTAGTGTGGGCGCTGGGTCCAGTGGTTAGGGTTACTGTGGGCGATGGGTCCAGTGGTTAGGGTTAGTGTGGGCGCTGGGTCCAGTGGTTAGGGTTACTGTGGGCGATGGGTCCAGTGGTTAGGGTTACTGTGGGTGCTGGGTCCAGTGGTTAGGGTTGGTGTGGGCGCTGGATCCAGTGGTTAGGGTTGGTGTGGGTGCTTGGTCCAGTGGTTAGGTCTAATGTGGGCGCTGGATCCAGCGGTTAGGGTTAGTGTGGGCGCTGGGTCCAGTGGTTAGGTTTAGTGTGGGCACTGGGTCCAGTGGTTAGGGTTAGTGTGGGCACTGGGTCCAGTGGTTAGGGTTAGTGTGGGCGCTGGGTCCAGTGGTTAGGTTTAGTGTGGGCACTGGGTCCAGTGGTTAGGGTTAGTGTGGGCGCTGGGTCCAGTGGTTAGGTTTAGTGTGGGCACTGGGTCCAGTGGTTAGGGTTAGTGTGGGCACTGGGTCCAGTGGTTAGGTTTAGTGTGGGCACTGGGTCCAGTGGTTTGGGTTAGTGTGGGCGCTGGGTCCAGTGGTTAGGTTTAGTTTGGGCACTGGGTCCAGTGGTTAGGTTTAGTGTGGGCGCTGGGTCCAGTGGTTAGGGTTGTGTGGGCGCTGGGTCCAGTGGTTAGGGTTACTGTGGGCGCTGGGTCCAGTGGTCAGGGTTAGTGTGGGCGCTGGGTCCAGTGGTTAGGGTTAGTGTGGGCGCTGGGTCCAGTGGTCAGGGTTAGTGCGGGCGCTGGGTCCAGTAGTTAGGGTTAGTGTGGGTGCTGGGTCCAGTGGTCAGGGTTAGTGTGGGCGCTGGGTCCAGTGGTCAGGGTTAGTGTGGGCACTGGGTGCAGTGGTTAGGGTTAGTGTGGGCGCTGTGTCCAGTGGTTAGGTTTAGTGTGGGCGCTGGATCCAGTGGTTTGGGTTATTGTGGGCACTGGGTCCAGTGGTTAGGGTTAGTGTGGGCGCTGGATCCAGTGGTTAGGGTTGGTGTGGGCGCTTGGTCCAGTGGTTAGGGCTAATGTGGGCGCTGGATCCAGTGGTTAGGGTTGGTGTGGGCGCTTGGTCCAGTGGTTAGGGCTAATGTGGGCGCTGGGTCCAGTGGTTGGGGTTAGTGTGGGCGCTGGGTCCAGTCGTTAGGTTTAGTGTGGGCACTGGGTCCAGTGGTTAGTGTTAGTGTGGGCGCTGGGTCCAGTGGTCAGGGTTAGTGTGGGCGCTGGGTCCAGTGGTTAGGGTTACAGTTGGTGCTGGGTCCAGTGGTTAGGATTAGTGTGGGCGCTGGGTCCAGTGGTTAGGGTTAGTGTGGGCGCTGGGTCTAGTGGTCAGGGTAAGTGTGGGCGCTGGGTCCAGTGGTTAGGGTTAGTGTGGGCGCTGGATCCAGTGGTTAGGGTTACTGTGGGCGCTGGGTCCAGTGGTTTGGGTTAGTGTGGGCACTGGATCCAGTGGTTAGGGTTAGTGTGGGCGCTGGGTCCAGTGGTATGGGTTAGTGTGGGCACTGGATCCAGTGTTTAGGGTTTGTGTGGGCACTGGGTCCAGTGGTTAGGGTTAGTCTGGGCGCTGGATCCAGTGGTTAGGGTTAGTGTGGGCGCTGGGTCCAGTGGTTAGGGTTAGTGTGGGCGCTGGGTCCAGTGGTTAGGGTTAGTGTGGGCGCTGGGTCCAGTGGTTAGGGTTAGTGTGGGCGCTGGGTCCAGTGGTCAGGGTTAGTGTGGGCGCTGGGTCCAGTGGTTAGGGTTAGTCTGGGCGCTGGATCCAGTGGTTAGGGTTAGTCTGGGCGCTGGGTCCAGTGGTTAGGTTTAGTGTGGGCGCTGGGTCCAGTGTTTAGGGTTAGTGTGGACGCTGGTTCCAGTGGTTAGGTTTGAGTGTGCGCTGGGTCCAGTGGTCAGGGTTAGTGTGGGCGCTGGGTCCAGTGGTCAGGGTTAGTGTGGGCGCTGGATCCAGTGGTTTGGGTTAGTGTCGGCACTGGGTCCAGTGGTTAGGGGTAGTGTGGGCGCTGGATCCAGTGGTCAGGGTTAGTGTGGGCGCTGGGTCCAGTGGTTAGGGTTTGTGTTGGCGCTGTGTCCAGTGGTTAGGGTTAGTGTGGGTGCTGGTTCCAGTGGTTAGGGTTAATGTGGGTGCTGGGTCCAGTGATTAGGATTAGTCTGGGCGCTGGGTCCAGTGGTCAGGGTTAGTGTGGGTGCTGGATCCAGTGGTTAGGGTAAGTCTGGGCGCTGGGTCCAGTGTTTAGGGTTGGTGTGGGCGCTGGGTCCAGTGGTTAGAGTTAGTGTGGGCGCTGGGTCCAGTGTTTAGGTTTAGTGTGGGCGCTGGATCCAGTGGTTAGGGTTGGTGTGGGCGCTGGGTCCAGTGGTTAGGATTAGTGTGGGCGCTGGGTCCAGTGGTTAGGGTTACTGTCGGTGCTGGGTCCAGTGGTTAGTGTTAGTGTGGGCGCTGGATCCAGTGGTTTGGGTTAGTGTGGGCGCTGGGTCCAGTGGTTAGTGTTAGTGTGGACGCTGGCTCCAGTGGTTAGTGTTAGTGTGGGCGCTGGATCCAGTGGTTAGGGTTAGTGTGGGCGCTGGGTCCAGTGTTTAGGGTTAGTGTGGGCGCTGGATCCAGTGGTTAGGGTTAGTGTGGGCGCCGGGTCCAGTGGTTTGGGTTAGTGTGGGCACTGGGTCCAGTGGTTAGTGTTAGTGTGGGCGCTGGGTCCAGTGGTTAGTGTTAGTGTGGGCGCTGGATCCAGTGGTAGGGTTAGTGTGGGCGCTGGGTCCAGTGTTTAGGGTTAGTGTGGGCGCTGGATCCAGTGGTTAGGGTTAGTGTGGGTGCTGGGTCCAGTGGTTAAGGCTAGTGTGGGCGCTGGGTCCAGTGGTTAGGGTTAGTGTGGGCGCTGGGTCCAGTGTTTAGGGTTAGTGTGGGCGCTGGATCCAGTGGTTAGGGTTAGTGTGGGCGCTGGATCCAGTGGTTAGGGTTAGTGTGGGCGCTGGGTCCAGTGTTTAGGGTTAGTGTGGGCGCTGGATCCTGTGGTTAGGGTTAGTGTGGGCGCTGGGTCCAGTGGTTAGGGTTAGTGTGGGCGCTGGGTCCAGTGGTTAGGGTTAGTGTGGGCGCTGGATCCAGTGGTTAGGGTTAGTGTGGGTGCTGCGTCCAGTGGTCAGGGTTAGTGTGGGCGCTGGGTCCAGTGGTTAGGGTTAGTGTGGGCGCTGGATCCAGTGGTTAGGGTTAGTGTGGGTGCTGGGTCCAGTGGTCAGGGTTAGTGTGGGCGCTGGGTCCAGTGGTTTGGGTTACTGTGGGCGCTGGGTCCAGTGGTCAGGGTTAGTGTGGGCGCTGGTCCAGTGGTTAAGGTTAGTGTCGGCACTGGGTCCAGTGGTTAGGGTTAGTGTGGGTGCTGGGTCCAGTGGTTAGGGTTAGTGTGGGCGCTGGATCCAGTGGTTAGGGTTACTGTGGGTGCTGGGTCCAGTGGTTAGGGTTGGTGTGGGCGCTGGATCCAGTGGTTAGGGTTGGTGTGGGCGCTTGGTCCAGTGGTTAGGGCTAATGTGGGCGCTGGGTCCAGTGGTTAGGGTTGGTGTGGGCGCTGGATCCAGTGGTTAGGGTTGGTGTGGGCGCTTGGTCCAGTGGTTAGGGCTAATGTGGGCACTGGGTCCAGTGTTTAGGGTTAGTGTGGGCGCTGGGTCCAGTGGGTAGGTTTAGTGTGGGCACTGGGTCCAGTGGTTAGGGTTAGTGTGGGCACTGGGTCCAGTGGTTAGGGTTACTATGGGCGCTGGGTCCAGTGGTTAGGGTTAGTGTGGGCGCTGGGTCCAGTGGTTAGGTTTAGTGTGGGCGCTGGATCCACTGGTTAGGGTTAGTGTGGGCGCTGGGCCCAGTGGTTAGGGTTAGTGTGGGCGCTGGGTCCAGTGGTTAGGGTTAGTGTGGGCGCTGGGTCCAGTGGTTAGGGTTAGTGTGGGCACTGGGTCCAGTGGTTAGGTTTAGTGTGGGCACTGGATCCAGTGGTTAGGGTTAGTGTGGGCGCTGGGTCCAGTGGTTAGGGTTGGTGTGGGCACTGGGTCCAGTGGTTAGCGTTAGTGTGGGCGCTGGGTCCAGTGGTTAGTGTTACTGTGGGCGCTGGGTCCAGTGATTAGGGTTAGTGTGGGCGCTGGGTCCAGTGGTTAGGGTTAGTGTGGGCACTGGATCCAGTGGTTAGGGTTAGTGTGGGCACTGGGTCCAGTGTTTAGGGTTAGTGTGGGCGCTGGGTCCAGTGGGTAGGTTTAGTGTGGGCACTGGGTCCAGTGGTTAGGGTTAGTGTGGGCACTGGGTCCAGTGGTTAGGGTTACTATGGGCGCTGGGTCCAGTGGTTAGGGTTAGTGTGGGCGCTGGGTCCAGTGGTTAGGTTTAGTGTGGGCGCTGGATCCACTGGTTAGGGTTAGTGTGGGCGCTGGGTCCAGTGGTTAGGGTTAGTGTGGGCGCTGGGTCCAGTGGTTAGGGTTAGTGTGGGCGCTGGGTCCAGTGGTTAGGGTTAGTGTGGGCACTGGGTCCAGTGGTTAGGTTTAGTGTGGGCACTGGATCCAGTGGTTAGGGTTAGTGTGGGCGCTGGGTCCAGTGGTTAGCGTTAGTGTGGGCGCTGGGTCCAGTGGTTAGTGTTACTGTGGGCGCTGGGTCCAGTGATTAGGGTTAGTGTGGGCGCTGGGTCCAGTGGTTAGGGTTAGTGTGGGCACTGGATCCAGTGGTTAGGGTTAGTGTGGGCACTGGGTCCAGTGGTTAGGGTTAGTGTGGGCGCTGGGTCCAGTGGTTAGGTTTAGTGTGGGCACTGGGTCCAGTGGTTAGGGTTGGTGTGGGCGCTGGGTCCAGTGGTTAGGTTTAGTGTGGGCACTGGGTCCAGTGGTTAGGGTTGGTGTGGGCGCTGGGTCCAGTGGTTAGGGTTGGTGTGGGCGCTGGGTCCAGTGGTTAGATTTGTGTGTGCGCTGGGTCCAGTGGTTAGGGTTAGTGTGGGAGCTGGTTCCAGTGGTTAGGTTTGTGTGTGTGCTGGGTCCAGTGGTTTGGGTTAGTGCGGGCGTTGGGTCCAGTGGTCAGGGTTAGTGTGGGCGCTGGATCCAGTGGTCAGGGTTAGTGTGGGCGCTGGGTCCAGTGGTTAGGGTTGGTGTGGGTGCTGGGTCCAGTGGTCAGGGTTAGCGTGGGCGCTGGGTCCAGTGGTTAGGGTTAGTGTTGGCGCTGGGTCCAGTGGTTAGGGTTAGTGTGGGCGCTGGGTCCAGTGGTTAGGGTTAGTGTGGGTGCTGGGTCCAGTGGTTAGGATTAGTGTGGGCGCTGGATCCAGTGGTCAGGGTTAGTGTGGGCGCTGGATCCAATGGTTAGGGTTAGTCTGGGCGCTGGGTCCAGTGGTTAGGGTTACTGTGGGCGCTGGGTCCAGTGGTTAGGGTTACTGTGGGTGCTGGGTCCAGTGGTTAGGATTAGTGTGGGCGCTGGGTCCAGTGGTCAGGGTTAGTGTGGGCGCTGGATCCAGTGGTCAGGGTTAGTGTGGGCGCTGGGTCCAGTGGTTAGGGTTGGTGTGGGCGGTGGGTCCAGTGGTTAGGGTTAGTGTGGGCGCTGGGTCCAGTGGTTTGGGTTAGTGTGGGCACTGGGTCCAGTATTAGGGTTACTGTTGGTGCTGGGTCCAGTGGTTAGGGTTGGTGTGGGCGCTGGATCCAGTGGTTAGGGTTAGTGTGGGCACTGGGTCCAGTATTAGGGTTACTGTTGGTGCTGGGTCCAGTGGTTTGGGTTAGTGTGGGCGCTGGGTCCAGTGTTTAGGTTTAGTGTGGGCGCTGGATCCAGTGGTTAGGATTAGTGTGGGCGCTGGATCCAGTGGTCAGGGTTAGTGTGGGCGCTGGATCCAATGGTTAGGGTTAGTCTGGGCGCTGGGTCCAGTGGTTAGGGTTACTGTGGGCGCTGGGTCCAGTGGTTAGGGTTACTGTGGGTGCTGGGTCCAGTGGTTAGGATTAGTGTGGGCGCTGGGTCCAGTGGTCAGGGTTAGTGTGGGCGCTGGATCCAGTGGTCAGGGTTAGTGTGGGCGCTGGGTCCAGTGGTTAGGGTTGGTGTGGGCGGTGGGTCCAGTGGTTAGGGTTAGTGTGGGCGCTGGGTCCAGTGGTTTGGGTTAGTGTGGGCACTGGGTCCAGTATTAGGGTTACTGTTGGTGCTGGGTCCAGTGGTTAGGGTTGGTGTGGGCGCTGGATCCAGTGTTTAGGGTTAGTGTGGGCACTGGGTCCAGTATTAGGGTTACTGTTGGTGCTGGGTCCAGTGGTTTGGGTTAGTGTGGGCGCTGGGTCCAGTGTTTAGGTTTAGTGTGGGCGCTGGATCCAGTGGTTAGGGTTAGTGTGGGCGCTGGATCCAGTGGTCAGGGTTAGTGTGGGCGCTGGGTCCAGTGGTTTGGGTTCGTGTGGGCGCTGGGTCCAGTGGTTAGGGTTGGTGTGGGCGCTGGATCCAGTGGTTAGGGTTAGTGTGGGCACTGGGTCCAGTATTAGGGTTAGTATGGGTGCTGGGTCCAGTGGTTTGGGTTAGTGTGGGCGCTGGGTCCAGTGGTTAGGGTTGGTGTGGTCGCTGGGTCCAGTGTTTAGGTTTAGTGTGGGCGCTGGATCCAGTGGTTAGGGTTGTGTGGGCGCTGGGTCCCGTCGTCAGGGTTAGTGTGGGCGCTGGGTCCAGTGGTTAGGGTTGGTGTGGGCGCTGGGTCCAGTGCTTAGGGTTAGTGTGGGCGCTGGGACCAGTGGTTAGGGTTAGTGTGGGCGCTGGGTCCAGTGGTTAGGGTTAGTGTGGGCGCTGTGTCCAGTAGTTAGGGTTAGTGTGGGCGCTGGGTCCAGTGGTTAGGGTTAGTGTGGGCGCTGGGTCCAGTGTTTAGGGTTGGTGTGGGCGCTGGGTCCAGTGGTTAGGGTTGGTGTGCGCGCTGTGTCCAGTGTTTAGGGTTAGTGTGGGCGCTGGATCCAGTGGTTAGGGTTGGTGTGGTCGCTGGGTCCAGTCGTTAGGGTTGGTGTGGGCGCTGGGTCCAGTGGTTAGGATTAGTGTGGGCGCTGGGTCCAGTGGTTAGGGTTAGTGTGGGCGCTGGGTCCAGTGGTTAGGGTTGGTGTGCGCGCTGTGTCCAGTGTTTAGGGTTAGTGTGGGCACTGGGTCCAGTGTTTAGGGTTGGTGTGGGCGCTGGGTCCAGTGGTCAGTGTTAGTGTGGACGCTGGGTCCAGTGGTTTGGGTTATTGTGGGCACTGGGTCCAGTGGTTAGGGTTGGTGTGGGCGCTGGGTCCAGTGGTTTGGGTTATTGTGGGCACTGGGTCCAGTGGTTAGGGTTAGTGTGGGCGCTGGGTCCAGTGGTTTGGGTTATTGTGGGCACTGGGTCCAGTGGTTAGGGTTGGTGTGGGCGCTGGGTCCAGTGGTTAGGGTTAGTCTGGGCGCTGGGTCCAGTGGTTAGGGTTACTGTGGGCGCTGGGTCCAGTGGTCAGGGTTAGTGTGGGCGCTGGGTCCAGTGGTTAGGGTTAGTGTGGGCGCCGGGTCCAGTGGTTAGGGTTAGTGTGGGCGCTGGATCCAGTGGTTAGGATTAGTGTGGGCGCTGGGTCCAGTGTTTAGGTTTAGTGTGGGCGCTGGATCCAGTGGTTAGGGTTAGTGTGGGCACTGGGTCCAGTGTTTAGGTTTAGTGTGGGCACTGGATCCAGTGGTTAGGGTTGTGTGGGCGCTGGGTTCCGTCGTCAGGGTTAGTGTGGGCACTGGGTCCAGTGGTTAGGTTTAGTGTGGGCACTGGATCCAGTGGTTAGGGTTGTGTGGGCGCTGGGTCCAGTGGTTAGGGTTACTGTGGGCGCTGGGTCCAGTGTTTAGGTTTAGTGTGGGCACTGGATCCAGTGGTTAGGGTTGTGTGGGCGCTGGGTTCCGTCGTCAGGGTTAGTGTGGGCACTGGGTCCAGTAGTTTGGGTTAGTGTGGGCGCTGGATCCAGTGGTTAGGGTTGGTGTGAGCGCTGTGTCCAGTGTTTAGGGTTAGTGTGGGCACTGGGTCCAGTGGTTAGGGTTAGTGTGGGCGCTGGGTCCAGTGGTTAGGGTTAGTGTGGGCGCTGGGTCCAGTGGTTTGGGTTAGTGTGAGCGCTGGGTCCAGTGGTTAGGGTTACTGTCGGTGCTGGGTCCAGTGGTTAGTGTTAGTGTGGGCGCTGGGTCCAGTGGTTAGGGTTAGTGTGGGCGATGGGTCCAGTGGTTAGTGTTAGTGTGGGCGCTGGATCCAGTGGTTTGGGTTAGTGTGGGCGCTGGGTCCAGTGGTTAGTGTTAGTGTGGACGCTGGGTCCAGTGGTTAGTGTTAGTGTGGGCGCTGGATCCAGTGGTTAGGGTTAGTGTGGGCGCTGGGTCCAGTGTTTAGGGTTAGTGTGGGCGCTGGATCCAGTGGTTAGGGTTAGTGTGGGCGCCGGGTCCAGTGGTTTGGGTTAGTGTGGGCACTGGGTCCAGTGGTTAGTGTTAGTGTGGGCGCTGGATCCAGTGGTTAGGGTTAGTGTGGGTGCTGGGTCCAGTGGTTAAGGCTAGTGTGGGCGCTGGGTCCAGTGGTTAGGGTTAGTGTGGGCGCTGGGTCCAGTGTTTAGGGTTAGTGTGGGCGCTGGATCCAGTGGTTAGGGTTAGTGTGGGCGCTGGATCCAGTGGTTAGGGTTAGTGTGGGCGCTGGGTCCAGTGTTTAGGGTTAGTGTGGGCGCTGGATCCAGTGGTTAGGGTTAGTGTGGGCGCTGGGTCCAGTGGTTAGGGTTAGTGTGGGCGCTGGGTCCAGTGGTTAGGGTTAGTGTGGGCGCTGGATCCAGTGGTTAGGGTTAGTGTGGGCGCTGGGTCCAGTGGTTAGGGTTAGTGTGGACGCTGGGTCCAGTGGTTAGGGTTAGTGTGGGTGCTGGGTCCAGTGGTTAGGGTTAGTGTGGGCGCTGGATCCAGTGGTTAGGGTTAGTGTGGGTGCTGGGTCCAGTGGTCAGGGTTAGTGTGGGCGCTGGGTCCAGTGGTTAGGGTTAGTGTGGGCGCTGGATCCAGTGGTTAGGGTTAGTGTGGGCGCTGGGTCCAGTGGTTTGGGTTACTGTGGGCGCTGGGTCCAGTGGTCAGGGTTAGTGTGGGCGCTGGGTCCAGTGGTTAGGGTTAGTGTGGGTGCTGGGTCCAGTGGTCAGGGTTAGTGTGGGCGCTGGGTCCAGTGGTTTGGGTTAGTGTCGGCACTGGGTCCAGTGGTTAGGGTTAGTGTGGGCGCTGGGTCCAGTGGTTAGGGTTACTGTGGGCGATGGGTCCAGTGGTTAGGGTTAGTGTGGGCGCTGGGTCCAGTGGTTAGGGTTACTGTGGGCGATGGGTCCAGTGGTTAGGGTTACTGTGGGTGCTGGGTCCAGTGGTTAGGGTTGGTGTGGGCGCTGGATCCAGTGGTTAGGGTTGGTGTGGGTGCTTGGTCCAGTGGTTAGGTCTAATGTGGGCGCTGGATCCAGCGGTTAGGGTTAGTGTGGGCGCTGGGTCCAGTGGTTAGGTTTAGTGTGGGCACTGGGTCCAGTGGTTAGGGTTAGTGTGGGCACTGGGTCCAGTGGTTAGGGTTAGTGTGGGCGCTGGGTCCAGTGGTTAGGTTTAGTGTGGGCACTGGGTCCAGTGGTTAGGGTTAGTGTGGGCGCTGGGTCCAGTGGTTAGGTTTAGTGTGGGCACTGGGTCCAGTGGTTAGGGTTAGTGTGGGCACTGGGTCCAGTGGTTAGGTTTAGTGTGGGCACTGGGTCCAGTGGTTTGGGTTAGTGTGGGCGCTGGGTCCAGTGGTTAGGTTTAGTGTGGGCACTGGGTCCAGTGGTTAGGTTTAGTGTGGGCGCTGGGTCCAGTGGTTAGGGTTGTGTGGGCGCTGGGTCCAGTGGTTAGGGTTACTGTGGGCGCTGGGTCCAGTGTTTAGGTTTAGTGTGGGCACTGGATCCAGTGGTAAGGGTTGTGTGGGCGCTGGGTTCCGTCGTCAGGGTTAGTGTGGGCACTGGGTCCAGTGGTTTGGGTTAGTGTGGGCGCTGGGTCCAGTGGTTAGGGTTACTGTCGGTGCTGGGTCCAGTGGTTAGTGTTAGTGTGGGCGCTGGGTCCAGTGGTTAGGGTTAGTGTGGGCGATGGGTCCAGTGGTTAGTGTTAGTGTGGGCGCTGGATCCAGTGGTTTGGGTTAGTGTGGGCGCTGGGTCCAGTGGTTAGTGTTAGTGTGGACGCTGGGTCCAGTGGTTAGTGTTAGTGTGGGCGCTGGATCCAGTGGTTAGGGTTAGTGTGGGCGCTGGGTCCAGTGTTTAGGGTTAGTGTGGGCGCTGGATCCAGTGGTTAGGGTTAGTGTGGGCGCCGGGTCCAGTGGTTTGGGTTAGTGTGGGCGCTGGGTCCAGTGGTTATTGTTAGTGTGGGCGCTGGATCCAGTGGTTAGGGTTAGTGTGGGCGCTGGGTCCAGTGTTTAGGGTTAGTGTGGGCGCTGGATCCAGTGGTTAGGGTTAGTGTGGGTGCTGGGTCCAGTGGTTAAGGCTAGTGTGGGCGCTGGGTCCAGTGGTTCGGGTTAGTGTGGGCGCTGGGTCCAGTGTTTAGGGTTAGTGTGGGCGCTGGATCCAGTGGTTAGGGTTAGTGTGGGCGCTGGATCCAGTGGTTAGGGTTAGTGTGGGCGCTGGGTCCAGTGTTTAGGGTTAGTGTGGGCGCTGGATCCAGTGGTTAGGGTTAGTGTGGGCGCTGGGTCCAGTGGTTAGGGTTAGTGTGGGCGCTGGGTCCAGTGGTTAGGGTTAGTGTGGGCGCTGGATCCAGTGGTTAGGGTTAGTGTGGGCGCTGGGTCCAGTGGTTAGGGTTAGTGTGGACGCTGGGTCCAGTGGTTAGGGTTAGTGTGGGTGCTGGGTCCAGTGGTTAGGGTTAGTGTGGGCGCTGGATCCAGTGGTTAGGGTTAGTGTGGGTGCTGGGTCCAGTGGTCAGGGTTAGTGTGGGCGCTGAGTCCAGTGGTTAGGGTTAGTGTGGGCGCTGGATCCAGTGGTTAGGGTTAGTGTGGGCGCTGGGTCCAGTGGTTAGGGTTAGTGTGGGCACTGGGTCCAGTGGTTAGGGTTAGTGTGGGCGCTGGGTCCAGTGGTTAGGTTTAGTGTGGGCACTGGTTCCAGTGGTTAGGGTTAGTGTGGGCGCTGGGTCCAGTGGTTAGGTTTAGTGTGGGCACTGGGTCCAGTGGTTAGGGTTAGTGTGGGCACTGGGTCCAGTGGTTAGGTTTAGTGTGGGCACTGGGTCCAGTCGTTTGGGTTAGTGTGGGCGCTGGGTCCAGTGGTTAGGTTTAGTGTGGGCACTGGGTCCAGTGGTTAGGTTTAGTGTGGGCGCTGGGTCCAGTGGTTAGGGTTGTGTGGGCGCTGGGTCCAGTGGTTAGGGTTACTGTGGGCGCTGGGTCCAGTGTTTAGGTTTAGTGTGGGCACTGGATCCAGTGGTAAGGGTTGTGTGGGCGCTGGGTTCCGTCGTCAGGGTTAGTGTGGGTACTGGGTCCAGTGGTTTGGGTTAGTGTGGGCGCTGGGTCCAGTGGTTAGGGTTACTGTCGGTGCTGGGTCCAGTGGTTAGTGTTAGTGTGGGCGCTGGGTCCAGTGGTTAGGGTTAGTGTGGGCGATGGGTCCAGTGGTTAGTGTTAGTGTGGGCGCTGGATCCAGTGGTTTGGGTTAGTGTGGGCGCTGGGTCCAGTGGTTAGTGTTAGTGTGGACGCTGGGTCCAGTGGTTAGTGTTAGTGTGGGCGCTGGATCCAGTGGTTAGGGTTAGTGTGGGCGCTGGGTCCAGTGTTTAGGGTTAGTGTGGGCGCTGGATCCAGTGGTTAGGGTTAGTGTGGGCGCCGGGTCCAGTGGTTTGGGTTAGTGTGGGCACTGGGTCCAGTGGTTAGTGTTAGTGTGGGCGCTGGGTCCAGTGGTTATTGTTAGTGTGGGCGCTGGATCCAGTGGTTAGGGTTAGTGTGGGCGCTGGGTCCAGTGTTTAGGGTTAGTGTGGGCGCTGGATCCAGTGGTTAGGGTTAGTGTGGGTGCTGGGTCCAGTGGTTAAGGCTAGTGTGGGCGCTGGGTCCAGTGGTTCGGGTTAGTGTGGGCGCTGGGTCCAGTGTTTAGGGTTAGTGTGGGCGCTGGATCCAGTGGTTAGGGTTAGTGTGGGCGCTGGATCCAGTGGTTAGGGTTAGTGTGGGCGCTGGGTCCAGTGTTTAGGGTTAGTGTGGGCGCTGGATCCAGTGGTTAGGGTTAGTGTGGGCGCTGGGTCCAGTGGTTAGGGTTAGTGTGGGCGCTGGGTCCAGTGGTTAGGGTTAGTGTGGGCGCTGGATCCAGTGGTTAGGGTTAGTGTGGGCGCTGGGTCCAGTGGTTAGGGTTAGTGTGGACGCTGGGTCCAGTGGTTAGGGTTAGTGTGGGTGCTGGGTCCAGTGGTTAGGGTTAGTGTGGGCGCTGGATCCAGTGGTTAGGGTTAGTGTGGGTGCTGGGTCCAGTGGTCAGGGTTAGTGTGGGCGCTGGGTCCAGTGGTTAGGGTTAGTGTGGGCGCTGGATCCAGTGGTTAGGGTTAGTGTGGGCGCTGGGTCCAGTGGTTTGGGTTACTGTGGGCGCTGGGTCCAGTGGTCAGGGTTAGTGTGGGCGCTGGGTCCAGTGGTTAGGGTTAGTGTGGGTGCTGGGTCCAGTGGTCAGGGTTAGTGTGGGCGCTGGGTCCAGTGGTTTGGGTTAGTGTCGGCACTGGGTCCAGTGGTTAGGGTTAGTGTGGGCGCTGGGTCCAGTGGTTAGGGTTACTGTGGGCGATGGGTCCAGTGGTTAGGGTTAGTGTGGGCGCTGGGTCCAGTGGTTAGGGTTACTGTGGGCGATGGGTCCAGTGGTTAGGGTTACTGTGGGTGCTGGGTCCAGTGGTTAGGGTTGGTGTGGGCGCTGGATCCAGTGGTTAGGGTTGGTGTGGGCGCTGGGTCCAGTGGTTTGGGTTACTGTGGGCGCTGGGTCCAGTGGTTAGGTCTAATGTGGGCGCTGGGTCCAGTGGTTAGGGTTAGTGTGGGCGCTGGGTCCAGTGGTTAGGTTTAGTGTGGTCACTGGGTCCAGTGGTTAGGGTTAGTGTGGGCACTGGGTCCAGTGGTTAGGGTTAGTGTGGGCGCTGGGTCCAGTGGTTAGGTTTAGTGTGGGCACTGGGTCCAGTGGTTAGGGTTAGTGTGGGCGCTGGGTCCAGTGGTTAGGTTTAGTGTGGGCACTGGGTCCAGTGGTTAGGGTTAGTGTGGGCACTGGGTCCAGTGGTTAGGTTTAGTGTGGGCACTGCGTCCAGTGGTTTGGGTTAGTGTGGGCGCTGGGTCCAGTGGTTAGGTTTAGTGTGGGCACTGGGTCCAGTGGTTCGGTTTAGTGTGGGCGCTGGGTCCAGTGGTTAGGGTTAGTGTGGGCGCTTGGTCCAGTGGTTAGGTTTAGTGTGGGCGCTGGGTCCAGTGGTTAGGGTTAGTGTGGGCGCTGGATCCAGTGGTTAGTGTTAGTGTGGGCGCTGGGTCCAGTGGTTAGGTTTAGTGTGGGCGCTGGGTCCAGTGGTTACGGTTAGTGTGGGCGCTGGGTCCAGTGGTTAGGTTTAGTGTGGGCACTGGGTCCAGTGGTTAGGGTTGGTGTGGGCGCTGGGTCCAGTGGTTAGGTTTGTGTGTGCGCTGGGTCCAGTGGTTAGGGTTAGTGCGGGAGCTGGTTCCAGTGGTTAGGTTTGTGTGTGCGCTGGGTCCAGTGGTCAGGGTTACTGTGTGTGCTGGGTCCAGTGGTTAGGGTTACTGTGTGTGCTGGGTCCAGTGGTTTGGGTTAGTGCGGGCGTTGGGTCCAGTGGTCAGGGTTAGTGTGGTCGCTGGATCCAGTGGTCAGGGTTAGCGTGGGCGCTGGGTTCAGTGGTTAGGGTTACTGTGGTCGCTGGATCCAGTGGTCAGGGTTAGCGTGGGCGCTGGGTTCAGTGGTTAGGGTTACTGTGGGTGCTGGGTCCAGTGGTCAGGGTTAGCGTGGGCGCTGGGTCCAGTGGTTAGGATTAGTGTTGGCGCTGGGTCCAGTGGTTAGGTTTAGTGTGGGCGCTGGGTCCAGTGGTTATGGTTAGTGTGGGTGCTGGGTCCAGTGGTTAGGATTAGTGTGGGCGCTGGGTCCAGTGGTCAGGGTTAGTGTGGGCGCTGGATCCAGTGGTTAGGGTTAGTCTGGGCGCTGGGTCCAGTGGTTAGGGTTACTGTGGGCGCTGGGTCCAGTGGTTAGGGTTACTGTGGGTGCTGGGTCCAGTGGTTAGGATTAGTGTGGGCGCTGGGTCCAGTTGTCAGGGTTAGTGTGGGCGCTGGATCCAGTGGTCAGGGTTAGTGTGGGCGCTGGGTCCAGTGGTTAGGGTTGGTGTGGGCGCTGGGTCCAGTGGTTAGGGTTAGTGTGGGCACTGGGTCCAGTGGTTTGGGTTAGTGTGGACGCTGGGTCCAGTGGTTAGGGTTGGTGTGGGCGCTGGATCCAGTGGTTAGGGTTAGTGTGGGCACTGGGTCCAGTATTAGGGTTACTGTTGGTGCTGTGTCCAGTGGTTTGGGTTAGTGTGGGCGCTGGGTCCAGTGTTTAGGTTTAGTGTGGGCGCTGGATCCAGTGGTTAGGGTTAGTGTGGGCGCTGGGTCCAGTGGTCAGGGTTAGTGTGGGCGCTGGGTCCAGTGGTTTGGGTTAGTGTGGGCGCTGGGTCCAGTGGTTAGGGTTGGTGTGGGCGCTGGATCCAGTGGTTAGGGTTAGTGTGGGCACTGGGTCCAGTATTAGGGTTAGTGTGGGTGCTGGGTCCAGTGGTTTGGGTTAGTGTGGGCGCTGGGTCCAGTGGTTAGGGTTGGTGTGGGCGCTGGGTCCAGTGTTTAGGTTTAGTGTGGGCGCTGGGTCCAGTGGTTAGGGTTAGTGTGGGCGCTGGGTCCCGTCGTCAGGGTTGTTGTGGGCGCTGTGTCCAGTGGTTAGGGTTAGTGTGGGCGCTGGATCCAGTGGTCAGGGTTACTGTGGGCGCTGGGTCCAGTGGTCAGGGTTGGTGTGGGCGCTGTGTCCAGTGGTTAGGGTAAGTGTGGACGCTGGGTCCAGTGGTTAGGGTTGGTGTGGGCGCTGGGTCCAGTGTTTAGGGTTAGTGTGGGCGCTGGGTCCAGTGGTTAGGGTTAGTGTGGGCGCTGTGTCCAGTGGTTAGGGTTAGTGTGGGCGCTGGGTCCAGTGGTTAGGGTTAGTGTGGGCGCTGGGTCCAGTGGTTAGGGTTAGTGTGGGCGCTGGGTCCAGTGTTTAGGGTTGGTGTGGGCGCTGGGTCCAGTGGTTAGGGTTGGTGTGCGCGCTGTGTCCAGTGTTTAGGGTTAGTGTGGGCGCTGGATCCAGTGGTTAGGGTTGGTGTGGGCGCTGGGTCCAGTCGTTAGGGTTGGTGTGGGCGCTGGGTCCAGTGGTTAGGATTAGTGTGGGCGCTGGGTCCAGTGGTTTGGGTTAGTGTGGGCGCTGGGTCCAGTGGTTAGGATTAGTGTGGGCGCTGGGTCCAGTGGTTAGGGTTAGTGTGGGCACTGAGTCCAGTGGTTTGGGTTAGTGTGGGCGCTGGATCCAGTGGTTAGGGTTACTGTCGGTGCTGGGTCCAGTGGTTACTGTTAGTGTGGGCGCTGGGTCCAGTGGTTAGTGTTAGTGTGGGCGCTGGATCCAGTGGTTTGGGTTAGTGTGGGCGCTGGGTCCAGTGGTTAGTGTTAGTGTGGACGCTGGGTCCAGTGGTTAGTGTTAGTGTGGGCGCTGGATCCAGTGGTTAGGGTTAGTGTGGGCGCTGGGTCCAGTGTTTAGGGTTAGTGTGGGCGCTGGATCCAGTGGTTAGGGTTAGTGTGGGCGCCGGGTCCAGTGGTTTGGGTTAGTGTGGGCACTGGGTCCAGTGGTTAGTGTTAGTGTGGGCGCTGGGTCCAGTGGTTAGTGTTAGTGTGGGCGCTGGATCCAGTGTTTAGGGTTAGTGTGGGCGCTGGGTCCAGTGTTTAGGGTTAGTGTAGGCGCTGGATCCAGTGGTTAGGGTTAGTGTGGGTGCTGGGTCCAGTGGTTAAGGCTAGTGTGGGCGCTGGGTCCAGTGGTTAGGGTTAGTGTGGGCGCTGGGTCCAGTGTTTAGGGTTAGTGTGGGCGCTGGATCCAGTGGTTAGGGTTAGTGTGGGCGCTGGATCCAGTGGTTAGGGTTAGTGTGGGCGCTGGGTCCAGTGTTTAGGGTTAGTGTGGGCGCTGGATCCAGTGGTTAGGGTTAGTGTGGGCACTGGATCCAGTGGTTAGGGTTAGTGTGGGCGCTGGGTCCAGTGGTTAGGGTTAGTGTGGGCGCTGGGTCCAGTGGTTAGGGTTAGTGTGGGCGCTGGATCCAGTGGTTAGGGTTACTGTGGGCGCTGGGTCCAGTGGTCAGGGTTAGTGTGGGCGCTGGGTCCAGTGGTTAGGGTTAGTGTGGGCGCTGGGTCCAGTGGTCAGGGTTAGTGCGGGCGCTGGGTCCAGTAGTTAGGGTTAGTGTGGGTGCTGGGTCCAGTGGTCAGGGTTAGTGTGGGCGCTGGGTCCAGTGGTCAGGGTTAGTGTGGGCACTGGGTGCAGTGGTTAGGGTTAGTGTGGGCGCTGGGTCCAGTGGTTAGGTTTAGTGTGGGCGCTGGATCCAGTGGTTTGGGTTATTGTGGGCACTGGGTCCAGTGGTCAGGGTTAGTGTGGGCGCTGGGTCCAGTGGTTAGGGTTAGTGTGGGCACTGGGTCCAGTGGTTAGTGTTAGTGTGGGCGCTGGGTCCAGTGGTTTGGGTTATTGTGGGCACTGGGTGCAGTGGTTAGGGTTAGTATGGGTGCTGGGTCCAGTCGTTAGCGTTAGTGTGGGTGCTGGGTCCAGTGGTCAGGGTTAGTGTGGGCACTGGGTGCAGTGGTTAGGGTTAGTGTGGGCGCTGGGTCCAGTGGTTAGGGTTACTGTGGGCGATGGGTCCAGTGGTTAGGGTTAGTGTGGGCGCTGGGTCCAGTGGTTAGGGTTACTGTGGGCGATGGGTCCAGTGGTTAGGGTTACTGTGGGTGCTGGGTCCAGTGGTTAGGGTTGGTGTGGGCGCTGGATCCAGTGGTTAGGGTTGGTGTGGGTGCTTGGTCCAGTGGTTAGGTCTAATGTGGGCGCTGGATCCAGCGGTTAGGGTTAGTGTGGGCGCTGGGTCCAGTGGTTAGGTTTAGTGTGGGCACTGGGTCCAGTGGTTAGGGTTAGTGTGGGCACTGGGTCCAGTGGTTAGGGTTAGTGTGGGCGCTGGGTCCAGTGGTTAGGTTTAGTGTGGGCACTGGGTCCAGTGGTTAGGGTTAGTGTGGGCGCTGGGTCCAGTGGTTAGGTTTAGTGTGGGC
The DNA here is from genome assembly GCF_047496885.1 of Scyliorhinus torazame. NCBI lineage: Eukaryota > Metazoa > Chordata > Chondrichthyes > Carcharhiniformes > Scyliorhinidae > Scyliorhinus > Scyliorhinus torazame. The sequence goes on along the minus strand of NC_092733.1, from coordinate 44,779,704 downwards.
ACTGGGTCCAGTGGTTAGGGTTAGTGTGGGCACTGGGTCCAGTGGTTAGGTTTAGTGTGGGCACTGGGTCCAGTGGTTTGGGTTAGTGTGGGCGCTGGGTCCAGTGGTTAGGTTTAGTTTGGGCACTGGGTCCAGTGGTTAGGTTTAGTGTGGGCGCTGGGTCCAGTGGTTAGGGTTGTGTGGGCGCTGGGTCCAGTGGTTAGGGTTACTGTGGGCGCTGGGTCCAGTGGTCAGGGTTAGTGTGGGCGCTGGGTCCAGTGGTTAGGGTTAGTGTGGGCGCTGGGTCCAGTGGTCAGGGTTAGTGCGGGCGCTGGGTCCAGTAGTTAGGGTTAGTGTGGGTGCTGGGTCCAGTGGTCAGGGTTAGTGTGGGCGCTGGGTCCAGTGGTCAGGGTTAGTGTGGGCACTGGGTGCAGTGGTTAGGGTTAGTGTGGGCGCTGTGTCCAGTGGTTAGGTTTAGTGTGGGCGCTGGATCCAGTGGTTTGGGTTATTGTGGGCACTGGGTCCAGTGGTTAGGGTTAGTGTGGGCGCTGGATCCAGTGGTTAGGGTTGGTGTGGGCGCTTGGTCCAGTGGTTAGGGCTAATGTGGGCGCTGGATCCAGTGGTTAGGGTTGGTGTGGGCGCTTGGTCCAGTGGTTAGGGCTAATGTGGGCGCTGGGTCCAGTGGTTGGGGTTAGTGTGGGCGCTGGGTCCAGTCGTTAGGTTTAGTGTGGGCACTGGGTCCAGTGGTTAGTGTTAGTGTGGGCGCTGGGTCCAGTGGTCAGGGTTAGTGTGGGCGCTGGGTCCAGTGGTTAGGGTTACAGTTGGTGCTGGGTCCAGTGGTTAGGATTAGTGTGGGCGCTGGGTCCAGTGGTTAGGGTTAGTGTGGGCGCTGGGTCTAGTGGTCAGGGTAAGTGTGGGCGCTGGGTCCAGTGGTTAGGGTTAGTGTGGGCGCTGGATCCAGTGGTTAGGGTTACTGTGGGCGCTGGGTCCAGTGGTTTGGGTTAGTGTGGGCACTGGATCCAGTGGTTAGGGTTAGTGTGGGCGCTGGGTCCAGTGGTATGGGTTAGTGTGGGCACTGGATCCAGTGTTTAGGGTTTGTGTGGGCACTGGGTCCAGTGGTTAGGGTTAGTCTGGGCGCTGGATCCAGTGGTTAGGGTTAGTGTGGGCGCTGGGTCCAGTGGTTAGGGTTAGTGTGGGCGCTGGGTCCAGTGGTTAGGGTTAGTGTGGGCGCTGGGTCCAGTGGTTAGGGTTAGTGTGGGCGCTGGGTCCAGTGGTCAGGGTTAGTGTGGGCGCTGGGTCCAGTGGTTAGGGTTAGTCTGGGCGCTGGATCCAGTGGTTAGGGTTAGTCTGGGCGCTGGGTCCAGTGGTTAGGTTTAGTGTGGGCGCTGGGTCCAGTGTTTAGGGTTAGTGTGGACGCTGGTTCCAGTGGTTAGGTTTGAGTGTGCGCTGGGTCCAGTGGTCAGGGTTAGTGTGGGCGCTGGGTCCAGTGGTCAGGGTTAGTGTGGGCGCTGGATCCAGTGGTTTGGGTTAGTGTCGGCACTGGGTCCAGTGGTTAGGGGTAGTGTGGGCGCTGGATCCAGTGGTCAGGGTTAGTGTGGGCGCTGGGTCCAGTGGTTAGGGTTTGTGTTGGCGCTGTGTCCAGTGGTTAGGGTTAGTGTGGGTGCTGGTTCCAGTGGTTAGGGTTAATGTGGGTGCTGGGTCCAGTGATTAGGATTAGTCTGGGCGCTGGGTCCAGTGGTCAGGGTTAGTGTGGGTGCTGGATCCAGTGGTTAGGGTAAGTCTGGGCGCTGGGTCCAGTGTTTAGGGTTGGTGTGGGCGCTGGGTCCAGTGGTTAGAGTTAGTGTGGGCGCTGGGTCCAGTGTTTAGGTTTAGTGTGGGCGCTGGATCCAGTGGTTAGGGTTGGTGTGGGCGCTGGGTCCAGTGGTTAGGATTAGTGTGGGCGCTGGGTCCAGTGGTTAGGGTTACTGTCGGTGCTGGGTCCAGTGGTTAGTGTTAGTGTGGGCGCTGGATCCAGTGGTTTGGGTTAGTGTGGGCGCTGGGTCCAGTGGTTAGTGTTAGTGTGGACGCTGGCTCCAGTGGTTAGTGTTAGTGTGGGCGCTGGATCCAGTGGTTAGGGTTAGTGTGGGCGCTGGGTCCAGTGTTTAGGGTTAGTGTGGGCGCTGGATCCAGTGGTTAGGGTTAGTGTGGGCGCCGGGTCCAGTGGTTTGGGTTAGTGTGGGCACTGGGTCCAGTGGTTAGTGTTAGTGTGGGCGCTGGGTCCAGTGGTTAGTGTTAGTGTGGGCGCTGGATCCAGTGGTAGGGTTAGTGTGGGCGCTGGGTCCAGTGTTTAGGGTTAGTGTGGGCGCTGGATCCAGTGGTTAGGGTTAGTGTGGGTGCTGGGTCCAGTGGTTAAGGCTAGTGTGGGCGCTGGGTCCAGTGGTTAGGGTTAGTGTGGGCGCTGGGTCCAGTGTTTAGGGTTAGTGTGGGCGCTGGATCCAGTGGTTAGGGTTAGTGTGGGCGCTGGATCCAGTGGTTAGGGTTAGTGTGGGCGCTGGGTCCAGTGTTTAGGGTTAGTGTGGGCGCTGGATCCTGTGGTTAGGGTTAGTGTGGGCGCTGGGTCCAGTGGTTAGGGTTAGTGTGGGCGCTGGGTCCAGTGGTTAGGGTTAGTGTGGGCGCTGGATCCAGTGGTTAGGGTTAGTGTGGGTGCTGCGTCCAGTGGTCAGGGTTAGTGTGGGCGCTGGGTCCAGTGGTTAGGGTTAGTGTGGGCGCTGGATCCAGTGGTTAGGGTTAGTGTGGGTGCTGGGTCCAGTGGTCAGGGTTAGTGTGGGCGCTGGGTCCAGTGGTTTGGGTTACTGTGGGCGCTGGGTCCAGTGGTCAGGGTTAGTGTGGGCGCTGGTCCAGTGGTTAAGGTTAGTGTCGGCACTGGGTCCAGTGGTTAGGGTTAGTGTGGGTGCTGGGTCCAGTGGTTAGGGTTAGTGTGGGCGCTGGATCCAGTGGTTAGGGTTACTGTGGGTGCTGGGTCCAGTGGTTAGGGTTGGTGTGGGCGCTGGATCCAGTGGTTAGGGTTGGTGTGGGCGCTTGGTCCAGTGGTTAGGGCTAATGTGGGCGCTGGGTCCAGTGGTTAGGGTTGGTGTGGGCGCTGGATCCAGTGGTTAGGGTTGGTGTGGGCGCTTGGTCCAGTGGTTAGGGCTAATGTGGGCACTGGGTCCAGTGTTTAGGGTTAGTGTGGGCGCTGGGTCCAGTGGGTAGGTTTAGTGTGGGCACTGGGTCCAGTGGTTAGGGTTAGTGTGGGCACTGGGTCCAGTGGTTAGGGTTACTATGGGCGCTGGGTCCAGTGGTTAGGGTTAGTGTGGGCGCTGGGTCCAGTGGTTAGGTTTAGTGTGGGCGCTGGATCCACTGGTTAGGGTTAGTGTGGGCGCTGGGCCCAGTGGTTAGGGTTAGTGTGGGCGCTGGGTCCAGTGGTTAGGGTTAGTGTGGGCGCTGGGTCCAGTGGTTAGGGTTAGTGTGGGCACTGGGTCCAGTGGTTAGGTTTAGTGTGGGCACTGGATCCAGTGGTTAGGGTTAGTGTGGGCGCTGGGTCCAGTGGTTAGGGTTGGTGTGGGCACTGGGTCCAGTGGTTAGCGTTAGTGTGGGCGCTGGGTCCAGTGGTTAGTGTTACTGTGGGCGCTGGGTCCAGTGATTAGGGTTAGTGTGGGCGCTGGGTCCAGTGGTTAGGGTTAGTGTGGGCACTGGATCCAGTGGTTAGGGTTAGTGTGGGCACTGGGTCCAGTGTTTAGGGTTAGTGTGGGCGCTGGGTCCAGTGGGTAGGTTTAGTGTGGGCACTGGGTCCAGTGGTTAGGGTTAGTGTGGGCACTGGGTCCAGTGGTTAGGGTTACTATGGGCGCTGGGTCCAGTGGTTAGGGTTAGTGTGGGCGCTGGGTCCAGTGGTTAGGTTTAGTGTGGGCGCTGGATCCACTGGTTAGGGTTAGTGTGGGCGCTGGGTCCAGTGGTTAGGGTTAGTGTGGGCGCTGGGTCCAGTGGTTAGGGTTAGTGTGGGCGCTGGGTCCAGTGGTTAGGGTTAGTGTGGGCACTGGGTCCAGTGGTTAGGTTTAGTGTGGGCACTGGATCCAGTGGTTAGGGTTAGTGTGGGCGCTGGGTCCAGTGGTTAGCGTTAGTGTGGGCGCTGGGTCCAGTGGTTAGTGTTACTGTGGGCGCTGGGTCCAGTGATTAGGGTTAGTGTGGGCGCTGGGTCCAGTGGTTAGGGTTAGTGTGGGCACTGGATCCAGTGGTTAGGGTTAGTGTGGGCACTGGGTCCAGTGGTTAGGGTTAGTGTGGGCGCTGGGTCCAGTGGTTAGGTTTAGTGTGGGCACTGGGTCCAGTGGTTAGGGTTGGTGTGGGCGCTGGGTCCAGTGGTTAGGTTTAGTGTGGGCACTGGGTCCAGTGGTTAGGGTTGGTGTGGGCGCTGGGTCCAGTGGTTAGGGTTGGTGTGGGCGCTGGGTCCAGTGGTTAGATTTGTGTGTGCGCTGGGTCCAGTGGTTAGGGTTAGTGTGGGAGCTGGTTCCAGTGGTTAGGTTTGTGTGTGTGCTGGGTCCAGTGGTTTGGGTTAGTGCGGGCGTTGGGTCCAGTGGTCAGGGTTAGTGTGGGCGCTGGATCCAGTGGTCAGGGTTAGTGTGGGCGCTGGGTCCAGTGGTTAGGGTTGGTGTGGGTGCTGGGTCCAGTGGTCAGGGTTAGCGTGGGCGCTGGGTCCAGTGGTTAGGGTTAGTGTTGGCGCTGGGTCCAGTGGTTAGGGTTAGTGTGGGCGCTGGGTCCAGTGGTTAGGGTTAGTGTGGGTGCTGGGTCCAGTGGTTAGGATTAGTGTGGGCGCTGGATCCAGTGGTCAGGGTTAGTGTGGGCGCTGGATCCAATGGTTAGGGTTAGTCTGGGCGCTGGGTCCAGTGGTTAGGGTTACTGTGGGCGCTGGGTCCAGTGGTTAGGGTTACTGTGGGTGCTGGGTCCAGTGGTTAGGATTAGTGTGGGCGCTGGGTCCAGTGGTCAGGGTTAGTGTGGGCGCTGGATCCAGTGGTCAGGGTTAGTGTGGGCGCTGGGTCCAGTGGTTAGGGTTGGTGTGGGCGGTGGGTCCAGTGGTTAGGGTTAGTGTGGGCGCTGGGTCCAGTGGTTTGGGTTAGTGTGGGCACTGGGTCCAGTATTAGGGTTACTGTTGGTGCTGGGTCCAGTGGTTAGGGTTGGTGTGGGCGCTGGATCCAGTGGTTAGGGTTAGTGTGGGCACTGGGTCCAGTATTAGGGTTACTGTTGGTGCTGGGTCCAGTGGTTTGGGTTAGTGTGGGCGCTGGGTCCAGTGTTTAGGTTTAGTGTGGGCGCTGGATCCAGTGGTTAGGATTAGTGTGGGCGCTGGATCCAGTGGTCAGGGTTAGTGTGGGCGCTGGATCCAATGGTTAGGGTTAGTCTGGGCGCTGGGTCCAGTGGTTAGGGTTACTGTGGGCGCTGGGTCCAGTGGTTAGGGTTACTGTGGGTGCTGGGTCCAGTGGTTAGGATTAGTGTGGGCGCTGGGTCCAGTGGTCAGGGTTAGTGTGGGCGCTGGATCCAGTGGTCAGGGTTAGTGTGGGCGCTGGGTCCAGTGGTTAGGGTTGGTGTGGGCGGTGGGTCCAGTGGTTAGGGTTAGTGTGGGCGCTGGGTCCAGTGGTTTGGGTTAGTGTGGGCACTGGGTCCAGTATTAGGGTTACTGTTGGTGCTGGGTCCAGTGGTTAGGGTTGGTGTGGGCGCTGGATCCAGTGTTTAGGGTTAGTGTGGGCACTGGGTCCAGTATTAGGGTTACTGTTGGTGCTGGGTCCAGTGGTTTGGGTTAGTGTGGGCGCTGGGTCCAGTGTTTAGGTTTAGTGTGGGCGCTGGATCCAGTGGTTAGGGTTAGTGTGGGCGCTGGATCCAGTGGTCAGGGTTAGTGTGGGCGCTGGGTCCAGTGGTTTGGGTTCGTGTGGGCGCTGGGTCCAGTGGTTAGGGTTGGTGTGGGCGCTGGATCCAGTGGTTAGGGTTAGTGTGGGCACTGGGTCCAGTATTAGGGTTAGTATGGGTGCTGGGTCCAGTGGTTTGGGTTAGTGTGGGCGCTGGGTCCAGTGGTTAGGGTTGGTGTGGTCGCTGGGTCCAGTGTTTAGGTTTAGTGTGGGCGCTGGATCCAGTGGTTAGGGTTGTGTGGGCGCTGGGTCCCGTCGTCAGGGTTAGTGTGGGCGCTGGGTCCAGTGGTTAGGGTTGGTGTGGGCGCTGGGTCCAGTGCTTAGGGTTAGTGTGGGCGCTGGGACCAGTGGTTAGGGTTAGTGTGGGCGCTGGGTCCAGTGGTTAGGGTTAGTGTGGGCGCTGTGTCCAGTAGTTAGGGTTAGTGTGGGCGCTGGGTCCAGTGGTTAGGGTTAGTGTGGGCGCTGGGTCCAGTGTTTAGGGTTGGTGTGGGCGCTGGGTCCAGTGGTTAGGGTTGGTGTGCGCGCTGTGTCCAGTGTTTAGGGTTAGTGTGGGCGCTGGATCCAGTGGTTAGGGTTGGTGTGGTCGCTGGGTCCAGTCGTTAGGGTTGGTGTGGGCGCTGGGTCCAGTGGTTAGGATTAGTGTGGGCGCTGGGTCCAGTGGTTAGGGTTAGTGTGGGCGCTGGGTCCAGTGGTTAGGGTTGGTGTGCGCGCTGTGTCCAGTGTTTAGGGTTAGTGTGGGCACTGGGTCCAGTGTTTAGGGTTGGTGTGGGCGCTGGGTCCAGTGGTCAGTGTTAGTGTGGACGCTGGGTCCAGTGGTTTGGGTTATTGTGGGCACTGGGTCCAGTGGTTAGGGTTGGTGTGGGCGCTGGGTCCAGTGGTTTGGGTTATTGTGGGCACTGGGTCCAGTGGTTAGGGTTAGTGTGGGCGCTGGGTCCAGTGGTTTGGGTTATTGTGGGCACTGGGTCCAGTGGTTAGGGTTGGTGTGGGCGCTGGGTCCAGTGGTTAGGGTTAGTCTGGGCGCTGGGTCCAGTGGTTAGGGTTACTGTGGGCGCTGGGTCCAGTGGTCAGGGTTAGTGTGGGCGCTGGGTCCAGTGGTTAGGGTTAGTGTGGGCGCCGGGTCCAGTGGTTAGGGTTAGTGTGGGCGCTGGATCCAGTGGTTAGGATTAGTGTGGGCGCTGGGTCCAGTGTTTAGGTTTAGTGTGGGCGCTGGATCCAGTGGTTAGGGTTAGTGTGGGCACTGGGTCCAGTGTTTAGGTTTAGTGTGGGCACTGGATCCAGTGGTTAGGGTTGTGTGGGCGCTGGGTTCCGTCGTCAGGGTTAGTGTGGGCACTGGGTCCAGTGGTTAGGTTTAGTGTGGGCACTGGATCCAGTGGTTAGGGTTGTGTGGGCGCTGGGTCCAGTGGTTAGGGTTACTGTGGGCGCTGGGTCCAGTGTTTAGGTTTAGTGTGGGCACTGGATCCAGTGGTTAGGGTTGTGTGGGCGCTGGGTTCCGTCGTCAGGGTTAGTGTGGGCACTGGGTCCAGTAGTTTGGGTTAGTGTGGGCGCTGGATCCAGTGGTTAGGGTTGGTGTGAGCGCTGTGTCCAGTGTTTAGGGTTAGTGTGGGCACTGGGTCCAGTGGTTAGGGTTAGTGTGGGCGCTGGGTCCAGTGGTTAGGGTTAGTGTGGGCGCTGGGTCCAGTGGTTTGGGTTAGTGTGAGCGCTGGGTCCAGTGGTTAGGGTTACTGTCGGTGCTGGGTCCAGTGGTTAGTGTTAGTGTGGGCGCTGGGTCCAGTGGTTAGGGTTAGTGTGGGCGATGGGTCCAGTGGTTAGTGTTAGTGTGGGCGCTGGATCCAGTGGTTTGGGTTAGTGTGGGCGCTGGGTCCAGTGGTTAGTGTTAGTGTGGACGCTGGGTCCAGTGGTTAGTGTTAGTGTGGGCGCTGGATCCAGTGGTTAGGGTTAGTGTGGGCGCTGGGTCCAGTGTTTAGGGTTAGTGTGGGCGCTGGATCCAGTGGTTAGGGTTAGTGTGGGCGCCGGGTCCAGTGGTTTGGGTTAGTGTGGGCACTGGGTCCAGTGGTTAGTGTTAGTGTGGGCGCTGGATCCAGTGGTTAGGGTTAGTGTGGGTGCTGGGTCCAGTGGTTAAGGCTAGTGTGGGCGCTGGGTCCAGTGGTTAGGGTTAGTGTGGGCGCTGGGTCCAGTGTTTAGGGTTAGTGTGGGCGCTGGATCCAGTGGTTAGGGTTAGTGTGGGCGCTGGATCCAGTGGTTAGGGTTAGTGTGGGCGCTGGGTCCAGTGTTTAGGGTTAGTGTGGGCGCTGGATCCAGTGGTTAGGGTTAGTGTGGGCGCTGGGTCCAGTGGTTAGGGTTAGTGTGGGCGCTGGGTCCAGTGGTTAGGGTTAGTGTGGGCGCTGGATCCAGTGGTTAGGGTTAGTGTGGGCGCTGGGTCCAGTGGTTAGGGTTAGTGTGGACGCTGGGTCCAGTGGTTAGGGTTAGTGTGGGTGCTGGGTCCAGTGGTTAGGGTTAGTGTGGGCGCTGGATCCAGTGGTTAGGGTTAGTGTGGGTGCTGGGTCCAGTGGTCAGGGTTAGTGTGGGCGCTGGGTCCAGTGGTTAGGGTTAGTGTGGGCGCTGGATCCAGTGGTTAGGGTTAGTGTGGGCGCTGGGTCCAGTGGTTTGGGTTACTGTGGGCGCTGGGTCCAGTGGTCAGGGTTAGTGTGGGCGCTGGGTCCAGTGGTTAGGGTTAGTGTGGGTGCTGGGTCCAGTGGTCAGGGTTAGTGTGGGCGCTGGGTCCAGTGGTTTGGGTTAGTGTCGGCACTGGGTCCAGTGGTTAGGGTTAGTGTGGGCGCTGGGTCCAGTGGTTAGGGTTACTGTGGGCGATGGGTCCAGTGGTTAGGGTTAGTGTGGGCGCTGGGTCCAGTGGTTAGGGTTACTGTGGGCGATGGGTCCAGTGGTTAGGGTTACTGTGGGTGCTGGGTCCAGTGGTTAGGGTTGGTGTGGGCGCTGGATCCAGTGGTTAGGGTTGGTGTGGGTGCTTGGTCCAGTGGTTAGGTCTAATGTGGGCGCTGGATCCAGCGGTTAGGGTTAGTGTGGGCGCTGGGTCCAGTGGTTAGGTTTAGTGTGGGCACTGGGTCCAGTGGTTAGGGTTAGTGTGGGCACTGGGTCCAGTGGTTAGGGTTAGTGTGGGCGCTGGGTCCAGTGGTTAGGTTTAGTGTGGGCACTGGGTCCAGTGGTTAGGGTTAGTGTGGGCGCTGGGTCCAGTGGTTAGGTTTAGTGTGGGCACTGGGTCCAGTGGTTAGGGTTAGTGTGGGCACTGGGTCCAGTGGTTAGGTTTAGTGTGGGCACTGGGTCCAGTGGTTTGGGTTAGTGTGGGCGCTGGGTCCAGTGGTTAGGTTTAGTGTGGGCACTGGGTCCAGTGGTTAGGTTTAGTGTGGGCGCTGGGTCCAGTGGTTAGGGTTGTGTGGGCGCTGGGTCCAGTGGTTAGGGTTACTGTGGGCGCTGGGTCCAGTGTTTAGGTTTAGTGTGGGCACTGGATCCAGTGGTAAGGGTTGTGTGGGCGCTGGGTTCCGTCGTCAGGGTTAGTGTGGGCACTGGGTCCAGTGGTTTGGGTTAGTGTGGGCGCTGGGTCCAGTGGTTAGGGTTACTGTCGGTGCTGGGTCCAGTGGTTAGTGTTAGTGTGGGCGCTGGGTCCAGTGGTTAGGGTTAGTGTGGGCGATGGGTCCAGTGGTTAGTGTTAGTGTGGGCGCTGGATCCAGTGGTTTGGGTTAGTGTGGGCGCTGGGTCCAGTGGTTAGTGTTAGTGTGGACGCTGGGTCCAGTGGTTAGTGTTAGTGTGGGCGCTGGATCCAGTGGTTAGGGTTAGTGTGGGCGCTGGGTCCAGTGTTTAGGGTTAGTGTGGGCGCTGGATCCAGTGGTTAGGGTTAGTGTGGGCGCCGGGTCCAGTGGTTTGGGTTAGTGTGGGCGCTGGGTCCAGTGGTTATTGTTAGTGTGGGCGCTGGATCCAGTGGTTAGGGTTAGTGTGGGCGCTGGGTCCAGTGTTTAGGGTTAGTGTGGGCGCTGGATCCAGTGGTTAGGGTTAGTGTGGGTGCTGGGTCCAGTGGTTAAGGCTAGTGTGGGCGCTGGGTCCAGTGGTTCGGGTTAGTGTGGGCGCTGGGTCCAGTGTTTAGGGTTAGTGTGGGCGCTGGATCCAGTGGTTAGGGTTAGTGTGGGCGCTGGATCCAGTGGTTAGGGTTAGTGTGGGCGCTGGGTCCAGTGTTTAGGGTTAGTGTGGGCGCTGGATCCAGTGGTTAGGGTTAGTGTGGGCGCTGGGTCCAGTGGTTAGGGTTAGTGTGGGCGCTGGGTCCAGTGGTTAGGGTTAGTGTGGGCGCTGGATCCAGTGGTTAGGGTTAGTGTGGGCGCTGGGTCCAGTGGTTAGGGTTAGTGTGGACGCTGGGTCCAGTGGTTAGGGTTAGTGTGGGTGCTGGGTCCAGTGGTTAGGGTTAGTGTGGGCGCTGGATCCAGTGGTTAGGGTTAGTGTGGGTGCTGGGTCCAGTGGTCAGGGTTAGTGTGGGCGCTGAGTCCAGTGGTTAGGGTTAGTGTGGGCGCTGGATCCAGTGGTTAGGGTTAGTGTGGGCGCTGGGTCCAGTGGTTAGGGTTAGTGTGGGCACTGGGTCCAGTGGTTAGGGTTAGTGTGGGCGCTGGGTCCAGTGGTTAGGTTTAGTGTGGGCACTGGTTCCAGTGGTTAGGGTTAGTGTGGGCGCTGGGTCCAGTGGTTAGGTTTAGTGTGGGCACTGGGTCCAGTGGTTAGGGTTAGTGTGGGCACTGGGTCCAGTGGTTAGGTTTAGTGTGGGCACTGGGTCCAGTCGTTTGGGTTAGTGTGGGCGCTGGGTCCAGTGGTTAGGTTTAGTGTGGGCACTGGGTCCAGTGGTTAGGTTTAGTGTGGGCGCTGGGTCCAGTGGTTAGGGTTGTGTGGGCGCTGGGTCCAGTGGTTAGGGTTACTGTGGGCGCTGGGTCCAGTGTTTAGGTTTAGTGTGGGCACTGGATCCAGTGGTAAGGGTTGTGTGGGCGCTGGGTTCCGTCGTCAGGGTTAGTGTGGGTACTGGGTCCAGTGGTTTGGGTTAGTGTGGGCGCTGGGTCCAGTGGTTAGGGTTACTGTCGGTGCTGGGTCCAGTGGTTAGTGTTAGTGTGGGCGCTGGGTCCAGTGGTTAGGGTTAGTGTGGGCGATGGGTCCAGTGGTTAGTGTTAGTGTGGGCGCTGGATCCAGTGGTTTGGGTTAGTGTGGGCGCTGGGTCCAGTGGTTAGTGTTAGTGTGGACGCTGGGTCCAGTGGTTAGTGTTAGTGTGGGCGCTGGATCCAGTGGTTAGGGTTAGTGTGGGCGCTGGGTCCAGTGTTTAGGGTTAGTGTGGGCGCTGGATCCAGTGGTTAGGGTTAGTGTGGGCGCCGGGTCCAGTGGTTTGGGTTAGTGTGGGCACTGGGTCCAGTGGTTAGTGTTAGTGTGGGCGCTGGGTCCAGTGGTTATTGTTAGTGTGGGCGCTGGATCCAGTGGTTAGGGTTAGTGTGGGCGCTGGGTCCAGTGTTTAGGGTTAGTGTGGGCGCTGGATCCAGTGGTTAGGGTTAGTGTGGGTGCTGGGTCCAGTGGTTAAGGCTAGTGTGGGCGCTGGGTCCAGTGGTTCGGGTTAGTGTGGGCGCTGGGTCCAGTGTTTAGGGTTAGTGTGGGCGCTGGATCCAGTGGTTAGGGTTAGTGTGGGCGCTGGATCCAGTGGTTAGGGTTAGTGTGGGCGCTGGGTCCAGTGTTTAGGGTTAGTGTGGGCGCTGGATCCAGTGGTTAGGGTTAGTGTGGGCGCTGGGTCCAGTGGTTAGGGTTAGTGTGGGCGCTGGGTCCAGTGGTTAGGGTTAGTGTGGGCGCTGGATCCAGTGGTTAGGGTTAGTGTGGGCGCTGGGTCCAGTGGTTAGGGTTAGTGTGGACGCTGGGTCCAGTGGTTAGGGTTAGTGTGGGTGCTGGGTCCAGTGGTTAGGGTTAGTGTGGGCGCTGGATCCAGTGGTTAGGGTTAGTGTGGGTGCTGGGTCCAGTGGTCAGGGTTAGTGTGGGCGCTGGGTCCAGTGGTTAGGGTTAGTGTGGGCGCTGGATCCAGTGGTTAGGGTTAGTGTGGGCGCTGGGTCCAGTGGTTTGGGTTACTGTGGGCGCTGGGTCCAGTGGTCAGGGTTAGTGTGGGCGCTGGGTCCAGTGGTTAGGGTTAGTGTGGGTGCTGGGTCCAGTGGTCAGGGTTAGTGTGGGCGCTGGGTCCAGTGGTTTGGGTTAGTGTCGGCACTGGGTCCAGTGGTTAGGGTTAGTGTGGGCGCTGGGTCCAGTGGTTAGGGTTACTGTGGGCGATGGGTCCAGTGGTTAGGGTTAGTGTGGGCGCTGGGTCCAGTGGTTAGGGTTACTGTGGGCGATGGGTCCAGTGGTTAGGGTTACTGTGGGTGCTGGGTCCAGTGGTTAGGGTTGGTGTGGGCGCTGGATCCAGTGGTTAGGGTTGGTGTGGGCGCTGGGTCCAGTGGTTTGGGTTACTGTGGGCGCTGGGTCCAGTGGTTAGGTCTAATGTGGGCGCTGGGTCCAGTGGTTAGGGTTAGTGTGGGCGCTGGGTCCAGTGGTTAGGTTTAGTGTGGTCACTGGGTCCAGTGGTTAGGGTTAGTGTGGGCACTGGGTCCAGTGGTTAGGGTTAGTGTGGGCGCTGGGTCCAGTGGTTAGGTTTAGTGTGGGCACTGGGTCCAGTGGTTAGGGTTAGTGTGGGCGCTGGGTCCAGTGGTTAGGTTTAGTGTGGGCACTGGGTCCAGTGGTTAGGGTTAGTGTGGGCACTGGGTCCAGTGGTTAGGTTTAGTGTGGGCACTGCGTCCAGTGGTTTGGGTTAGTGTGGGCGCTGGGTCCAGTGGTTAGGTTTAGTGTGGGCACTGGGTCCAGTGGTTCGGTTTAGTGTGGGCGCTGGGTCCAGTGGTTAGGGTTAGTGTGGGCGCTTGGTCCAGTGGTTAGGTTTAGTGTGGGCGCTGGGTCCAGTGGTTAGGGTTAGTGTGGGCGCTGGATCCAGTGGTTAGTGTTAGTGTGGGCGCTGGGTCCAGTGGTTAGGTTTAGTGTGGGCGCTGGGTCCAGTGGTTACGGTTAGTGTGGGCGCTGGGTCCAGTGGTTAGGTTTAGTGTGGGCACTGGGTCCAGTGGTTAGGGTTGGTGTGGGCGCTGGGTCCAGTGGTTAGGTTTGTGTGTGCGCTGGGTCCAGTGGTTAGGGTTAGTGCGGGAGCTGGTTCCAGTGGTTAGGTTTGTGTGTGCGCTGGGTCCAGTGGTCAGGGTTACTGTGTGTGCTGGGTCCAGTGGTTAGGGTTACTGTGTGTGCTGGGTCCAGTGGTTTGGGTTAGTGCGGGCGTTGGGTCCAGTGGTCAGGGTTAGTGTGGTCGCTGGATCCAGTGGTCAGGGTTAGCGTGGGCGCTGGGTTCAGTGGTTAGGGTTACTGTGGTCGCTGGATCCAGTGGTCAGGGTTAGCGTGGGCGCTGGGTTCAGTGGTTAGGGTTACTGTGGGTGCTGGGTCCAGTGGTCAGGGTTAGCGTGGGCGCTGGGTCCAGTGGTTAGGATTAGTGTTGGCGCTGGGTCCAGTGGTTAGGTTTAGTGTGGGCGCTGGGTCCAGTGGTTATGGTTAGTGTGGGTGCTGGGTCCAGTGGTTAGGATTAGTGTGGGCGCTGGGTCCAGTGGTCAGGGTTAGTGTGGGCGCTGGATCCAGTGGTTAGGGTTAGTCTGGGCGCTGGGTCCAGTGGTTAGGGTTACTGTGGGCGCTGGGTCCAGTGGTTAGGGTTACTGTGGGTGCTGGGTCCAGTGGTTAGGATTAGTGTGGGCGCTGGGTCCAGTTGTCAGGGTTAGTGTGGGCGCTGGATCCAGTGGTCAGGGTTAGTGTGGGCGCTGGGTCCAGTGGTTAGGGTTGGTGTGGGCGCTGGGTCCAGTGGTTAGGGTTAGTGTGGGCACTGGGTCCAGTGGTTTGGGTTAGTGTGGACGCTGGGTCCAGTGGTTAGGGTTGGTGTGGGCGCTGGATCCAGTGGTTAGGGTTAGTGTGGGCACTGGGTCCAGTATTAGGGTTACTGTTGGTGCTGTGTCCAGTGGTTTGGGTTAGTGTGGGCGCTGGGTCCAGTGTTTAGGTTTAGTGTGGGCGCTGGATCCAGTGGTTAGGGTTAGTGTGGGCGCTGGGTCCAGTGGTCAGGGTTAGTGTGGGCGCTGGGTCCAGTGGTTTGGGTTAGTGTGGGCGCTGGGTCCAGTGGTTAGGGTTGGTGTGGGCGCTGGATCCAGTGGTTAGGGTTAGTGTGGGCACTGGGTCCAGTATTAGGGTTAGTGTGGGTGCTGGGTCCAGTGGTTTGGGTTAGTGTGGGCGCTGGGTCCAGTGGTTAGGGTTGGTGTGGGCGCTGGGTCCAGTGTTTAGGTTTAGTGTGGGCGCTGGGTCCAGTGGTTAGGGTTAGTGTGGGCGCTGGGTCCCGTCGTCAGGGTTGTTGTGGGCGCTGTGTCCAGTGGTTAGGGTTAGTGTGGGCGCTGGATCCAGTGGTCAGGGTTACTGTGGGCGCTGGGTCCAGTGGTCAGGGTTGGTGTGGGCGCTGTGTCCAGTGGTTAGGGTAAGTGTGGACGCTGGGTCCAGTGGTTAGGGTTGGTGTGGGCGCTGGGTCCAGTGTTTAGGGTTAGTGTGGGCGCTGGGTCCAGTGGTTAGGGTTAGTGTGGGCGCTGTGTCCAGTGGTTAGGGTTAGTGTGGGCGCTGGGTCCAGTGGTTAGGGTTAGTGTGGGCGCTGGGTCCAGTGGTTAGGGTTAGTGTGGGCGCTGGGTCCAGTGTTTAGGGTTGGTGTGGGCGCTGGGTCCAGTGGTTAGGGTTGGTGTGCGCGCTGTGTCCAGTGTTTAGGGTTAGTGTGGGCGCTGGATCCAGTGGTTAGGGTTGGTGTGGGCGCTGGGTCCAGTCGTTAGGGTTGGTGTGGGCGCTGGGTCCAGTGGTTAGGATTAGTGTGGGCGCTGGGTCCAGTGGTTTGGGTTAGTGTGGGCGCTGGGTCCAGTGGTTAGGATTAGTGTGGGCGCTGGGTCCAGTGGTTAGGGTTAGTGTGGGCACTGAGTCCAGTGGTTTGGGTTAGTGTGGGCGCTGGATCCAGTGGTTAGGGTTACTGTCGGTGCTGGGTCCAGTGGTTACTGTTAGTGTGGGCGCTGGGTCCAGTGGTTAGTGTTAGTGTGGGCGCTGGATCCAGTGGTTTGGGTTAGTGTGGGCGCTGGGTCCAGTGGTTAGTGTTAGTGTGGACGCTGGGTCCAGTGGTTAGTGTTAGTGTGGGCGCTGGATCCAGTGGTTAGGGTTAGTGTGGGCGCTGGGTCCAGTGTTTAGGGTTAGTGTGGGCGCTGGATCCAGTGGTTAGGGTTAGTGTGGGCGCCGGGTCCAGTGGTTTGGGTTAGTGTGGGCACTGGGTCCAGTGGTTAGTGTTAGTGTGGGCGCTGGGTCCAGTGGTTAGTGTTAGTGTGGGCGCTGGATCCAGTGTTTAGGGTTAGTGTGGGCGCTGGGTCCAGTGTTTAGGGTTAGTGTAGGCGCTGGATCCAGTGGTTAGGGTTAGTGTGGGTGCTGGGTCCAGTGGTTAAGGCTAGTGTGGGCGCTGGGTCCAGTGGTTAGGGTTAGTGTGGGCGCTGGGTCCAGTGTTTAGGGTTAGTGTGGGCGCTGGATCCAGTGGTTAGGGTTAGTGTGGGCGCTGGATCCAGTGGTTAGGGTTAGTGTGGGCGCTGGGTCCAGTGTTTAGGGTTAGTGTGGGCGCTGGATCCAGTGGTTAGGGTTAGTGTGGGCACTGGATCCAGTGGTTAGGGTTAGTGTGGGCGCTGGGTCCAGTGGTTAGGGTTAGTGTGGGCGCTGGGTCCAGTGGTTAGGGTTAGTGTGGGCGCTGGATCCAGTGGTTAGGGTTACTGTGGGCGCTGGGTCCAGTGGTCAGGGTTAGTGTGGGCGCTGGGTCCAGTGGTTAGGGTTAGTGTGGGCGCTGGGTCCAGTGGTCAGGGTTAGTGCGGGCGCTGGGTCCAGTAGTTAGGGTTAGTGTGGGTGCTGGGTCCAGTGGTCAGGGTTAGTGTGGGCGCTGGGTCCAGTGGTCAGGGTTAGTGTGGGCACTGGGTGCAGTGGTTAGGGTTAGTGTGGGCGCTGGGTCCAGTGGTTAGGTTTAGTGTGGGCGCTGGATCCAGTGGTTTGGGTTATTGTGGGCACTGGGTCCAGTGGTCAGGGTTAGTGTGGGCGCTGGGTCCAGTGGTTAGGGTTAGTGTGGGCACTGGGTCCAGTGGTTAGTGTTAGTGTGGGCGCTGGGTCCAGTGGTTTGGGTTATTGTGGGCACTGGGTGCAGTGGTTAGGGTTAGTATGGGTGCTGGGTCCAGTCGTTAGCGTTAGTGTGGGTGCTGGGTCCAGTGGTCAGGGTTAGTGTGGGCACTGGGTGCAGTGGTTAGGGTTAGTATGGGTGCTGGGTCCAGAGGTTAGGGCTAATGTGGGCGCTGGGTCCAGTGGTTAGGGTTAGTGTGGGCGCTGGGCTCAGTGGTTAGGGTTGGTGTGGGCGCTTGGTCCAGTGGTTAGGGCTAATGTGGGCGCTGGGTCCAGTGGTTTGGGTTATTGTGGGCACTGGGTCCAGTGGTTAGGGTTACTGTGGGCGCTGGGTCCAGTGGTCAGGGTTAGTGTGGGCGCTGGGTCCAGTGGTCAGGGTTAGTGTGGGCGCTGGGTCCAGTGGTTAGGGTTAGTGTGGGCGCTGGGTCCAGTGGTTAGGGTTACTGTGGGCGCTGGGTCCAGTGGTCAGGGGTAGTCTGGGCGCTGGATCCAGTGGTTTGGGTTAGTGTGGGCGCTGTGTCCAGTGGTTAGGGGTAGTGTGGGCGCTGGATCCAGTGGTCAGGGTTAGTGTTGGCGCTGGGTCCAGTGGTTAGGGTTAGTGTGGGCGCTGGGTCCAGTGGTTAGGGTTATTGTGGGCGCTGGGTCCAGTGGTTAGCGTTAGTGTGGGTACTGGGTCCAGTGGTCAGGGTTAGTGTTGGCGCTGTGTCCAGTGGGTAGGGTTAGTGTGGGCACTGGGTCCAGTGGTTAGGTTTAGTGTGGGCACTGCGTCCAGTGGTTTGGGTTAGTGTGGGCGCTGGGTCCAGTGGTTAGGTTTAGTGTGGGCACTGGGTCCAGTGGTTCGGTTTAGTGTGGGCGCTGGGTCCAGTGGTTAGGGTTAGTGTGGGCGCTTGGTCCAGTGGTTAGGTTTAGTGTGGGCGCTGGGTCCAGTGGTTAGGGTTAGTGTGGGCGCTGGATCCAGTGGTTAGTGTTAGTGTGGGCGCTGGGTCCAGTGGTTAGGTTTAGTGTGGGCGCTGGGTCCAGTGGTTACGGTTAGTGTGGGCGCTGGGTCCAGTGGTTAGGTTTAGTGTGGGCACTGGGTCCAGTGGTTAGGGTTGGTGTGGGCGCTGGGTCCAGTGGTTAGGTTTGTGTGTGCGCTGGGTCCAGTGGTTAGGGTTAGTGCGGGAGCTGGTTCCAGTGGTTAGGTTTGTGTGTGCGCTGGGTCCAGTGGTCAGGGTTACTGTGTGTGCTGGGTCCAGTGGTTAGGGTTACTGTGTGTGCTGGGTCCAGTGGTTTGGGTTAGTGCGGGCGTTGGGTCCAGTGGTCAGGGTTAGTGTGGTCGCTGGATCCAGTGGTCAGGGTTAGCGTGGGCGCTGGGTTCAGTGGTTAGGGTTACTGTGGTCGCTGGATCCAGTGGTCAGGGTTAGCGTGGGCGCTGGGTTCAGTGGTTAGGGTTACTGTGGGTGCTGGGTCCAGTGGTCAGGGTTAGCGTGGGCGCTGGGTCCAGTGGTTAGGATTAGTGTTGGCGCTGGGTCCAGTGGTTAGGTTTAGTGTGGGCGCTGGGTCCAGTGGTTATGGTTAGTGTGGGTGCTGGGTCCAGTGGTTAGGATTAGTGTGGGCGCTGGGTCCAGTGGTCAGGGTTAGTGTGGGCGCTGGATCCAGTGGTTAGGGTTAGTCTGGGCGCTGGGTCCAGTGGTTAGGGTTACTGTGGGCGCTGGGTCCAGTGGTTAGGGTTACTGTGGGTGCTGGGTCCAGTGGTTAGGATTAGTGTGGGCGCTGGGTCCAGTTGTCAGGGTTAGTGTGGGCGCTGGATCCAGTGGTCAGGGTTAGTGTGGGCGCTGGGTCCAGTGGTTAGGGTTGGTGTGGGCGCTGGGTCCAGTGGTTAGGGTTAGTGTGGGCACTGGGTCCAGTGGTTTGGGTTAGTGTGGACGCTGGGTCCAGTGGTTAGGGTTGGTGTGGGCGCTGGATCCAGTGGTTAGGGTTAGTGTGGGCACTGGGTCCAGTATTAGGGTTACTGTTGGTGCTGTGTCCAGTGGTTTGGGTTAGTGTGGGCGCTGGGTCCAGTGTTTAGGTTTAGTGTGGGCGCTGGATCCAGTGGTTAGGGTTAGTGTGGGCGCTGGGTCCAGTGGTCAGGGTTAGTGTGGGCGCTGGGTCCAGTGGTTTGGGTTAGTGTGGGCGCTGGGTCCAGTGGTTAGGGTTGGTGTGGGCGCTGGGTCCAGTGTTTAGGTTTAGTGTGGGCGCTGGGTCCAGTGGTTAGGGTTAGTGTGGGCGCTGGGTCCCGTCGTCAGGGTTGTTGTGGGCGCTGTGTCCAGTGGTTAGGGTTAGTGTGGGCGCTGGATCCAGTGGTCAGGGTTACTGTGGGCGCTGGGTCCAGTGGTCAGGGTTGGTGTGGGCGCTGTGTCCAGTGGTTAGGGTAAGTGTGGACGCTGGGTCCAGTGGTTAGGGTTGGTGTGGGCGCTGGGTCCAGTGTTTAGGGTTAGTGTGGGCGCTGGGTCCAGTGGTTAGGGTTAGTGTGGGCGCTGTGTCCAGTGGTTAGGGTTAGTGTGGGCGCTGGGTCCAGTGGTTAGGGTTAGTGTGGGCGCTGGGTCCAGTGGTTAGGGTTAGTGTGGGCGCTGGGTCCAGTGTTTAGGGTTGGTGTGGGCGCTGGGTCCAGTGGTTAGGGTTGGTGTGCGCGCTGTGTCCAGTGTTTAGGGTTAGTGTGGGCGCTGGATCCAGTGGTTAGGGTTGGTGTGGGCGCTGGGTCCAGTCGTTAGGGTTGGTGTGGGCGCTGGGTCCAGTGGTTAGGATTAGTGTGGGCGCTGGGTCCAGTGGTTTGGGTTAGTGTGGGCGCTGGGTCCAGTGGTTAGGATTAGTGTGGGCGCTGGGTCCAGTGGTTAGGGTTAGTGTGGGCACTGAGTCCAGTGGTTTGGGTTAGTGTGGGCGCTGGATCCAGTGGTTAGGGTTACTGTCGGTGCTGGGTCCAGTGGTTACTGTTAGTGTGGGCGCTGGGTCCAGTGGTTAGTGTTAGTGTGGGCGCTGGATCCAGTGGTTTGGGTTAGTGTGGGCGCTGGGTCCAGTGGTTAGTGTTAGTGTGGACGCTGGGTCCAGTGGTTAGTGTTAGTGTGGGCGCTGGATCCAGTGGTTAGGGTTAGTGTGGGCGCTGGGTCCAGTGTTTAGGGTTAGTGTGGGCGCTGGATCCAGTGGTTAGGGTTAGTGTGGGCGCCGGGTCCAGTGGTTTGGGTTAGTGTGGGCACTGGGTCCAGTGGTTAGTGTTAGTGTGGGCGCTGGGTCCAGTGGTTAGTGTTAGTGTGGGCGCTGGATCCAGTGTTTAGGGTTAGTGTGGGCGCTGGGTCCAGTGTTTAGGGTTAGTGTAGGCGCTGGATCCAGTGGTTAGGGTTAGTGTGGGTGCTGGGTCCAGTGGTTAAGGCTAGTGTGGGCGCTGGGTCCAGTGGTTAGGGTTAGTGTGGGCGCTGGGTCCAGTGTTTAGGGTTAGTGTGGGCGCTGGATCCAGTGGTTAGGGTTAGTGTGGGCGCTGGATCCAGTGGTTAGGGTTAGTGTGGGCGCTGGGTCCAGTGTTTAGGGTTAGTGTGGGCGCTGGATCCAGTGGTTAGGGTTAGTGTGGGCACTGGATCCAGTGGTTAGGGTTAGTGTGGGCGCTGGGTCCAGTGGTTAGGGTTAGTGTGGGCGCTGGGTCCAGTGGTTAGGGTTAGTGTGGGCGCTGGATCCAGTGGTTAGGGTTACTGTGGGCGCTGGGTCCAGTGGTCAGGGTTAGTGTGGGCGCTGGGTCCAGTGGTTAGGGTTAGTGTGGGCGCTGGGTCCAGTGGTCAGGGTTAGTGCGGGCGCTGGGTCCAGTAGTTAGGGTTAGTGTGGGTGCTGGGTCCAGTGGTCAGGGTTAGTGTGGGCGCTGGGTCCAGTGGTCAGGGTTAGTGTGGGCACTGGGTGCAGTGGTTAGGGTTAGTGTGGGCGCTGGGTCCAGTGGTTAGGTTTAGTGTGGGCGCTGGATCCAGTGGTTTGGGTTATTGTGGGCACTGGGTCCAGTGGTCAGGGTTAGTGTGGGCGCTGGGTCCAGTGGTTAGGGTTAGTGTGGGCACTGGGTCCAGTGGTTAGTGTTAGTGTGGGCGCTGGGTCCAGTGGTTTGGGTTATTGTGGGCACTGGGTGCAGTGGTTAGGGTTAGTATGGGTGCTGGGTCCAGTCGTTAGCGTTAGTGTGGGTGCTGGGTCCAGTGGTCAGGGTTAGTGTGGGCACTGGGTGCAGTGGTTAGGGTTAGTATGGGTGCTGGGTCCAGAGGTTAGGGCTAATGTGGGCGCTGGGTCCAGTGGTTAGGGTTAGTGTGGGCGCTGGGCTCAGTGGTTAGGGTTGGTGTGGGCGCTTGGTCCAGTGGTTAGGGCTAATGTGGGCGCTGGGTCCAGTGGTTTGGGTTATTGTGGGCACTGGGTCCAGTGGTTAGGGTTACTGTGGGCGCTGGGTCCAGTGGTCAGGGTTAGTGTGGGCGCTGGGTCCAGTGGTCAGGGTTAGTGTGGGCGCTGGGTCCAGTGGTTAGGGTTAGTGTGGGCGCTGGGTCCAGTGGTTAGGGTTACTGTGGGCGCTGGGTCCAGTGGTCAGGGGTAGTCTGGGCGCTGGATCCAGTGGTTTGGGTTAGTGTGGGCGCTGTGTCCAGTGGTTAGGGGTAGTGTGGGCGCTGGATCCAGTGGTCAGGGTTAGTGTTGGCGCTGGGTCCAGTGGTTAGGGTTAGTGTGGGCGCTGGGTCCAGTGGTTAGGGTTAGTGTGGGCGCTGGGTCCAGTGGTTAGCGTTAGTGTGGGTACTGGGTCCAGTGGTCAGGGTTAGTGTTGGCGCTGTGTCCAGTGGGTAGGGTTAGTGTGGGCACTGGGTCCAGTGGTTAGGGTTAGTGTGGGCACTGGGTCCAGTGGTTAGTGTTAGTGTGGGCGCTGGGTCCAGTGGTTAGGGTTACAGTTGGTGCTGGGTCCAGTGGTTAGGATTAGTGTGGGCGCTGGGTCCAGTGGTTAGGGTTAGTGTGGGCGCTGGGTCCAGTGGTCAGGGTAAGTGTGGGCGCTGGGTCCAGTGGTTAGGGTTAGTGTGGGCGCTGGATCCAGTGGTTAGGGTTACTGTGGGCGCTGGGTCCAGTGGTTTGGGTTAGTGTGGGCACTGGATCCAGTGGTTAGGGTTAGTGTGGGCGCTGGATCCTCCACACCACGCTCCACACCACGTGGGTAGTAATCTCGGACCACGCTCCACACCACGTCGATAGTAATCTTGGACCACGCTCTACACCACGTGGATAGTAATCTTGGACCATGCTCCTCACCACGTGGATAGTAATCTCGGACCACGTTCCGCACCACGTGGATAGTAATCTCGGACCACGCTACACACCACGTGGACAGTAATCTCGGACCGCGCTCCACACCGCGTGGATTGTAATCTCGGACCACGCTCCACACCACGTGGTTAGTAATCGTGGACCACGCTCCACACCACGTGGATAACAATCTCGGACCACGCACCACAGCACGTGGATAGTAATCTCGGACCACGCTCCACACCACGTGGATAGTAATCTCGGACCACGCACCACACCACGTGGATAGTAATCTCGGACCACGCTCCACACGACGTGGATAGGAATCTTGGACCACGCTCCACACACCGTGGATAGTAATCTCGGACCACGCTCCACCCCACGTGGATAGTAATCTCGGAGCACGCTCCACACCACGTGGATAGTAATCTTGGACCACGCTTCACACCACGTGCATAGTAATCTCGGACCACGCTCCACACCATGTCGATAGTAATCTTGGACCACGCTCTACACCACGTGGATAGTAATCTCGGACCACGCACCACGTGGATAATAATCTCGGTCCACGCTCTACACCACGTGGATAGTAATCTCGGACCACGCACCACGTGGATAGTAATCTCGGACCACGCTCCACCCCACGTGGATAGTAATCTCGGAGCACGCTCCACACCACGTGGATAGTAATCTTGGACCACGCTTCACACCACGTGCATAGTAATCTCGGACCACGCTCCACACCATGTCGATAGTAATCTTGGACCACGCTCTACACCACGTGGATAGTAATCTCGGACCACGCACCACGTGGATAATAATCTCGGTCCACGCTCTACACCACGTGGATAGTAATCTCGGGCCACGCTCCACACCACGTGGATAGTCATCTCGGACCACGCTCCACACTCCGTGGATAGTCATCTCGGACAACCCTCCACACCACGTGGATAGTAATCTCGGACCACGCTCCACACCACGTGGATAGTCATCTCGGACCACGCTCCACACCACGTGGGTAGTAATCTCGGACCACGCTCCACACCACGTGGATAGTAATCTCGGACCACGCTCCACACCACGTGGATAGTAATCTTGGACCATGCTCCACACCACGTGGAGAGTAATCTCGGACCACGCTCCACACCACGTGGATAGTAATCTCGGACCACGCACCACACCACGTGGATAGTAATCTCGTAACACGCTCCACACCACGTGGATAGTAATCTTGGACCACGCTCCACACCACGTGCATAGTAATCTTGGACCACGCTTCACACCACGTGGATAGTAATCTTGGACCACGCTCCACACCACGTGGATAGTAATCTTGGACCATGCACCACACCACGTGGATAGTAATCTTGTACCATGCTCCACTCCACGTGGATAGTAATCTCGGACCACGCTGCACACCACGTGGATAGTAATCTCGGACCACGCACCACACCACGTGGATTGTAATCTCGGACCACGCTCCACACCACGTGGATAGTAATCGTGGACCACGCTCGACACCACGTGGAAAATAATCTTGGACAACGCTCCACACCACGTGGATAGAAATCTCGGACCACGCTCCACAATGTGGATAGGAATCTCGGACCACGGTCCACACCACGTGGAGAGTGATCTCGGACCACGCACCACACCACGGGGATAGTAATCTCGGACCACGCTCCAAGCCACTTGGAGAGTAATGTCGGACCACGCTCCACACCACGGGGATAGTAATCTCGGACCACGCTCCACACCACCTGGATAGTAATCTCGGACCACGAGCCACACCATGTGGATAGTAATCTCGGACCACGCACCACAGCACGTGGATAGTAATCTTGGACCACGCTCCACACTGTGGATAGTAATCTCGGACCACGCTCCACACCACGTGGATAGTAATCTCGGACCACGCTCCACACCACGTGGACAGTAATCTCGGACCACGCTCCACACCACGTGGACAGTAATCTCGGACCACGCTCCACACCACGTGGATAATAATCTCGGACCACGCACCACACAACGTGGATAGTAATCACGGACTGCGCTCCACACTGTGGATAGTAATCTCGGACCACGCTCCACACCACGTGGACAGTAATCTCGGACCACGCTCCACAACACGTGGAGAGTAATCTCGGACCACGCTCCACACCACGTGGACAGTAATCTCGGACCACGCTCCACACCACGTGGATAATAATCTCGGACCACGCACCACACCACGTGGATAGTAATCACGGACTGCGCTCCACACTGTGGATAGTAATCTCGGACCACGCTCCACACCACGTGGACAGTAATCTCGGACCACGCTCCACACCACGGAGAGAGTAATCTCGGACCACGCTCCACACCACGTGGACAGTAATCTCAGACCACGCTCCACACCACGTGGATAGTAATCTCGGACCACGCTCCACACCACGTGGATAGTAATCTCGGAACACGCTCCACACCACGTGGATAGTAATCTCTGACCACGCACCACACCACGTGGATAGTAATCTCGGTCCACGCTCCACACCACGTGGAGAGTGATCTCGGACCACGCTCCACACCACGGGGATAGTAATCTCGGACCACGCTCCAAACCACTTGGATAGTAATGTCGGACTACGCTCCACACCACGGGGATAGTAATCTCGGACCACGCTCCACACCACGTGGATAGTAATCTATGTTCACGCGCCACACCATGTGGATAGTAATCTCGGACCACGCACCACAGCACGTGGATAGTAATCGTGGACCACGCTCTACACCACGTGGATAATAATCTTGGACAACGCTACACACCACGTGGATAGTAATCTCGGAGCACGCTCCACACCACGTGGATAGTAATCTCGGACCACGCTCCACACCACGTGGACAGTAATCTCGGACCACGCTCCACACCACGTGGATAGTAATCTTGGACCACGCTCCACACCACATGGATATTAATCTCGGACCACGCTCCACACTCCGTGGATAGTAATCTCGGACCACATTCCACCCCACGTGGAGAGTAATCTCGGAGCACGCTCCACACCACGTGGATAGTAATCTTGGACCACGCTCCACCCCACGTGAATAGTAATCTCGGAGCAAGCTCCACACTCCGTGGATAGTAATCTCGGACCACGCTCCACACCACGTCGATAGTAATCTTGGACCATGCTCCTCACCATGTGGATAGTAATCTCGGACCACGCTCCGCACCACCTGGATAGTAATCTCGGACCACGCTCCACACCACGTGGACAGTAATCTCGGACCGCGCTCCACACCGCGTGGATAGTAATCTCGGACCACGCTCCACACCACGTGGATAGTAATCGTGGACCACGCTCCACACCACGTGGATAATAATCTCGGACCACACACCACAGCACGTGGATAGTAATCTCGGACCACGCTCCACACCACGTGGATAGTAATCTCGGACCACGCTCCACACAACGTGGATAGTAATCTCGGACTACGCTCCATACCACGTGGACAGTAATCTCGGACCACGCTACACACCACGTGGAAAGTAATCTCGGAACACGCTCCACACCACGTGGATAGTAATCTCGGACCACGCTCCACACCACGTGGATAGGAATCTTGGACCACGCTCCACACACCGTGGATAGTAATCTCGGACCACGCTCCACCTCACGTGGATAGTAATCTCGGAGCACGCTCCACACTACGTGGATAGTAATCTTGGACCACGCTCCACACCACGTGGATAGTAATCTCGCACCACGCTCCACACCACGTCGATAGTAATCTTGGACCACGCTCTACAACACGTGGATAGTAATCTCGGACCACGCGCCACGTGGATAGTAATCTCGGTCCACGCTCTACACCACGTGGATAGTAATCTTGGACCACGCACCACGTGGATAGTAATCTCGGACCACGCACCACGTGGATAGTAATCTTGGACCTCGCTCCTCACCACGTGGATAGTAATCTCGGACCAAGCTCCACACCACGTGGATAGTCATCTCGGACCACGCTCCACACCACGTGGATAGTAATCTTGGACCATGCTCCACACCACGTGGATAGTAATCTTGGACCACGCTCCACACCACGTGGATAGTAATCTTGGACCATGATCCACATCACGTGGATAGTAATCTTGGACCATGCTCCACTCCACGTGGATAGTAATCTCGGACCACGCTCCACACCACGTGGATAGTAATCTCGGACCACGCACCACACCACGTGGATGGTATTCTTGGACCACGCTCCACACCACGTGGATAGTAATCGTGGACCACGCTCGACGCCACGTGGATAATAATCTTGGACAACGCTCCACACCACGTGGATAGTAATCTCGGAACACGCTCCACACTGTCGATAGTAATCTCGGACCACGCTCCACACCACGTGGAGAGTGATCTCGGACCACGCTCCAAACCACTTGGAGAGTAATGTCGGACCACGCTCCAAACCACGGGGATAGTAATCTCGGAACACGCTCCACACCACGTGGATAGTAATCTCGGACCACGCGCCACACCATGTGGATAGTAATCTCGGACCACGCACCACAGCACGTGGATAGTAATCTCGGACCACGCTCACCACTGTGGATAGTAATCTCGGACCACGCTCCACACCACGTGGACAGTAATCTCGGACCACGCTCCACACCACGTGGATAATAATCTCGGACCACGCACCACACCACGTGGATAGTAATCACGGACCACGCTCCACACTGTGGATAGTAATCTCGGACCACGCTCCACACCACGTGGACAGTAATCTCGGACCACGCTCCACACCACGGGGAGAGTAATCTCGGACCACGCACCACACCACGTGGCCAGTAATCTCAGACCACGCTCCACACCACGTGGATAGTAATCTCGGACCACGCTCCACACCATGTTGATAGTAATCTCGGACCACGCTCCACACCACGTGGATAGTAATCTCGGACCACACACCACACCACGTGTATAGTAATCTCGGACCACGCTCCACACCACGTGGATAGTAATCGTGGACCACGCTCCACACCACATGGATAATAATCTTGGACAACTCTCCACACCACGTGGATAGTAATCTCGGACCACGCTCCACACCACGTGGAGAGTGATCTCGGAACACGCTCCACACGACGGGGATAGTAATCTCGGACCACGCTCCAAACCACTTGGAGAGTAATGTCGGACCACGCTCCACACGACGGGGATAGTAATCTCGGACCACGCTCCACACCACGTGGATAGTAATCTCGGACCACGCTCCACACCACGTGGATAGTAATCTCGGACTACGCTCCACAACATGTGGATAGTAATCTCGGACCATGCACCACAGCACGTGGATAGTAATCGTGGACCACGCTCCACACCACGTGGGTAATAATCTTGGACAACACTCCACACCACGTGGATAGTAATCTCGGACCACGCTCCACACCACGTGGATAGTAATCTCGGACCACACTCCACAACATGTGGATAGTAATCTCGGACCACGCTCCACACCACGTGGAGAGTGATTTCGGACCACGCTCCATACCACGGGGATAGTAATCTCGGACCACGCTCCAAACCGCTTGGAGAGTAATGTCGGACCACGCTCCACACCACGGGGATAGTAATCTCGGACCACGCTCCACACCACGGCGATAGTAATCTCGGACCACGCTCCACACCATGTGGATAGTAATCTCGGACCATGCACCACAGCACGTGGATAGTAATCTCGGACCACGCTCCACACTGTGGATAGTAATCTCGGACCACGCTCCACACCACGTGGACAGTAATCTCGGACCACGCTCCACACCACGTGGATAATAATCTCGGACCACGCACCAAACCACGTGGATAGTAATCACGGAGTACGCTCCACACTGTGGATAGTAATCTCGGACTACGCTCCACACCACGTGGACAGTAATCTCGGACCACGCTCCACACCACGGGGAGAGTAATCTCGGACCACACTCCACACCACGTGGACAGTAATCTCAGACCACGCTCCACACCATGTGGATATTAATCTCGAACCACGCTCCACACCACGTAGATAGTAATCTCGGACCACGCTCCACACCACGTGGATAGTAATCTCGGACCACGCTCCACACCACGTGGATAGTAATCTCGGACCACGCTCCACACCACGTGGATGGTAATCTCGGACCACGCTCCACACCACGTGGAAAGTAATCTCGGACCACGCTCCACACCACGTGGATAGTAATCTCGGACCACGCTCCACACCACGTGATAGTAATCTCGTTCCACGCTTCACACGCCGTGGATAGTAATCTCGGACCACGCTCCACACCACGTGGATAGTAATCTCGTTCCACGCTCCACACCACGTGGATAGTAATCTCGGACCACGCTCTACACCACGTGGATAGTAATCTCGGACCACGCTCCACACCACGTGGATAGTAATCTCGGACCACGCTCCACACCATGTGGATAGTAATCTCGGACCACGCACCACAGCACGTGGATATTAATCGTGGACCACGTTCCACACCTCGTGGATAATAATCTTGGACAACGCTCCACACCACGTGGATAGTAATCTCGGACCACGCTCCACACTGTGGATAGTAATCTCGGACCACTCTCCACACCACGTGGAGAGTGATCTCGGACCACGCTCCACACCACGGGGATCGTAATCTCGGACCACGATCCAAACCACTTGGAGAGTAATGTCGGACCACGCTCCACACCACGGGGATAGTAATCTCGGACCACGCTCGACACCACGTGGATAGTAATCTCGGACCACGCTCCACACCATGTGGATAGTAATCTCGGACCACGCACCACAGCACGTGGATAGTAATTTCGGACCACGCTCCACACTGTGGATAGTAATCTCGGACCACGCTCCACAGCACGTGGACAGCAATCTCGGACCACGCTCCACGCCACGTGGATAATAATCTCGGACCACGCTCCACACTCCGTGGATAGTCATCTCGGACAACGCTCCTCAACACGTGGATAGTAATCTCGGACCACGCTCCACACCACGTATATAGTCATCTCGGACCACGCTCCACACCACGTGGATAGTAATCTTGGACCACGCTCCACACCACGTGGATAGTAATCTTGGACCACGCTCCACACCACGTGGATAGTAATCTTGGACCACGCTCCACACCACGTGGATAGTAATCTTGGACCATGCTCCACACCACGTGGATAGTAATCTTGGACCATGCTCCACTCCACGTGGATAGTAATCTCGGACCACGCTCCACACCACGTGGATAGAAATCTCGGACCACGCACCACACCACGTGGATAGTAATCTCGGACCACGCTCCACACCACGTGGATAGTAATCGTGGACCACGCTCGACACCACGTGGATAATAATCTTGGACAACGCTCCACACCGCGTGGATAGTAATCTCGGACCACGCTCCACACTGTCGATAGTAATCTCGGACCACGCTCCACACCACGTGGAGAGTGATCTCGGACCACGCTCCACACCACGGGGATAGTAATCTCGGACCACGCTCCAATCCACTTGGAGAGTAATGTCGGACCACGCTCCACACCACGGGGATAGTAATCTCGGACCACGCTCCACACCACGTGGATAGTAATCTCGGACCACGCGCCACACCATGTGGATAGTAATCTCGGACCACGCACCACAGCACGTGGATAGTAATCTCGGACCACGCTCCACACTGTGGATAGTAATCTCGGACCACGCTCCACACCACGTGGACAGTAATCTCGGACCACGCTCCACACCACGTGGATAATAATCTCGGACCACGCACCATACCGCGTGGATAGTAATCACGGACCACGCTCCACACTGTGGATAGTAATCTCGGACCAATCTCCACACCACGTGGACAGTAATCTCGGACCACGCTCCACACCACGGGGAGAGTAATCTCGGACGACGCACCACACCACGTGGACAGTAATCTCAGACCACGCTCCACACCACGTGGATAGTAATCTCGGACCACGCTCCACACCACGTTGATAGTAATCTCGGACCACGCTCCACACCACGTGGATAGTAATCTCGGACCACGCACCACACCACGTGGATAGTAATCTCGGACGTAATCTCGGACCACGCTCCACACCACGTGGATAGTAATCTCG
This sequence comes from Scyliorhinus torazame, assembly GCF_047496885.1. Lineage (NCBI taxonomy): Eukaryota > Metazoa > Chordata > Chondrichthyes > Carcharhiniformes > Scyliorhinidae > Scyliorhinus > Scyliorhinus torazame. The sequence continues at coordinate 44,750,171 of NC_092733.1, read as the reverse complement.
GACCACGCTACACACCACGTGGATAGTAATCTCGGACCACGCCCCACACCACGTGGATAGTAATCGTGGACCACGCCCCACACCACATGGATAATAATCTTGGACAACGCTCCACACCACGTGGATAGTAATCTCGGACCACGCTCAACACTGTGGATAGTAATCTCGGACCACGCTCCACACCACGTGGAGAGTGATCCCGGACCACGCTCCACACCACGGGGATAGTAATCTCGGACCACGCTCCAAACCACTTGGAGAGTAATGTCGGACCACGCTCCACACCACGGGGATAGTAATCTCGGACCACGCTCCACACCACGTGGATAGTAATCTCGGACCACACTCCACACCATGTGGATAGTAATCTCGGAACACGCACCACAGCACGTGGATAGTAATCGTGGACCACGCTCCACACCACGTGGATAATAATCTTGGACAACACTCCACACCACGTGGATAGTAATCTCGGACCACGCTCCACACTGTGGATAGTAATCTCGGACCACGCTCCACACCACGTGGAGAGTGATCTCGGACCACGCTCCATACCACGGGGATAGTAATCTCGGACACGCTCCAAACCGCTTGGAGAGTAATGTCGGACCACGCTCCACACCACGGGGATAGTAATCTCGGACCACGCTCCACACCACGGCGATAGTAATCTCGGACCACGCTCCACACCATGTGGATAGTAATCTCGGACCATGCACCACGGCACGTGGATAGTAATCTCGGACCACGCTCCACACTGTGGATAGTAATCTCGGACCACGCTCCACACCACGTGGACAGTAATCTCGGACCACGCTCCACACCACGTGGATAATAATCTCGGACCACGCACCAAACCACGTGGATAGTAATCACGGAGTACGCTCCACACTGTGGATAGTAATCTCGGACTACGCTCCACACCACGTGGACAGTAATCTCGGACCACGCTCCACACCACGGGGAGAGTAATCTCGGACCACGCTCCACACCACGTGGACAGTAATCTCAGACCACGCTCCACACCACGTGGATATTAATCTCGAACCACGCTCCACACCACGTAGATAGTAATCTCGGACCACGCTCCACACCACGTGGATAGTAATCTAGGACCACGCTCCACACCACGTGGATGGTAATCTCGGACCACGCTCCACACCACGTGGAAAGTCATCTCGGACCACGCTCCACACCACGTGGATAGTAATCTCGGACCACGCTCCACACTCCGTGGATAGTAATCTCGGACCACGCTCCACACCACGTGGATAGTAATCTCGTTCCACGCTCCACACCACGTGGATAGTAATCTCGGACCACGCTCTACACCACATGGATAGTAATCTCGGACCACGCTCCACACCACGTGGATAGTAATCTTGGACCACGCTCCACACCATGTGGATAGTAATCTCGGACCAGGCACCACAGCACGTGGATATTAATCGTGGACCACGTTCCACACCTCGTGGATAATAATCTTGGACAACGCTCCACACCACGTGGATAGTAATCTCGGACCACGCTCCACACTGTGGATAGTAATCTCGGACCACTCTCCACACCACGTGGAGAGTGATCTCGGACCACGCTCCACACCACGGGGATCGTAATCTCGGACCACGATCCAAACCACTTGGAGAGTAATGTCGGACCACGCTCCACACCACGGGGATAGTAATCTCGGACCACGCTCGACACCACGTGGATAGTAATCTCGGACCACGCTCCACACCATGTGGATAGTAATCTCGGACCACGCACCACAGCACGTGGATAGTAATTTCGGACCACGCTCCACACTGTGGATAGTAATCTCGGACCACGCTCCACAGCACGTGGACAGTAATCTCGGACCACGCTCCACGCCACGTGGATAATAATCTCGGACCACGCTCCACACTCCGTGGATAGTCATCTCGGACAACGCTCCTCAACACGTGGATAGTAATCTCGGACCACGCTCCACACCACGTATATAGTCATCTCGGACCACGCTCCACACCACGTGGATACTAATCTTGGACCACGCTCCACACCACGTGGATAGTAATCTTGGACCACGCTCCACACCACGTGGATAGTAATCTTGGACCACGCTCCACACCACGTGGATAGTAATCTTGGACCATGCTCCACACCACGTGGATAGTAATCTTGGACCATGCTCCACTCCACGTGGATAGTAATCTCGGACCACGCTCCACACCACGTGGATAGAAATCTCGGACCACGCACCACACCACGTGGATAGTAATCTCGGACCACGCTCCACACCACGTGGCTAGTAATCGTGGACCACGCTCGACACCACGTGGATAATAATCTTGGACAACGCTCCACACCACGTGGATAGTAATCTCGGACCACGCTCCACACTGTCGATAGTAATCTCGGACCACGCTCCACACCACGTGGAGAGTGATCTCGGACCACGCTCCACACCACGGGGATAGTAATCTCGGACCACGCTCCAATCCACTTGGAGAGTAATGTCGGACCACGCTCCACACCACGGGGATAGTAATCTCGGACCACGCTCCACACCACGTGGATAGTAATCTCGGACCACGCGCCACACCATGTGGATAGTAATCTCGGACCACGCACCACAGCACGTGGATAGTAATCTCGGACCACGCTCCACACTGTGGATAGTAATCTCGGACCACGCTCCACACCACGTGGACAGTAATCTCGGACCACGCTCCACACCACGTGGATAATAATCTCGGACCACGCACCATACCGCGTGGATAGTAATCACGGACCACGCTCCACACTGTGGATAGTAATCTCGGACCAATCTCCACACCACGTGGACAGTAATCTCGGACCACGCTCCACACCACGGGGAGAGTAATCTCGGACGACGCACCACATCACGTGGACAGTAATCTCAGACCACGCTCCACACCACGTGGATAGTAATCTCGGACCACGCTCCACACCACGTTGATAGTAATCTCGGACCACGCTCCACACCACGTGGATAGTAATCTCGGACCACGCACCACACCACGTGGATAGTAATCTCGGACCACGCTCCACACCACGTGGATAGTAATCGTGGACCACGCCCCACACGAAATGGATAATAATCTTGGACAACGCTCCACACCACGTGGATAGTAATCTCGGACCACGCTCAACACTGTGGATAGTAATCTCGGACCACGCTCCACACCACGTGGAGAGTGATCCCGGACCACGCTCCACACCACGGGGATAGTAATCTCGGACCACGCTCCAAACCACTTGGAGAGTAATGTCGGACCACGCTCCACACCACGGGGATAGTAATCTCGGACCACGCTCCACACCACGTGGATAGTAATCTCGGACCACACTCCACACCATGTGGATAGTAATCTCGGAACACGCACCACAGCACGTGGATAGTAATCGTGGACCACGCTCCACACCACGTGGATAATAATCTTGGACAACACTCCACACCACGTGGATAGTAATCTCGGACCACGCTCCACACTGTGGATAGTAATCTCGGACCACGCTCCACACCACGTGGAGAGTGATCTCGGACCACGCTCCATACCACGGGGATAGTAATCTCGGACCACGCTCCAAACCGCTTGGAGAGTAATGTCGGACCACGCTCCACACCACGGGGATAGTAATCTCGGACCACGCTCCACACCACGGCGATAGTAATCTCGGACCACGCTCCACACCATGTGGATAGTAATCTCGGACCATGCACCACAGCACGTGGATAGTAATCTCGGACCACGCTCCACACTGTGGATAGTAATCTCGGACCACGCTCCACACCACGTGGACAGTAATCTCGGACCACGCTCCACACCACGGGGAGAGTAATCTCGGACCACGCTCCACACCACGTGGACAGTAATCTCAGACCACGCTCCACACCACGTGGATATTAATCTCGAACCACGCTCCACACCACGTAGATAGTAATCTCGGACCACGCTCCACACCACGTGGATAGTAATCTCGGACCACGCTCCACACCACGTGGATAGTAATCTAGGACCACGCTCCACACCACGTGGATGGTAATCTCGGACCACGCTCCACACCACGTGGAAAGTAATCTCGGACCACGCTCCACACCACGTGGATAGTAATCTCGGACCACGCTCCACACCACGTGATAGTAATCTCGTTCCACGCTTCACACGCCGTGGATAGTAATCTCGGACCACGCTCCACACCACGTGGATAGTAATCTCGTTCCACGCTCCACACCACGTGGATAGTAATCTCGGACCACGCTCTACACCACGTGGATAGTAATCTCGGACCACGCTCCACACCACGTGGATAGTAATCTTGGACCACGCTCCACACCATGTGGATAGTAATCTCGGACCAGGCATCACACTGTGGATAGTAATCTCGGACCACTCTCCACACCACGTGGATAGTAATCTCGGACCACGCTCCACACTGTGGATAGCAATCTCGGACCACTCTCCACACCACGTGGAGAGTGATCTCGGACCACGCTCCACACCACGGGGATCGTAATCTCGGACCACGATCCAAACCACTTGGAGAGTAATGTCGGACCACGCTCCACACCACGGGGATAGTAATCTCGGACCACGCTCGACACCACGTGGATAGTAATCTCGGACCACGCTCCACACCATGTGGATAGTAATCTCGGACCACGCACCACAGCACGTGGATAGTAATTTCGGACCACGCTCCACACTGTGGATAGTAATCTCGGACCACGCTCCACAGCACGTGGACAGTAATCTCGGACCACGCTCCACGCCACGTGGATAATAATCTCGGACCACGCTCCACACTCCGTGGATAGTCATCTCGGACAACGCTCCTCAACACGTGGATAGTAATCTCGGACCACGCTCCACACCACGTATATAGTCATCTCGTACCACGCTCCACACCACGTGGATACTAATCTTGGACCACGCTCCACACCACGTGGATAGTAATCTTGGACCACGCTCCACACCACGTGGATAGTAATCTTGGACCACGCTCCACACCACGTGGATAGTAATCTTGGACCATGCTCCACACCACGTGGATAGTAATCTTGGACCATGCTCCACTCCACGTGGATAGTAATCTCGGACCACGCTCCACACCACGTGGATAGAAATCTCGGACCACGCACCACACCACGTGGATAGTAATCTCGGACCACGCTCCACACCACGTGGCTAGTAATCGTGGACCACGCTCGACACCACGTGGATAATAATCTTGGACAACGCTCCACACCACGTGGATAGTAATCTCGGACCACGCTCCACACTGTCGATAGTAATCTCGGACCACGCTCCACACCACGTGGAGAGTGATCTCGGACCACGCTCCACACCACGGGGATAGTAATCTCGGACCACGCTCCAATCCACTTGGAGAGTAATGTCGGACCACGCTCCACACCACGGGGATAGTAATCTCGGACCACGCTCCACACCACGTGGATAGTAATCTCGGACCACGCGCCACACCATGTGGATAGTAATCTCGGACCACGCACCACAGCACGTGGATAGTAATCTCGGACCACGCTCCACACTGTGGATAGTAATCTCGGACCACGCTCCACACCACGTGGACAGTAATCTCGGACCACGCTCCACACCACGTGGATAATAATCTCGGACCACGCACCATACCGCGTGGATAGTAATCACGGACCACGCTCCACACTGTGGATAGTAATCTCGGACCAATCTCCACACCACGTGGACAGTAATCTCGGACCACGCTCCACACCACGGGGAGAGTAATCTCGGACGACGCACCACACCACGTGGACAGTAATCTCAGACCACGCTCCACACCACGTGGATAGTAATCTCGGACCACGCTCCACACCATGTTGATAGTAATCTCGGACCACGCTCCACACCACGTGGATAGTAATCTCGGACCACGCACCACACCACGTGGATAGTAATCTCGGACCACGCTCCACACCACGTGGATAGTAATCGTGGACCACGCCCCACACCACATGGATAATAATCTTGGACAACGCTCCACACCACGTGGATAGTAATCTCGGACCACGCTCAACACTGTGGATAGTAATCTCGGACCACGCTCCACACCACGTGGAGAGTGATCTCGGACCACGCTCCACACGATGGGGATAGTAATCTCGGACCACGCTCCACACCACGAGGAAAGTAATCTCGGACCACACTCCACACCATGTGGATAGTAATCTCGGAACACGCACCACAGCACGTGGATAGTAATCTCGGACCACACTCCACACCATGTGGATAGTAATCTCGGACCACACTCCACACCATGTGGATAGTAATCTCGGACCACGCTCCACACCACGTGGATAGTAATCTCGGACCACACTCCACACCATGTGGATAGTAATCTCGGAACACGCACCACAGCACGTGGATAGTAATCTCGGACCACGCTCCACACCACGTGGATAGTAATCGTGGACCACGCTCCACACCACGTGGATAATAATCTTGGACAACACTCCACACCACGTGGATAGTAATCTCGGACCACGCTCCACACTGTGGATAGTAATCTCGGACCACGCTCCACACCACGTGGAGAGTGATCTCGGACCACGCTCCACACCAAGGGGATAGTAATCTCGGACCACGCTCCAAACCGCTTGGAGAGTAATGTCGGACCACGCTCCACACCACGGGGATAGTAATCTCGGACCACGCTCCACACCACGTGGATAGTAATCTCGGACCACGCTCCACACCATGTGGATAGTAATCTCAGACCATGCACCACAGCACGTGGATAGTAATCTCGGACCACGCTCCACATTGTGGATAGTAATCTCGGACCACGCTCCACACCACGTGGACAGTAATCTCGGACCATGCTCCACACCACGTGGATAATAATCTCGGACCACGCACCAAACCACGTGGATAGTAATCACGGAGTACGCTCCACACTCTGGATGGTAATCTCGGACTACGCTCCACACCACGTGGACAGTAATCTCGGACCACGCTCCACACCACGTGGATGGTAATCTCGGACCACGCTCCACACCACGTGGATAGTAATCTCGGACCACGCTCCACACCACGTGGATAGTAATCTCGGACCATGCTCCACACCATGTGGATAGTAATCTCGGACCACGCACCACAGCACGTGGATATTAATCGTGGACCACGCTCCACACCACGTGGATAATAATCTTGGACAACGCTCCACACCACGTGGATAGTAATCTCGGACCACGCTCCACACTGTGGATAGTAATCTCGGACCACGCTCCACACCACGTGGAGAGTGATCTCGGACCACGCTCCACACCACGGGGATAGTAATCTCGGACCACGATCCAAACCACTTGGAGAGTAATGTCGGACCACGCTCCACACCACGGGGATAGTAATCTCGGACCACGCTCCACACCACGTGGATAGTAATCTCGGACCACGCTCCACACCATGTGGATAGTAATCTCGGACCACGCACCACAGCACGTGGATAGTAATTTCGGACCAAGCTCCACACTGTGGATAGTAATCTCGGAACACGCTCCACAACACGTGGACAGTAATCTCGGACCACGCTCCACTCCACGTGGATAATAACCTCGGTCCACGCACCACACCACGTGGATAGTAATCATGGACTACGCTCCACACTGTGGATAGTAATCTCGGACCACGCTCCACACCACGTGGACAGTAATCTCGGACCACGCCCCACACCACGGGGAGAGTAATCTCGGACCACGCTCCACACCACGTGGACAGTAATCTCAGACCACGCTCCACACCACGTGGATAGTAATCTCGGACCACGCTCCACACCACGTGGATAGTAATCTCGGACCACGCTCCACACCACGTGGATAGTAATCTCGGACCACGCTCCACACCACGGGGAGAGTAATCTCGGACCACGCTCCACACCACGTGGACAGTAATCTCAGACCACGCTCCACACCACGTGGATAGTAATCTCGGACCACGCTCCACAACACGTGGATAGTAATCTCGGACCACGCTCCACACTGCATGGATAGTAATCTCGGACCACGCTCCACACCACGTGGACAGAAATCTCGGACCACGCTCCACACCACGGGGATAGTAATCTCGGACCACCATCCACACTGTGGATAGTAATCTCGGACCACGTTCCACACCACGTGGACAGTAATCTCGGACCACGCTCCACACCACGTGGATAGTAATCTCGGACCACGCTCCACACCAGGTGGATAGTAATCTCGGACCACGCTCCACACCACGTGGATAGTAATCTCGGACCACGCTACACACCACGTGGATATTAATCTCGGACCACGCTCCACACCACGTGGATAGTAATCTCGGACCACGCACCACGTGGATAGTAATCTCGGACCACGCTCCACACCACATGGATAGTAATCTTGGACCACGCACCACGTGGATAGTAATCTCGGACCACGCACCACGTGGATAGTAATCTAGGACCACGCTCCACACCACATGGATAGTAATCTCGGACCACGCTCCTCACCACGTGGATAGTAATCTCGGACCACGCACCACGTGGATAGTAATCTCGGACCACGCACCACGTGGATAGTAATCTAGGACCACGCTCCACACCACATGGATAGTAATCTCGGACCACGCTCCTCACCACGTGGATAGTAATCTTGAACCACGCTCCACACCACGTGGATAGTAATCTTGGACCACATTCCACACCACGGGGATAGTAATCTCGAACCACGCTCCACACCACGTGGATAGTAATCTCGGACCACGCTCCACACCACGTGGATAGTAATCTCGGACCACGCTCCAAACCACGTTGATAGTAATCTCGGACCACGCTCCACACCACGTGGAGAGTAATCTTGGACCACGCTCCACGCCACATGGATAGTAATCTCGGACCACGCTCCACACCACGTGGATAGTAATCTTGGACCACGTTCCACACCACGTGGATAGTAATCTTGGACCACGCTCCACACCACGTGGATAGTAATCTCGGACCACGCTCCAAACCACGTCGATTGTAATCTTGGACCACGCTCCACACCACGTGGATAGTAATCTCGGACCACGCTCCACACCACGTGGATTGTAATCTCGGACCACGCTCCACACCATGTGGATTGTAATCTCGGACCACGCTCCACACCAAGTGGATAGTACTCTCGGACCACGCTCCACACCACGTGGATTGCAATCTCGGACCACGCTCCACACTCCGTGGATAGTAGTCTCGGACACGCTCTACACCACGTGGATAGTAATCTCGGACTGTGCACCCCGTGGATAGTAATCTCGGACCACGCTCTACACCACGTGGATAGTAATCTCGGACCGCGCACCACGTGGATAGTAATCTCGGACCACGCTCCACACCACGTGGATAGTAATCTCGGACCACGCACCACGTGGATAGTAACCTCGGACCACGCTCCACACCACGTGGATAGTAATCTCGGACCACGCTCCACACCACGTGGATAGTATTCTCGGACCACGCTCCACACCACGTGGATAGTCATCTCGGACCACGCTCCATACCACGTGGATAGTAATCTCGGACCACGCTCCACACCACGTGGATAGTCATCTCGGACCATGCTCCACACCACGTGGATAGTAATCTCGGACCACGCTCCACACCACGTGGATAATAATCTCGGACCACGCTCCACACCACGTGGATACTCATCTCAGACAACGCTCCACACCACGTGGATAGTATTCTCGGACCACGCTCCACACCACGTGGATAGTCATCTCGGACCACGCTCCATACCACGTGGATAGTAATCTCGGACCACGCTCCCCACAACTTGGATAGTCATCTCGGACAACTCTCCACATCACGTGGATAGTAATCTCGGACCACGCTCCACACCACGTGGATAGTAATCTTGGACCATGCTCCACACCACGTGGATAGTAATCTTGGACCATGCTCCACACCACGTGGATAGTAATCTCGGACCACGCTCCACACCACGTGGATAGTAATCTCGGACCACGCTCCACACCACGTGGATAGTAATCTCGGACCACGCTCCACACCACGTGGATAGTAATCTCGGACCACGCTCCACACCACGTGGATAATAATCTCGGACCACGCTCCACACCACGTGGATAGTAATCTCGGACCACGCTCCACACCACGTGGAGAGTAATCTCGGACCACGCTCCACACCACGTGGATAGTAATCTTGGACCACGCTCCACACCACGTGGAGAGTAATCTCGGACCACGCTCCACACCACGTGGATAGTAATCTCGGTCCACGCACCACACCACGTGGATAGTAATCATGGACTACGCTCCACACTGTGGATAGTAATCTCGGACCACGCTCCACACCACGTGGACAGTAATCTCGGACCACGCCCCACACCACGGGGAGAGTAATCTCGGACCACGCTCCACACCACGTGGACAGTAATCTCAGACCACGCTCCACACCACGTGGATAGTAATCTCGGACCACGCTCCACACCACGTGGATAGTAATCTCGGACCACGCTCCACACCACGTGGATAGTAATCTCGGACCACGCTCCACACCACGGGGAGAGTAATCTCGGACCACGCTCCACACCACGTGGACAGTAATCTCAGACCACGCTCCACACCACGTGGATAGTAATCTCGGACCACGCTCCACAACACGTGGATAGTAATCTCGGACCACGCTCCACACTGCATGGATAGTAATCTCGGACCACGCTCCACACCACGTGGACAGAAATCTCGGACCACGCTCCACACCACGGGGATAGTAATCTCGGACCACCATCCACACTGTGGATAGTAATCTCGGACCACGTTCCACACCACGTGGACAGTAATCTCGGACCACGCTCCACACCACGTGGATAGTAATCTCGGACCACGCTCCACACCAGGTGGATAGTAATCTCGGACCACGCTCCACACCACGTGGATAGTAATCTCGGACCACGCTACACACCACGTGGATAGTAATCTCGGACCACGCTCCACACCACGTGGATAGTAATCTCGGACCACGCACCACGTGGATAGTAATCTCGGACCACGCTCCACACCACATGGATAGTAATCTTGGACCACGCACCACGTGGATAGTAATCTCGGACCACGCACCACGTGGATAGTAATCTAGGACCACGCTCCACACCACATGGATAGTAATCTCGGACCACGCTCCTCACCACGTGGATAGTAATCTCGGACCACGCTCCTCACCACGTGGATAGTAATCTCGGACCACGCACCACGTGGATAGTAATCTAGGACCACGCTCCACACCACATGGATAGTAATCTCGGACCACGCTCCTCACCACGTGGATAGTAATCTTGAACCACGCTCCACACCACGTGGATAGTAATCTTGGACCACATTCCACACCACGGGGATAGTAATCTCGAACCACGCTCCACACCACGTGGATAGTAATCTCGGACCACGCTCCATACCACGGGGATAGTAATCGCGGACCACGCTCCACACCACGTGGACAGTAATCTCGGACCACGGTCCACACCACGTGGATAGTAATCTCGGACCACGCTCCACACAACGTGGATAGTAATCTCGTACCACGCTCCACACCACGTGGATAGTAATCTCGGACCACGCTACACACCACATGGATAGTAATCTCGGAGCACGCTCCACACGACGTGGATAGTAATCTCGGACCACGCTGCACGCCACGTGGAGAGTAATCTTGGACCACGCTCCACGCCACGTGGAGAGTAATCTTGGACCACGCTCCAAACCACGTGGATAGTAATCTTGGACCACGCTCCACACCACGTCGATAGTAATCTTGGACCATGCTCCACACAACGTGGAGAGTAATCTCGGACCACGCTCCACACCACGTGGATAGTAATCTCGGACCACGCTCCAAACCACGTTGATAGTAATCTCGGACCACGCTCCACACCACGTGGAGAGTAATCTTGGACCACGCTCCACGCCACATGGATAGTAATCTCGGACCACGCTCCACACCACGTGGATAGTAATCTTGGACCACGTTCCACACCACGTGGATAGTAATCTTGGACCACGCTCCACACCACGTGGATAGTAATCTCGGACCACGCTCCAAACCACGTCGATTGTAATCTTGGACCACGCTCCACACCACGTGGATAGTAATCTCGGACCACGCTCCACACCACGTGGATTGTAATCTCGGACCACGCTCCACACCATGTGGATTGTAATCTCGGACCACGCTCCACACCAAGTGGATAGTACTCTCGGACCACGCTCCACACCACGTGGATTGCAATCTCGGACCACGCTCCACACTCCGTGGATAGTAGTCTCGGACACGCTCTACACCACGTGGATAGTAATCTCGGACTATGCACCCCGTGGATAGTAATCTCGGACCACGCTCTACACCACGTGGATAGTAATCTCGGACCGCGCACCACGTGGATAGTAACCTCGGACCACGCTCCACACCACGTGGATAGTAATCTCGGACCACGCTCCACACCACGTGGATAGTATTCTCGGACCACGCTCCACACCACGTGGATAGTCATCTCGGACCACGCTCCATACCACGTGGATAGTAATCTCGGACCACGCTCCACACCACGTGGATAGTCATCTCGGACCATGCTCCACACCACGTGGATAGTAATCTTGGACCATGCTCCACACCACGTGGATAGTAATCTCGGACCACGCTCCACACCACGTGGATAGTAATCTCGGACCACGCTCCACACCACGTGGATAGTAATCTCGGACCACGCTCCACACCACGTGGATAGTAATCTCGGACCACGCTCCACACCACGTGGATAATAATCTCGGACCACGCTCCACACCACGTGGATACTCATCTCAGACAACGCTCCATACCACGTGGATAGTATTCTCGGACCACGCTCCACACCACGTGGATAGTCATCTCGGACCACGCTCCATACCACGTGGATAGTAATCTCGGACCACGCTCCCCACAACTTGGATAGTCATCTCGGACAACTCTCCACATCACGTGGATAGTAATCTCGGACCACGCTCCACACCACGTGGATAGTAATCTTGGACCATGCTCCACACCACGTGGATAGTAATCTTGGACCATGCTCCACACCACGTGGATAGTAATCTCGGACCACGCTCCACACCACGTGGATAGTAATCTCAGACCACGCTCCACACCACGTGGATAGTAATCTCGGACCACGCTCCACACCACGTGGATAGTAACCTCGGACCACGCTCCACACCACGTGGATAATAATCTCGGACCACGCTCCACACCACGTGGATAGTAATCTCGGACCACGCTCCACACCACGTGGAGAGTAATCTCGGACCACGCTCCACACCACGTGGATAGTAATCTTGGACCACGCTCCACACCACGTGGAGAGTAATCTCGGACCACGCTCCACACCACGTGGATAGTAATCTCGGACCACGCTCCACACCACGTGGATAGTAATCTCGGACCACGCTCCACACCACGTGGATAGTCATCTCGGACCACGCACCACGTGGATAGTAATCTCGGACCATGCTCCATACCACGTGGATAGTAATCTCGGACCACGCACCACGTGGATAGTAATCTCGGACCACGCACCACGTGGATAGTAATCTCGGACCACGCTCCACACCACATGGATAGTAATCTCGGACCACGCTCCTCACCACGTGGATAGTAATCTTGGACCACGCTCCACACCACGTGGATAGTAATCTTGGACCACATTCCACACCACGGGGATAGTAATCTCGAACCACGCTCCACACCACGTGGATAGTAATCTCGGACCACGCTCCATACCAAGGGGATAGTAATCTCGGACCACGCTCCACACCACGTTGACAGTAATCTCGGACCACGCTCCACACCACGTGGATAGTAATCTCGGACCACGCTCCACACAACGTGGATAGTAATCTCGGACCACGCTCCACACCACGTGGATAGTAATCTCGGACCACGCTACACACCACGTGGATAGTAATCTCGGAGCACGCTCCACACGACGTGGATAGTAATCTCGGACCACGCACCAAACCACGTGGATAGGAATCTTGGACCACGCACCACGCTCCGTGGATAGTAATCTCGGACCACGCTCCACACCACGTGGATAGTAATCTCGGAGCACGCTCCACACCACGTGGATTGTAATCTCGGACCACGCTCCACACCACGTGGATAGTAATCTTGGACCACGCTCTACACCACGTGGATAGTAATCTCGGACCACGCTCCACACCACGTGGATAGTAATCTTGGACCACGCTCTACACCACGTGGATCGTAATCTCGGACCGCGCTCCACACCACGTGGATAGTAATTTCGGACCACGCTCCACACCACGTGGATAGTCATCTCGGACCACGCTCCACACCACGTGGATAGTAATCTCGGACCACGCTCCACAACACATGGATAGTAATCGTGGACCACGCTCCACGCCACATGGATAATAATCTCGGACCACGCTCCACGCCACGTGGATAGTAATCTCGGACCACGCTCCACACCACGGGGAGAGTTACCTGGGACCACGCTCCACGCCACGTGGATAGTAATCTCGGACCACGCTCCACACCACGGGAAGAGTGATCTGGGACCACGCTCCACACCACGTGGATAGTAATCTTGGACCATGCTCCACACCACGTGGATAGTAATCTCGGACCACGCTCCACACCACGTGGATAGTAATCTTGGACCATGCTCCACACCACGTGGATAGTAATCTCGGACCACGCTCCACACCACGTGGATAGTAATCTCGGACCACGCTCCACACCACGTGGATAGTAATCTCGGACCACGCTCCACACCACGTGGAGAGTAATCTCGGACCACGCTCCACACCAGGTGGAGAGTAATCTCGGACCACGCTCCACACCACGTGGATAGTAATCTCGGACCACGCTACACACCACGTGGATAGTAATCTCGGACCACGCTCCACACCACGTGGATAGTAATCTCGGACCACGCACCACGTAGATAGTAATCTCGGACCACGCACCACGTGGATAGTAATCTCGGACCACGCTCCACACCACGTGGATAGTAATCTCGGACCACGCTCCACACTCCGTGGATAGTCATCTCCGTCAACGCTCCACACCACGTGGATAGTAATCTCGGACCACGCTCCACACAACGTGGATAGTCATCTCGGACCACGCTCCACACCACGTGGATAGTAATCTCGGACCACGCTCCACACCACGTGGATAGTCATCTCGGACAACGCTCCACACCACGTGGATAGTAATCTCGGACCACGCTCCACACCACTTGGATAGTAATCTCGGACCACGCTCCACACCACGTGGATAGTAATCTTGGACCACGCTCCACACCACGTGGATAATAATCTTGGACCACGCACCACACCACGTGGATAGTAATCTCGGACCACGCTCCACACCACGTGGATAGTAATCTCGGACCACGCTCCACACTGTGGATAGTAATCTCGGACCACGCTCTACACCACGTGGATAGTAATCTCGGACCACGCTCCACACTGTGGGTAGTAATCTCGGACCACGCTCCACACCACGTGGATAGTAATCTCGGACCACGCTCCACACCACGGGGATAGTAATCTCGGACCACGCTCCACATCACGTGGAGAGTAATCTCGGACCACGCTCCACACCACGGGGATAGTAATCTCGGACCACGCTCCACACCACGTGGATTATAATCTCGGACCACGCACCACACCACGTGGATAGTAATCTCGGACCACACTCTACACCACGTGGATAGTAATCTCGGACCACACTCCACACCACGGGGATAGTAATCTCGGACCACGCTCCACACTGTGGATAGTAATCTCGGACCACGCTCCACAGCACGTGGACAGTAATCTCGGACCACGCTCCACACCACGGGGATAGTAATCTCGGACCACGCTCCGCACCACGTGGACAGTAATCTCGGACCACGCTCCACACCACGTGGATAGTAAGCTCGGACCACGCTCCACACCACGTGGATAGTAATCCCGGACCACGCTCCACACCACGTGGATAGTAATCTTGGACCATGCTCCACACCACGTGGATAGTAATCTTGGATCATGCTCCACACCACGTGGATAGTAATCTTGGATCACGCTCCACACCACGTGGACAGTAATCAGCTTCTGACCAGGGCATTTATTTGTGTTTATGGGGGTCTGCCAAGGCATGTCCACAATGGGCAATCATCACTTTTGTAAGGGGGTGGCAGAACCCAGGGAACGAGATGAATTGACCGCAGTGGGGAGGGATGTGTAATGCCCAGGGAACGGATGACTGTTAAAGCTACCGAACTGCTGGTTCAGGTAAAGAGACCCCTGACCACAGCCCAACCAATCGACCCTCACAACTGTCCGATCACCACCAGGGGGCCTGAGAATGGTTTAGTGTTTGTCCCCACAAAGAGAATGTTGTACTAGGGGGTACATTATGCTGTCGCCTCAGTTGTACTGAATCTCTCAGCTGCAGGTATCTACGACGGAGGAAAATGAAGAGCCTTCAACGGGCTTTTGGGAAGAAGCGAAGTGCAGCCCAGAAAAGAGGATCCTTAGTGTAATAAAGAGATTCAAATGTAAATAGTTGTATGGATTCGCGGGGTTCAGTTATTTGATTGTGATATATGTACAGGGACCCTTACGTTTGGGGTTCCGGTGAAATGTGTGTATGTTACTGTGTGTTTAAATTAAGTATGGTCTTGTCTGTCCCTTTCAATGAAATTAGGGGTAGCCTAGATTAAGGGAACTGTCTTGGGACTTGTAGTTTCACATGTTGTTGAGGGGGCGCCTACGGTCCACACAAAAGGAAATGATTGCCCTTCATCTGTGTCGATACGGTCCAAGCAGGTAGGGACGTATCGAAGGGGCATCTGTAAGGTTTTCGGGCAATTCGGCCCTTTTTGGACTGCCCAAGAATAAAACCCAGAGACAGTAAACTGGACACTTTTCAGCCAAAGGAACGTAATCAAATCCCCCCCCCCACCCCCCCCCCCCCCCCCCCCCCCCCCGCCCCCGGAGCTACAAGGAAGAAGAAGCCAGACAACGAAATAGGATTAAACACAGAGACAAAGGGGAATGGGAATGGTGTGAGGGGCCTGCCTGCAAGCAGGACAATGTGATGGTCATAGCCCCCATGCAGATGTAAATGACTTGGCCTCCACCAGAGCAGAATCCAATCAACACCCCATCAACATAGCGAGGTGAGAATAGCAGCGATCTCCGGAGCAGATGGAAGACTTTGAAAATCTTCACAAGAGAGCTTAACCTCGTTATCCCAAAAAGCAGACTGCCTGGGCTCAGTATATTGCGCTGGAAAAGCCCCTTGAAGATAAACGGTAGAAAACCCAAGTTGGAGGCGGACCTGGGGGAGGTACTCCAATCTTGACAGAAGCCACCGGCAGGAACTCACTGGGTGGAGGGGGCGGAGTCGGCGCCAAATTCAAGTCAGGACAGGTCTGCCTGGATGGAAGGAGCGGACCTGCGAGGAAAACCCGGAAGTCGACAGGTCTGCCCGGCTCAAAGGGGGCGGGACCAGCAGGAACTTTAAACCTTACCGATTCAATGCAAAAGGGGCTGGCCGAACACAGGAAAAAGCCAGGTAAACGGATATAAAAGGGGCTGTGTTTCGATTGAGGGGCTCTTGGCTTGACCTCTCCACCTTCGACTTGACCTCCTGCTCCAGCTGCAGCCCTGGACTGTAAGTACCCTGCAGCAGCGAGCGAAACTCCCGGGACTTTGATAGTGGTTGAGGCTTTGGGGCAGGGGGCTTGATTTGTGTTTTGTGCCATTGCTAAAACTGTGTAACAATAAGATTTTACGTTGTGTCCGTTATAGTACTTCCTGAATAGACATAGTTTGTGTTAGAGTTTAAGATTTTATTATAATTTCTTCTGTTTGATGATTTTCACCTGGGTTTTGCAATAAACCTCGATTTGCTGATAATTGGAGTCGTTTAAATTCTTCAATCTCTCACCAGCCATCTCTGACCAAGTCATTATTAAGATATTCCTCACCTCAATTCCGGGGTCGAGAATCTGGGGTCATCTTGAACGATTCAAACCCGTTCACTCAGGACAGGCTGCTGGTTAGGTAATAAACAGCAGTGTCCTATTCTCTCTCTTGGGAAAGCTACTCCAGCGAAGTAGGAACCGGGTGGGTGTTGTAACACCGGCAAGAGAGAGAGTCACCTGGGCATTGGTGGGGGTCTGGATATCTGTGCGATATAAGCCTCAGGCTTCCGGTTAGGGATAAACGGCAGGCTTGATTCAGTGCTCTCTCCCGTGGAGGTGTCCCAGTGCGGCATCCCCTGGTCTCTGAAGTTTCAGTGCCAGCTGGAGGGAGACACACACAGATATACAAAGCTCAGACATCGGCCCAGTAGTGGAGTAGCAGAGGTGGAACCCTCTACTCCTCCTAGTAATTGACCCCTCGACCCTGGGGAAAAGCCTCTGACTATCCATTCTGTCTATGCCCCTCATAATTTTGTAGACCTCTATCAGGTCTCCCCTCAACCTTCTTCATTCCAGTGAGAACAAACCGAGTTTATTCAACCGCTCCTCATAGCTAATGCCCTCCATACCAGGCAACATTCTGGTAAATCTCTTCTGCACCCCCTCTAAAGCCTCCACATCCTTCTGGTAGTGTGGCGACCAGAATTGAACACTATACTCCAAGTGTGGCCTAACTAAGATTCTATACAGCTGCAACATGACTTGCCAATTCTTATACTCAATGCCCCGGCCAATGAAGGCAAGCATGCCGTATGCCTTCTTGACTACCTTCTCCACCTGTGTTGCCCCTTTCAATGACCTGTGGACCTGTACTCCTAGATCTCTTTGACTTTCGATACTCTTGAGGGTTCTACCTTTCACTGTATATTCCCTACCTGCATTAGACCTTCCAAAATGCATTACCTCACATTTGTCCGGATTAAACTCCATCTGCCATCTCTCCGCCCAAGTGTCCAAACAATCTAAATCCTGCTGTATCCTCTGACAGTCCTCATCGCTATCCGCAATTCCACCAACCTTTGTGTCGTCTGCAAACTTACTAATCAGACCAGTTACATTTTCCTCCAAATCATTTATATATACTACAAAGAGCAAAGGTCCCAGCACTGATCCCTGTGGAACACCACTGGTCACAGCCCTCCAATTAGAAAAGCATCCTTCCATTGCTACTCTCTGCCTTCTATGACCTAGCCAGTTCTGTATCCACCTTGCCAGCTCACCCCGGATCCCGTGTGACTTCACCTTTTGTACTAGTCTACCATGAGGGACCTTGTCAAAGGCCTTACTGAAGTCCATATAGACAACATCCACTGCCCTACCTGCATCAATCAGCTTAGTGACCTCCTCGAAAAACTCTATCAAGTTAGTGAGACACGACCTCCCCTTCACAAAACCATGCTGCCTCTCACTAATACGTCCATTTGCTTTCAAATGGGAGTAGATCCTGTCTCGAAGAATTCTCTCCAGTAACTTCCCTACCACTGAAGTAAGGCTCACCGGCCTGTAGTTCCCGGGATTACCCTTGCTACCCTTCTTAAACAGAGGAACAGCATTAGCTATTCTCCAGTCCTCCGGGACATCCCCTGAAGACAGTGAGGATCCAAAGATTTCTGTCAAGGCCTCAGCAATTTCCTCTCCAGCCTCCTTCAGTATTCTGGGGTAGATCCCATCAGGCCCTGGGGACTTATCTACCTTAATATTTTTTAAGACACCCAACACCTCGTCTTTTTGGATCTCAATGTGACCCAGGCTATCTACACACCCTTCTCCAGACTCAACATCTACCAATTTCTTCTCTTTGGTGAATACTGATGCAAAGTATTCATTTAGTACATAGAACATAGAAAATACAGCACAGAACAGACCCTTCGGCCCACGATGTTGTGCCGAACCTTTGTCCTGGATTAATCATAGATTATCATTGAATTTACAGTGCAGAAGGAGGCCATTCGGCCCTTTGAGTCTGCACCGGCTCTTGGAAAGAGCACCAACTCAACACCTCCACCCAACACCAAGGGCAATTTGGACATTAAGGGCAATTTATCATTGGCCAATTCACCTAACCCGCACATCTTTGGACTGTGGGAGGAAACCGGAGCACCCGGAGGAAACCCACGCAGACACGGGGAGGACGTGCAGACTCCGCACAGACAGTGACCCAAGCTGGAATCGAACCTGGGACCCTGGAGCTGTGAAGCAATTGTGCTATCCACAATGCTACCGTGCTGCCCTTGAGAACAAATAAATCTACACTATATCATTTTACCGTAATCCATGTACCTATCCAATAGCTGCTTGAAGGTCCCTAATGTTTCCGACTCAACTTCTTCCACAGGCAGTGCATTCCATGCCCCCACTACTCTCTGGGTAAAGAACCTACCTCTGATATCCCTCCTATATCTTCCACCTTTCACCTTAAATTTATGTCCCCTTGTAATGGTTTGTTCCACCCGGGGAAAAAGTCTCTGACTGTCTACTCTATCTATTCCCCTGATCATCTTATAAACCTCTATCAAGTCGCCCCTCATCCTTCTCCGTTCTAATGAGAAACGGCCTAGCACCCTCAACCTTTCCTCGTAAGACCTACTCTCCATTCCAGGCAACATCCTGGTAAATCTTCTTTGCACCTTTTCCAAAGCTTCCACATCCTTCCTAAAATGAGGCGACCAGAACTGTACACAGTACTCCAAATGTGGCCTTACCAAAGTTTTGTACAGCTGCATCATCACCTCACGGCTCTTAAATTCAATCCCTCTGTTAATGAACGCGAGCACACCATAGGCCTTCTTCACAGCTCTATCCACTTGAGTGGCAACTTTCAAAGATGTATGAACATAGACCCCAAGATCTCTCTGCTCCTCCACATTGCCAAGAACTCTACCGTTAACCCTGTATTCCGCATTCATATTTGTCCTTCCAAAATGGACATCCTCACACTTTTCAGGGTTAAACTCCATCTGCCACTTCTCAGCCCAGCTCTGCATCCTATCTATGTCTCTTTGCAGCCGACAACAGCCCTCCTTACTATCCACAACTCCACCAACCTTCGTATCGTCTGCAAATTTACTGACCCACCCTTCAACTCCCTCATCCAAGTCATTAATGAAAATCACAAACATCAGAGGACCCAGAACTGATCCCTGCGGTACGCCACTGGTAACTGGGATCCAGGCTGAATATTTGCCATCCACCACCACTCTCTGACTTCGCCCATTTCCTCTGGCTCCACACATAGATTCCCTTGCCTATCCTTCAGTGGGCCAACCCTTTCCCTGGCTACCCTCTTGCTTTTTATGTACGTGTAAAAAGCCTTGGGATTTTCCTTAACCCTATTTGCCAATGACATTTCGTGACCCCTTCTAGCCCTCCTGACTCCTTGCTTAGGTTCCTTCCTACTTTCCTTATATTCCACGCAGGCTTCGTCTGTTCCCAGCCTTTTAGCCCTGACAAATGCCTCCTTTTTCTTTTTGACGAGGCCTACAATATCTCTCGTTATCCAAGGTTCCCGAAAATTGCCGTATTTATCCTTCTTCCTCACAGGAACATGCCGGTCCTGAATTCCTTTCAACTGGTACTTTAAAGCCTCCCACATGTCAGATGTTGATTTTCCCTCAAACATCCGCCCCCAATCTATGTTCTTCAGTTCCCGCCTAATATTGTTATGATTAGCCTTCCCCCAATTTAGCACATTCATCCTAGGACCACTCTTATCCTTGTCCACCAGTACTTTAAAACTTACTGAATTGTGGTCACTGTTACCGAAATGCTCCCCTACTGAAACATCTACCACCTGGCCGGGCTCATTCCCCAATACCAGGTCCAGTACCGCCCCTTCCCTAGTTGGACTGTCTACATATTGTTTTAAGAAGACCTCCTGGATGCTCCTTACAAACTCCGCCCCGTCTAAGCCCCTGGCACTAAGTGAGTCCCAGTCAATATTGGGGAAGTTGAAGTCTCCCATCACCACAATCCTGTTGTTTTTACTCTTTTCCAAAATCTGTCTACCTATCTGCTCCTCTATCTCCCGCTGGCTGTTGGGAGGCCTGTAGTAAACCCCCAACATTGTGACTGCACCCTTCTTATTCCTGATCTCTACCCATATAGCCTCACTGCCCTCTGAGGTGTCCTCCCGCAGTACAGCTGTGATATTCTCCCTAACCAGTAGCGCAACTCCGCCACCCCTTTTACATCTCCCTCTATCCCGCCTGTAACATCTAAATCCTGGAACGTTTAGCTGCCAATCCTGCCCTTCCCTCAACCAGGTCTCTGTAATGGCAACAGCATCATAGTTCCAAGTACTAATCCAAGCTCTAAGTTCATCTGCCTTACCCGTAATGCTCCTTGCATTAAAACATATGCACTTCAGGCCACCAGACCCGCTGTGTTCAGCAACTTCTCCCTGTCTGCTCTGCCTCAGAGCCACACTGTCCCTATTCCCTAGTTCTCCCTCAATGCTCTCACCTTCTGACCTATTGCTCCCGTGCCCACACCCCTGCCATACTAGTTTAAACCCTCCCGTGTGACACTAGCAAACCTCGCGGCCAGGATACTTATGCCTCTCCGGTTTAGATGCAACCCGTCCTTCTTATATAGGTCACACCTGCCCCGGAAGAGCTCCCAATGGTCCAGATAATGGAAACCCTCCCTCGTACACCAGCTGTTTAGCCACATGTTTAGCTGCTCTATCTTCCTATTTCTAGCCTCACTGGCACATGGCACAGGGAGTAATCCCGAGATTACAACCCTCGAGGTCCTGTCTTTTAACTTTCTGCCTAGCTCCCTGAACTCCTGCTGCAGGACCTCATGCCCCTTCCTGCCTATGTCGTTAGTACCAATATGTACAACGACCTCTGCCTGTTTGCCCTCCCCCTTCAGGATGCCCTCTACTCGTTCGGAGACATCCTGGACCCTGGCACCAGGGAGGCAACATACCATCCTGGAGTCTCTTTCACGTCCACAAAAGCGCCTATCTGTGCCCCTGACTATAGAGTCCCCTATTACTATTACTCTTCTGCGCTTTGACCCTCCCTTCTGAACATCAGCGCCAGCCGTGGTGCCACTGCTCTGGCTGCTGCTGTTTTCCCCTGATAGGCTATCTCCCCCGACAGTATCCAAAGGGGTATATCTGTTCGAGAGGGGGACAACCACAAGGGATTCCTGCACTGACTGCCTGCCCTTTCTGGTGGTCACCCATTTCTCTGCCTGCACCTTGGGTGTGACCACATTTACATAACTGCGATCTATGACGCTTTCCGCCACCTGCATGCTCCTAAGTGCATCCAATTGCTGCTCCAACCGAACCATGCGGTCTGTGAGGAGATCCAGTTGGGTGCACTTTCTGCAGATGAAGCCATCCGGACCTGCCACACCTCACAGTCAGAGCACTGCACCCCTCTAACTGACATTGCGTCAATTAATTAAAATTAAAATTTTATTAAAAAATGTTTTAAAAATATATTTTAAAATGTTTTCAAAGTTACTGTTAACTATCTGTTTCCTAGCTAAAGATGTGGTGGGTTAGGATTTTGGCGGTGGTTTTTGCGGTGTTGGTGCGGGCTGGAAATTCTTCCACCCACTTTGTAAAAGTGTCTATGACCACCAGAACGTATTGCGAGCCATTCCTGCAAGGGGGCAATGGACCTATAAAATCGGTCTGGAGGTTAGTCCAGGGGCCGTTAACGGGTCGGGTGTGGCTGAGATGTGCCTTTTTGGCATATCTATCTGGTTTGTTCTGTGCGCAGATGAGGCAATTCTCAATGTAATGGCTTACATCTTCCTTGAGATTTGGCCACCAACAAAGCTGTTTGAGGTGGGCTGTGGTGGGATCGATTCCCTGGTGTCCATGACCATCATGGAATAAACAAATTAATTGGTTCCTATCCTGCTCAGGAACTACATAAAGGGTGTCCTTTAACACCACACTGTCATGTGTGGTTATTGTCTTTCTGTACCTCCCGTATGAGGCTGGAAACTTCCCTTTCACGATCTCAGTGAGAGCGCTATCCTGCTTCTGGGCCTCCACTAGATCCTCGATCCTAGTCTGCGCGACCTGAACTGCACTCACTGGCGCACTCACTGGGGCACACTCAGGGGGCTTCCAAAAATACCCATGCCTGGATCCTGCCTTAGCCAGCGCGTCGGCTTTTACATTTCCAGGGGGGGAGGAACGATGGTGGCTGCGGACTTTTATAATGCCAAAAGTCCTGCTCTGGGCTTTTTGCAAAATATGGCGGAGTAATGGGGCTGAGGGGAGGGGTTTCCCATCCGCGGAAACAAATCCTCTTGTTTCTCAGAGGGGCAGAAATTCAGTGAGGCTGTTGCAGACGTATAGACTGTCTGAGTATATGTCTGCGGGCTGGGGAAGGAATCTGGGTGGTCTACAATGTACGCGACGGCCGCGAGCTCTGCCGCCTGCGCGCCTCAGTGTCCGGGGAACTTTACTGCGATTTTCTCGAGGGCGCGTCCCTGCGCGTCCTCAACATAAATCCCACAACCTGTTATGCGTTGCCCATCCAGGACTGTGGAAGATCCATCCACATAAATCCTAATGGGGTCACACGTGTCCGGGTGAGGGGGGCTCCGAGATGGATTTGCTAATTTTCTGGGGGGTGTTTTAGCTACAAAGGGGCCTGTATTATGGTGGGGCGAGATGATTTCACACTCATGGGGGGTTCCGGGGTATTGTAAATTGTCCGCTAAGTATGTGTGAGTCTTTGTCCGTTTTACTGTGATGTCCCGTCCTTGTAAGAGAAGGGTCCACCTAGCAGCGCGGATTTGGCTGACGGTACCGTCCTTGAGTCGTCCGTCCAGTAAAAGTTGGGTGGGGGGGGTGTGGTCAAAATGGTGATGGGGTTCAGTCCGGTAATGTATGAAAAGTACTGGACTGCCCAGAAAACTGCGAGCAGGTGCCTCTCCCAGGCTGAGAATCCCTGCTCCACAGCATCTGAAATCCGGGAGGCATAAGCCACGGGTCTTAGCTGGTCGTGCCGTTCCTGCAGGAGCACGGCCGAAAGGGTGCGGTCTGTGGTCGCTACCTCTATGGCGTAAGGGGAAAGCGAGTCTGGAACTTGTAGTGCTGGGGGCGGCTATGAGCGCCTGTTTTAATGATTCCACAGCATCCGTATCCTGCGGAAGCCACTCCCAGGGGGCTCCTTTCTTTAGGAGGTCTAAGAGGGGCGCTGCCTTGCTGGCGAAACCGTCAATGTGGTTTCGGCAGTAGCCAACCAGTCCTAAAAACGACCGGAGGGCGGGAACGTGTTGGGGAAGGGGCAGTTTAGCGATCGAGTCAATTTTTTTGTGCTCGATCTCGCGTTTGCCGTGTGTGATAATAGTTCCCAAATATATCACTTTTTCTTCCAATATCTGGGCCTTTTTTGGGGTTGACTTTACAACCAATGGAATGTAGTAATTCCAGGAGTTCGGACAGAAGCTCAATGTGCTCTTCCTTAGTGTCTGTCTGCAGCAGTAGATCATCTACATACTGTACCAGACATTCGGGGCGAGACAATTTAGCTAAACCATTTGCCAGCTGTCGGTGGAAAATGGAGGGGGAGTTGTGGAAGCCTTGTGGCAGGCATGTCCACGTGTACTGCTGCGCTCGGAAAGTGAAGGAAAATTTATACTGGCACGCCTTTGCCAATGGAATGGACCAGAATCCATTACTGACGCCCAGAACCGTGAAATATCGGGCATGGAGTCCCTGTTTGAGCATGGTCTCGGGACTTGTTGCTACGGTGGGGGCTGCTGCGGGGGTGATTTTATTCAGTTCCCGATAATCAATGGTCAAGCGCCATGATCCGTCAGGCTTCCTTACTGGCCAAATCGGGGAACTATTAGTTGAGGCTACCGATCTTAGTACGCCCTGCTCTAATAAGCTCTCTATAACCTTAAGGATTTCTCCCTCTGCTTCTAGGGGGAATCCGTACTGTTTTTGGGGTCTAGGCTCCGGTCCTGTTATTTGTACGGAGCCAGTCATCCGTCCACAGTCGTGCTTGTGGGTCGCGAATGCTGCCCTGTTTTTTTGCAGGACTGCCCTAACCTGTCGGTCCGTGCTGAGTGTGGTGGGGTTGAACCAAAACTCGCCCACTGCGCTAATTTTGTTCATTCAGTCCCCTATGTTGAGCGTTGCGGGGGCTCTAGCGGATTTCGCCATCTTCCAGACACACTGGTTGACTGGATCGAAGGATAGGTGGTGGGAATTCATAAAGTCGATTCCCAGAATGTGTTCTGCTGTGTGGGGCAGGTCGACTAACACTACGGGTTGTTTTGTGGTAATGTTTCCTATTTGGATGGGTACAGGGGCTGTGTCCCTGCTGTGAGTGGCCTGTGAAGCCGCTGAGGGTGATAGTGGCTGTGGTGGGCCACATGTCCTGACCAAGGGTGGAGGAATTTAAGGTGGTGCGGGACCCTCCTGTGTCCCAAAGAAATTCGATAGGCTGTCCCCGAATTTTCGCTGCGACTACGGGTCGTCCTGTCCTATCCCAAAGGGTATCGCAGACCCAACTGGGGGAGCCTGTACACCGTCAGTCCGTTCCGGTCAAGTCCGTCTGATCCGAACGGGCACTAACACTATGTATGGGCTCTGCCTTTTTCTTACTGAGAGTGCCTGTCTGTTGGGCTCTCGTTGGCTTTTTCGGGGCATTGCACTCTTTGGCAAAATGTCCCAACTGTCCACAATTGTAGCATTCTTGCGGTTTTGTTGGGGGGCTGTTCTTTCCCTCATTTACCCAGGCGGGGTTGTGAGGTGTGGCTTTTACTGCCTGCATGTCTGCGGCGGCTTGCTTTTCCTCGGTGGTTTTAGCGGCGGGTCGATTGTGAGCAGACTGTTCCCAAACGCGGGACAATCTTTTAATCACCCACTTCTCGTCATGAGCCTCCTCCGAGGGATCATAACTACTACAGGCATTCTGTCCTGCTTCTGTGGCATGGGAGATAAGGGTGCGGGTCCATTTGGCCATATTGTCTGCGGACAAATGGGCACGGTCTACGTTTCCGAAAACGGCTTCAAAGTGAATCCATATGCATCCTGCAAACGCTGTCATTGAAAGGGGCAACACAGGTGGAGAAGGTAGTCAAGAAGGCATACGGCATGCTTGCCTTCATTGGCCGGGGCATTGAGTATAAGAATTGGCAAGTCATGTTGCAGCTGTATAGAACCTTAGTTAGGCCACACTTGGAGTATAGTGTTCAATTCTGGTCGCCACACTGCCAGAAGGATGTGGAGGCTTTAGAGAGGGTGCAGAAGAGATTTACCAGAATGTTGCCTGGTAGGGAGGGCATTAGCTATGAGGAGCGGTTGAATAAACTTGGTTTGTTCTCACTGGAACGAAGGAGGTTGAGGGGAGACCTGATAGAGGTCTACAAAATTATGAGGGGCATAGACAGAGTGGATAGTCAGAGGCTTTTCCCCAGGTTAGAGGGGGCAATTACTAGGGGGCATAGGTTTAAGGTGAGAGGGGCAAGGTTTAGAGTAGATGTACGAGGCAAGTTTTTTACGCAGAGGGTAGAGGGTGCCTGGAACTCGCTGCCGGAGGAGGTGGTGGAAGCAGGGACGATAGTGACATTTAAGGGGCATCTTGACAAATACATGAATAGGATGGGAATAGAGGGATACGGACCCAGGAAGTGTAGAAGATTGTAGTTTAGTCGGGCAGCATGGTTGGCACGGGCTTGGAGTGCCGAAGGGCCTGTTCCTCTGCTGTACATTTCTTTGTTCTTTGTTGTTTGCTGTGGGGTGTTCAGACTTCTTCTGCCTGCACTTATTTAGGCCATCTACGGGTCACCCCGGTTATACCCAATCGCATCCAGGATCGCGGTATGCATTTCTGCAAGGGTGCCTCCTCCTATGTTCTGTGGGTTGGGAAGGGCTGCTGCTACCGATGGGTCTAAGCTTAGAATCATGAGCTTTACATGCTCTCTCTCATCCAGGCCGTACATGGTCACCTGGTGTTTGACGGTGGCAAAGAAATGGTGTGGGTCTGAAGCGGGGAGGAACGGTGGGATTTTCGCACACGTGTCCCGTAATTGGGTCACTATGAGGGGGATGGAATATAGGAATTCCGCCTCTTCTGATGTGGCTGTGCGGTGGGTTGTTACAGGGTTCATTGGAGCCTGAACTACCTGCTGTGTGGGGGGTGGGGGTGCTTTTCTCCTTTGGGGCTTTCCCTGCGCACATGTTCCCTGAACATATCTCTGCGCTGTTTCCTGCAATTCTTCCCAATCAGGGCCGTCTCCCTGTTCTAAACTTTCCCCAAAGGTTTCTTGGAATCCCTTTTGGACAGAAAGCAGTGACTACAGGTCTGCAATTTGCTTCCGGCACTTCGCATGGTCTAAGGTGCTCTGTCTTTGTTCTATGGTTGCAGCGTGGAGCGCTCTCAAGGCTGCCTGGAGATCACTACATTGTTTCTGTATCGTCTCCACCTGCTTCTCTGTTTCGTTCTTTACCAGGACTGCACGCTGCGTGTCCTGATAAGCCTTTTCGTACTGGGATTGGAAACTGCTTAAATGCGCCAGACAAGACTGGTGACCCCGTTTGGGGTCAGCCACCTCTTCATCCTTTGCTGCCAATTTTCTCCTTAACTCTAAATTCTCTTTCTCCACCTCACATACATCGACTTTACTCATGCGATGTATGCCCTCTACTTCTTTGCGGAGCGTCCTGACGACCTCCTCTGTGCCTCGCAATTGTGCCAGACAGGACACGATTGCCATCGGCTTGCTAGCTTTTGTTAAGTTCTTTTTGTGGATTTCACTCATGTTCTCCCACCAAGTATGCCCTATACTTCCGGGACCTGAGTCGTCATTATTACAGAAATCATTCCACATGGGCCATCCTTTGCCCTTGAGGTATTTCCGAATTTCCTCTTCCCAAATGGGACACTGTCCCACTCTACTGCTGCTGGACGCTGCGACCGCAAATTCCTCGGGATTCATGAGGCGTTGCATTGCCTGCATGGCTATCTCTCCTATCTGCTTGCTTCGGTTAAATTTGGAACAGGGGGCTAAGGTGGTGTCGTAGATGCGGGTACGGCTTGCGCTAATTTCCGAAAATACAGACTTCCGACAGTTTTGACGCAACAAAAATCTATCAGTTTTACCTTATAGCCCTGTTAGTTTCGCATGCATGCACACACTTCCGAATTGTGAATTATTAACCAGAACCGCTTGAACACTTGTGGGTTTTTTTTTGTTGTTTCCAATTGGATTCTATTCAAATTTCTTGGGTTCTCCCGGAGTGGTTCTAGATCGGGTCCCGTCAGGATGTCGCCAAAATGTTGCTCTTATTAGCCTTCGTTTTATTAGCACTAATTCTGTCACCTTTGCTCACGAGTCGCCAGGTATCTTTCTGATACCGCCACGTGGTTCAAGCTCGAGTTATGATTAATAAGTCAGCACACCGCTTAGTAAGATTAAAATCAACGGTCATTTACTATATACAGAAATAAATACTTATACAATAATCCTACTTTCTAGACTACTACCTACCACTACTGGCCAATACTTAACTTTGGGAATGGCCCACCAGGTCAGGGAACGAATGGCCTATCGAATTGGGTCTGGCCTGCGGGATTCAAAAGGCTGATACAGGGCGATGGCTAGGAGTCTCTATCGGGTAGCGATCGCTGGAGCCAAACTTACGGTTTCTTGTTGATGGTTCTTGCGAAGGTTGCGAGGAGAAGAAGGGAGAGAAGGGCCGATCTGAACTTGGCCCCTTACTCTTATAGTTCCCAGGGGCCTCCCGCCTCTCGGGGCGGACCTTGACCCTGGTCCCAAGTGATTGGACTTGTTCCCAATCACTGGGTTCGATATGCTCCAATAACGGGGCGATTCCCCGATCGGGGGGTGGTCGTTCACCTGTCTTTGTTTCGGCCACTGCTGGCGCCGAGAGGTCTGGCCCGGCATTCAATTGCTAATATGTTGCAATTGTTCCCGGGGATAGCCGATTAAACTGCAGATGTCTGGGTTGATGTGCTGCTAATGGTCGCAGGTATCGGTCTGGGCCGACTTCCCCAGAGCCGAATACGCTATTCTGTCTGCAGCTGTCCGTTTGTGCCCTGTTGGCTGCTTTTCCCATCAGCCTTTTCGGTGAGCCATTTTACATCGGGTTTTGGCCAAATTAATCGGGAATCAGCCATTTTAGGTGGCTACAACACAATAGAAGATCTTTCACTACGTTTGTTCATGAGAAATGAAATGAAATGAATGAAATGAAATGAAATTAAAATGAAATGAAATGAAAATCGCTTCTTGTCACGAGTAGGCTTCAATGAAGTTACTGTGAAAAGCCCCTAGTCGCCACATTCCGGCGCCTGTTCGGGGAGGCTGGTACGGGAGGCCTGCCTTGGTCTGCTTTAAAAGCCAGCGATTTAGCCCAGTGAGCTAAACCAGCTAAAGACAGCTACATGACAGCAGCACCATCCCAAGAACATGGTGCCCAGTTAAGACCTGTCGGATATTTACTCTGCCAAACTCAACAATGTTGCACTGGCATATGGCAGCTGCCTCACAGCCATGGAAGCCACATGTTGAGCTGTGATGCATACAGCAGGCCTCGTCTTGGATCAGCAGTGCCATTCCTGGCACAACAAATCCATTCCTGGGGGCATTTAGCCCCTCAACAGATGATGGATCGATTCCACAGGAGTTGGTGTGGCAAAGGATTCAAAAAACATGCACAATTGGTATCAGACCGCTGTGTTACATGTCAAAAGAACAACCTAGGACCTGTCACAAAGATGCCTCCACTAAGAGCTCCTGCCCCTCCAGGACTATTTCAGCACATACAGGTCGATTACATCTCCCTTCCTCCGTTCCAAAGATACACTGAGGTCCTGGTGCTAGTAGATACATTTTATAGATGGGTAGAAGCTGCTCCAGCCAGAAAAGCTACTTCCACCAATATAGCCAAAGTCCTATGCAAAGATTATATTCCCAGATGGGGAGTACCAGCTAGCATTGATTCAGATAATGGAACCCACTTTACGGGTGCTGTATGCCAGGAGGCGTGCAGATTACTGAACATTGATTGGAATTTGCATTGTCCTTATCATCCAGAATCATCCGGACTAGTGGAAGGCATGAACCGGACTTTAAAAGAACGACTGTGCAAATACAGCCAAGAAGGCATGATTTGGATTTAAGCTTTGCCCCTCGTACTGTGCAGTATGAGAGCAACCTCAAACAGAACAACAGGCCTAAGCCCAGTTGAGGTCATCACAGGCAGACCCATGTCCCTGCCAGGAACTATTGACTTACGAAAGGCAGACTGTCATTTAATGAGTGATGCATGACTTAGTTATTGTCAAAATCTAACAAATGCTGTTAGTTCTGCTTCTGAACAGGTTTCTGCAGCTGGGGCGATCTTTTGGAAGGTGGACATAATATAGTGCCTGGCGAAGCGGATTATTGAAAGAAATTGCAAAGGGACCCTCTCGGGGCCAAGTGGGAGGGTCCCTACCAAATTCTTCCGACTACACAATTGGCCGTGAGACCCCAAGGAAAGAAAAACTGGATTCACACGTCGCATGTGAAGCGCATCAGAATAATTATCCGTAAAAGTGTTTGCCACATTATTGATTTTCAGTTGCATGGTCTGCTTAGCAGGCCTGACTAAACGGTTACATGACAATTCTTTTCTTCAAATGTCTGACATTTATGCTGAAAGGTTTAATATTTCCGGGTGCTGGGAATGTACTGCAATCCCTACCCACTCAGAGGGAGGTATCCCTTTCATTCCCCTTCCTTTTAGCGTTTCAGAAACTGCTGCCTGGTATGTTTCTCAGAGTGCAGACGCTCTTCCCATATCCGTGCAGGAGCAGACATGTTGGAACTCCGAATGGCAAATTAATTTTACTGATTACGTCCAACATTGGGAATCTGCAGGTTATGCATGGAATACTTTTAGAGAATGGTATCAACATAAATATGACGCAAACAAACACCCTTTCCAAATTCACCTCCTGCCTACTGTTATTCCGAATGGATCCATAAGCCTGGTTAGCAATCACCCAGAAGGGGTTAGGTTGGGATATAGTAATTGTTCCCATTATTTTGATGTAAGTTCAGTTTACAAATGTAATTCATTCCCATCGCAGAGACTTATTCATTCCTCCTCATTGACAGGCTGACTGAATCTCACGAGTAATTCCACATTTTCAGATCTATGGTTCTCAGAAGACATTGCCGTTTCACTCCTTATATTGGGGTATATTTTGTCTGTAATAACAGGGCACAAAGAACATAGAACATAGAACATTACAGCGCAGTACAGGCCCTTCGGCCCTCGATGTTGCGCCGACCTGTAAGTCAGACAGAAGTAAGGCTCACTGGTCTATAGTTACCGG
The DNA here is from genome assembly GCF_047496885.1 of Scyliorhinus torazame. Lineage (NCBI taxonomy): Eukaryota > Metazoa > Chordata > Chondrichthyes > Carcharhiniformes > Scyliorhinidae > Scyliorhinus > Scyliorhinus torazame. Next base: position 44,717,788 of record NC_092733.1, on the reverse strand, counting down.
GGTTGTCTCTACTCCCCTTCTTGAACAAAGGGACAACATTTGCTATCCTCCAGTCTTCTGGCACTATTCCTGTAGACAAAGATGACTTAAAGATCAAAGCCAAAGGCTCAGCAATCTCCTCCCTAGCTTCCCAGAGAATCCTAGGATAAATCCCATCTGACCCAAGGGACTTATCTATTTTCACACTTTCCAGAATTGCTAACACCTCCTTATGAACCTCAAGCCCTTCTAGTCTAGTAGCCTGAATCTCAGTATTCTCCTTGAGAACATTGTCTTTTTCCTGTGTGAATACTGACAAAAAATATTCATTTTGCACCTCTCCTATCTCCTCGGATTCCACACGCAACTTCCCACTACTGTCCTTGACTGGTCCTACTCTTACCCTTGTCATTCTTTTACTCCTGACATATCTATAGAAAGCTTCAGGGATATCATAGAACATAGAACAATACAGCACAGTACAGGCCCTTCGGCCCACGATGTTGCACCGACATGGGAAGTCAAAAAACAAAAGCCATCTACTTACACTATGCCATTATCATCCATAGTCTAATCCAATAAACTTTTAAATGCCCTCAATGCGAGTTCACTACTGTAGCAGGTAGGGCATTCCACGGCCTCACCGCTCTTTGCGTAAAGAACCTACCTCTGACCTCTGTCTCGGATCGTGTTTTCCGGGTCCTTGGGGGGGAGGGGGAGCAGCCCCAAGTCGTGGTCCACATTGGCACCAACGACATAGGTAGGAAAGGGGACAAGGATGTCAGGCAGGCTTTCAGGGAGCTAGGATGGAAGCTCAGAACTAGAACAAACAGAGTTGTTATCTCTGGGTTGTTGCCCGTGCCACGTGATAGTGAGATGAGGAATAGGGAGAGAGAGCATTTAAACACGTGGCTACAGGGATGGTGCAGGCGGGAGGGATTCAGATTTCTGGATAACTGGGGCTCTTTCTGGGGAAGGTGGGACCTCTACAGACAGGATGGTCTACATCTGAACCTGAGGGGCACAAATATCCTGGGGGGGAGATTTGTTAGTGCTCTTTGGGGGGGTTTAAACTAATGCAGCAGGGGCATGGGAACCTGGATTGTAGTTTTAGGGTAAGGGAGAATGAGAGTATAGAGGTCAGGAGCACAGATTTGACGTCGCAGGAGGGGGCCAGTGTTCAGGTAGGTGGTTTGAAGTGTGTCTACTTCAATGCCAGGAGTATACGAAACAAGGTAGGGGAACTGGCAGCATGGGTTGGTACCTGGGACTTCGATGTTGTGGCCATTTCGGAGACATGGATAGAGCAGGGACAGGAATGGATGTTGCAGGCTCCGGGGTTTAGGTGTTTTAGTAAGCTCAGAGAAGGAGGCAAAAGAGGGGGAGGTGTGGCGCTGCTAGTCAAGAGCAGTATTACGGTGGCGGAGAGGATGCTAGATGGGGACTCTTCTTCCGAGGTAGTATGGGCTGAAGTTAGAAACAGGAAAGGAGAGGTCACCCTGTTGGGAGTTTTTTATAGGCCTCCTAATAGTTCTAGGGATGTAGAGGAAAGGATGGCGAAGATGATTCTGGATATGAGCGAAAGTAACAGGGTAGTTATTATGGGAGACTTTAACTTTCCAAATATTGACTGGAAAAGATATAGTTCGAGTACAATAGATGGGTCGTTTTTTGTACAGTGTGTGCAGGAGGGTTTCCTGAAACAATATGTTGACAGGCCAACAAGAGGCGAGGCCACGTTGGATTTGGTTTTGGTTAATGAACCAGGCCAGGTGTTGGATTTGGAGGTAGGAGAGCACTTTGGGGACAGTGACCACAATTCGGTGACGTTTACGTTAATGATGGAAAGGGATAAGTATACACCGCAGGGCAAGAGTTATAGCTGGGGGAAGGGCAATTATGATGCCATTAGACGTGACTTGGGGGGGATAAGGTGGAGAAGTAGGCTGCAAGTGTTGGGCACACTGGATAAGTGGGGCTTGTTCAAGGATCAGCTACTGCGTGTTCTTGATAAGTATGTACCGGTCAGACAGGGAGGAAGGTGTCGAGCGAGGGAACCGTGGTTTACCAAGGAAGTGGAATCTCTTGTTAAGAGGAAGAAGGAGGCCTATGTGAAGATGAAGTGTGAAGTTTCGGTTGGGGCGATGGATAGTTACAAGGTAGCGAGGAAGGGTCTAAAGAGAGAGCTAAGACGAGCAAGGAGGGGACATGAGAAGCATTTGGCAGGAAGGATCAAGGAAAACCCAAAAGCTTTCTATAGGTATGTCAGGAATAAGCGAATGACTAGGGAAAGAGTAGGACCAGTCAAGGACAGGGATGGGAAATTGTGTGTGGAGTCTAAAGAGATAGGCGAGATACTAAATGAATATTTTTCGTCAGTATTCACTCAGGAAAAAGATAATGTTGTGGAGGAGAATGCTGAGCCCCAGGCTAATAGAATAGATGGCATTGAGGTACGTAGGGAAGAGGTGTTGGCAATTCTGGACAGGCTGAAAATAGATAAGTCCCCGGGACCTGATGGGATTTATCCTAGGATTCTCTGGGAGGCCAGGGAAGAGATTGCTGGACCTTTGGCTTTGATTTTTATGTCATCATTGGCTACAGGAATAGTGCCAGAGGACTGGAGGACAGTAAATGTGGTCCCTTTGTTCAAAAAGGGGAGCAGAGACAACCCCGGCAACTATAGACCGGTGAGCCTCACATCTGTAGAGGGTAAAGTCTTGGAGGGGATTATAAGAGACAAGATTTATAATCATCTAGATAGGAATAATATGATCAGGGATAGTCAGCATGGCTTTGTGAAGGGTAGGTCATGCCTCACAAACCTTATTGAGTTCTTTGAGAAGGTGACTGAACAGGTAGACGAGGGTAGAGCAGTTGATATGGTGTATATGGATTTCAGCAAAGCGTTTGATAAGGTTCCCCACGGTAGGCTATTGCAAAAAATACGGAGGCTGGGGATTGAGGGTGATTTAGAGATGTGGATCAGAAATTGGCTAGCTGAAAGAAGACAGAGGGTGGTGGTTGATGGGAAATGTTCAGAATGGAGTACAGTCATAAGTGGAGTACCACAAGGATCTGTTCTGGGGCCGTTGCTGTTTGTCATTTTTATCAATGACCTAGAGGAAGGCGCAGAAGGGTGGGTGAGTAAATTTGCCGACGATACTAAAGTCGGTGGTGTTGTCGACAGTGCGGAAGGATGTAGCAGGTTACAGAGGGACATAGATAAGCTGCAGAGCTGGGCTGAGAGGTGGCAAATGGAGTTTAATGTAGAGAAGTGTGAGGTGATTCACTTTGGAAGGAATAACAGGAATGCGGAATATTTGGTTAATGGTAAAGTTCTTGAAAGTGTGGATGAGCAGAGGGATCTAGGTGTCCATGTACATAGATCCCTGAAAGTTGCCACCCAGGTTGATAGGGTTGTGAAGAAGGCCAATGGAGTGTTGGCCTTTATTGGTAGAGGGATTGAGTTCCGGAGTCGGGAGGTCATGTTGCAGCTGTACAGAACTCTGGTACGGCCGCATTTGGAGTATTGCGTACAGTTCTGGTCACCGCATTATAGGAAGGACGTGGAGGCTTTGGAGCGGGTGCAGAGGAGATTTACCAGGATGTTGCCTGGTATGGAGGGAAAATCTTATGAGGAAAGGCTGATGGACTTGAGGTTGTTTTCGTTGGAGAGAAGAAGGTTAAGAGGAGACTTAATAGAGGCATACAAAATGATCAGGGGGTTGGATAGGGTGGACAGTGAGGGCCTTCTCCCGCGGATGGATATGGCTGGCACGAGGGGACATAACTTTAAACTGAGGGGTAATAGATATAGGACAGAGGTCAGAGGTAGGTTCTTTACGCAAAGAGTAGTGAGGCCGTGGAATGCCCTACCTGCTACAGTAGTGAACTCACCAACATTGAGGGCATTTAAAAGTTTATTGGATAAACATATGGATGATAATGGCATAGTGTAGGTTAGATGGCTTTTGTTTCGGTGCAACATCGTGGGCCGAAGGGCCTGTACTGCGCTGTATTGTTCTATGTTCTATGTTCTATATCTATTACCCCTCAGTTTAAGGCTATGTCCCCTCATGCTAGCCATTTCCATCCGCGGGAGAAGGCTCTCACTGTCCACCCTATCTAACCCCCTGATCATTTTGTATGCCTCTATTAAGTCTCCTCTTAACCTTCTTCTCTCCAACGAAAACAACCTCAAGTCCATCAGCCTTTCCTCATAAGATTTTCCCTCCATACCAGGCAACATCCTGGTAAATCTCCTCTGCACCCGCTCCAAAGCTTCCACATCCCTCCTATAATGCGGTGACCAGAACTGTACGCAATACTCCAAATGCGGCCGTACCAGAGTTTTGTACAGCTGCAACATGACCTCATGACTCTGGAACTCAATCCCTCTACCAATAAAGGCCAACACTCCATAGGCCTTCTTCACAGCCCTATCAACCTGGGTGGCAACTTTCAGGGATCTATATACATGGACACCGAGATCTCTCTGCTCATCCACACTTCCAAGAATTTTACCATTAGCCAAATATTCCGCATTCCTGTTATTCCTTCCAAAGTGAATCACCTCACACTTCTCTACATTAAACTCCATTTGCCACCTCTCAGCCCAGCTCTGCAGCTTATCTATGTCCCTCTGTAACCTGCTACATCCTTCCGCACTGTCGACAACACCACCGACTTTAGTATCGTCTGCAAATTTACTCACCCACCCTTCTGCGCCCTCCTCTAGGTCATTGAAAAAAATGACAAACAGCAACGGCCCCAGAACAGATCCTTGTGGTACGCCACTTGTAACTGAACTCCATTCTGAACATTTCCCATCAACCACCACCCTCTGTCTTCTTTCAGCTAGCCAATTTCTGATCCACATCTCTAAATCACCTTCAATCCCCAGCCTCCGTATTTTCTGCAATAGCCTACCGTGGGGAACCTTATCAAACGCTTTACTGAAATCCATATACACCACATCAACTGCTCTACCCTCGTCTACCTGTTCTGTCACCTTCTCAAAGAACTCGATAAGGTTTGTGAGGCATGACCTACCCTTCACAAAGCCATGCTGACTATCCCTAATCATATTATTCCTATCTAGATGATTATAAATCTTGTCTCTTATAATCCCCTCCAAGACTTTACCCACAACAGACATGAGGCTCACCGGTCTATAGTTGCCGGGGTTAGTAGGCTGCAAGTGTTGGGCACACTGGATTTGTGGAGCTTGTTTAAGGAACAGCTACTACGTGTTCTTGATAAGTACGTACCGGTCAGGCAGGGAGGAAGGCGTCGAGCGAGGGAACCGTGGTTTACCAAAGAAGTGGAATCTCTTGTTAAGAGGAAGAAGGAGGCCTATGTGAAGATGAGGAGTGAAGTTTCAGTTGGGGCGCTTGATAGTTACAAGGTAGCGAGGAAGGTTCTAAAGAGAGAGCTAAGACGAGCAAGGAGGGGACATGAGAAGTATTTGTCAGGTAGGATCAAGGAAAACACAAAAGCTTTCTATAGTTATGTCAGGAATAAAAGAATGACTAGGGTAAGAGTAGGGCCAGTCAAGGACAGGGATGGAAAGTTGTGTGTGGGGTCTGAAGAGATAGGCGAGATACTAAATGAATATTTTTCGTCAGTATTCACTCAGGAAAAAGATAATGTTGTGGAGGACAATGCTGAGACCCAGGCTATTAGAATAGATGGCATTGAGGTACGTAGGGAAGAGGTGTTGGCAATTCTGGACAGGCTGAAAATAGATAAGTCCCCGGGGCCTGATGGGATTTATCCTAGGATTCTCTGGGAAGCCAGGGAAGAGATTGCTGGGCCTTTGGCTTTGATTTTTATGTCATCATTGGCTACAGGAATAGTGCCAGAGGACTGGAGGATAGCAAATGTGGTCCCTTTCTTCAAGAAGATTACTATCCACGGAGTGTGGAGCGTGGTCCGTGATTACTGTCCACGTGGTGTGGCGCGTGGTCCGAGATTACTATCCCCGTGGTGGGGAGCGTGGTCCGAGATTACTATCCACATGGTGTGGAGCGTGGTCCGAGATTACTATCCCCGTGGTGTGGAGCGTGGTCCGAGATTACTATCCCCGTGTTGTGGAGCGTGGTCCGAGATTAGTATACACGTGGTGTGGAGCATGGTTGAGATTACTATCCACGTGGTGTGGAGCGTGGTTGAGATTACTATCCACGTGGTGTGGAGCGTGGTCCTAGATTACTATCCACGTGGTGTGGAGCGTGTTCCGAGATTACTATCCCCGTGGTGTGGAACGTGGTCCGAGATTACTATACACGTGGTGTGGAGCGTGGTTGACATTACTATCCACGTGGTGTGGAGCGTGGTCCTAGATTACTATCCACATGGTGTGGAGCGTGGTCCGAGATTACTATCCCCGTGGTGTGGAGCGTGGTCCGAGATTAGTATACACGTGGTGTGGAGCGTGGTTGAGATTACTATCCACGGGGTGTGGAGCGTGGTTGAGATTACTATCCCCGTGGTGTGGAACGTGGTCCGAGATTACTATCCAGCAGCACTTACTCAGCTATAACCTGCTCACAGACACTCAGTTTGGGATTTGCCAGGGTCACTCAGCTCCTGACCCCATTACAGCCTCGGTTCAAACATGGACAAAGAGGTGAATGTCAGAGGTGAGGTGAGAGTGACTGCCCTCGACATCAAGGCAGCATTTGACCGAGTATGACATCACGGAGCCCGAGCTAAACTGGAGCCAATGGGAATCCGGGGAAAACTCTCCGCTGGTTGGAGTCAGACCCGGCACAAAGGAAGATGGTTGTGGTGGTTGAAGGTCAATCATCTCAGCTCCAGGACATCACTGCAGGAGTTGCTTAGGGTGGTGTCCTCGGCCCAGCCACCTCCAGCTGCTTCCTCAGTCACCTCCCTTCCATCAGGTCAGAAGTGGGGATGTTTGCGGATGACAGCACAATGTTCTGTCACTCACCATCCCGACTTGGAAATATATCGCCGTTCCTTCACAGTCGCTGGAGCAACATCCTGCAATTCCCTCCCTAACAGCACAGTGGATGTACCTGCACCTCAGAGACTGCAGCGGTTCAAGAAGGCAGCTCACCCCCAGCTTCTGAAGGGCAATTAGGGACGGGCAATAAATGCTGAGCAGCGACCCCCACATCCCGTGGAAACATTTTCAAGTTGCCTGGGATGGAACATTTCAGTTATGAAGAGAGTTTCGATCGGCTGGGGTTGTTTTCGCTGGAGGAGAGAAGACTGAGGGGCGGCCTGATCGAGGTGGACAAGATTCTGAGGGGCATGGACAGGGTGGAGAGGGAGCAGCTCTTCCCCTGAGTTGAAGGGTCGGTTACGAGGGGGACACAAGCTCCAGGTGAGGGGCGGGAGGTTTAGGGGGGATTTGAGGGAAAAGCTTTTTCCCCAGAGGGTGGTGAGGGTCTGGAACGCATGGCCTGGGAGGGGGGGAGAGGCGGGTCGCCTCACATCCTTTAAAAAGTACCTGGATCAGCAGTTAACGCGTCCCAACATTCCAGGCCCGGGGCCAAGTGCTGGGAATGGGACTGGGTCGGCAGGTCGGGCGTTTCTCGTGTCGGTGCAGACTCGATGGGCCGAAGGGCCCTCTGTGCTGTGTTATTCTGTGATTCTGCAGACTCGATGGGCTGAATGGCCTCCTTCTGCATCGTAGGAATTCTATGGGCTGGATTTTCCGTTTCTGAGACGAAGAGCTGACGTCGGGTCAGGATTCGTGAACTTTCACAACATCCAAACTGTCGCTGACCCTGGACCGATCCAGCGACTGTGGAGGGGTTCGAACCGGCGTCACGTGGAACACAATCGATCCCAATGGGAAACGGTGCAGGATTGACCGGGTCCGTGATTGACACTCGGGAGGCTGACAAGCTGCAGCTGCCTGTACACATTACACTCCCCACACACACCATCCCAGCCAACAAGATGGCACTGGTTGTGCTGGAGCCCATCCAGCTGTTGGGTTGTCTGGGGCCAGAGGGCACCTAGGGGGTGGCTTGGGGGCACTAAGTTCCCAGTGGGGCTGTCAGCGGCATGTGCAGCTGCATGGCTGCCTTGCCAGCCGCGGCAATGGAGTTTGGTGCCCGTCCACCCCCATCCCACAGCCCAGCTGGCCACCCCCCCCCCCCCCGCTACTCCCCCCCCCCCAGCTACTCCCCCCTGCCCTGGCAGAAGCCCCCGGCCAGCGGCACAGCTGTCAGGAGACCGTGGCGATGTTGGCCCCGCTTTCCGTGTCGAGGTGACGGAGAATTGTGATTTGGTGTCAAATCCCCCGAAACGGCGCCCCCCACGATTTCGGGTCGGAAACTATTCTCCGCCCAATCGTGTTTCCCGATTTCAGCATCAGGCAACGGAGAATCCCGCCCCGTGTTTCTATGAGTGGGGTAAACGCTGCTTTTCCTGTCCACTATCGCACTCGGCCACATTCTGGGGAAATCCCGGCCTCAGTCTCCATATTTAAGGAAGGGTTTAGTTGTATTGGAGGTGGAACAGTGAAGGTTGAGTAGATTGGTCCCTGGGATGAGAGGCTGAGTAAAGTTGTGTCGATCTTCTCTCGAGTTCAGAGAGGGAAAGATACAAGATTCCGAGGAGCTGTGACGGGGGGACACGGAGGGTTTGTGTCCATTGGCCCGGGAATCTAAACCACGGGACACAGTCTCAGGATCACTGAGGACTGAGATGAGGAGAAAGTTCTTCACTCAAAGGGTTGGGAATGTTTGGAGTTCTCACTGCAGAGGGTGCGGAAGCTCCATCGCGGAATATATTTCAGGCTGGGAGAGGCAGGTTGTTGGTCTCGGGGAATTCGGGATGTGGGGAGTGGCCGGGAAAGTGGAGATGAAGCCCAAGGTCACCCATGATGGCTTTGAATGGTAGAACAGGCTCGAGGGGCCGATTGGTCTCCTGCTCCTATCCCTTGTCTTATTCGGTATTGTGAACAGCGAGCTTTCATCAGCAGAAAACCTGCAATATAAGAACTAGGAGCAGGAGTCGGCCATCGGGCCCCTCGAGCCTGCTCCACCATTCAATGAGATCATGGCTGATCTTTTGTGGACTCAGCTCCACTTTCCGGCCCGAACACCATAACCCTTAATCCCTTTATTCTTCAAAAAATTATCTATCTTTATCTTAAAAACATTTAATGAAGGATCCTCAACTGCTTCACTGGGCAAGGAATTCCATAGATTCACAACCCTTTAGGTGAAGAAGTTCCTCCTAAACTCAGTCTTAAATCTACTTCCCCTTATTTTGAAGGTATGCCCCCTTGTTCTGCTTTCATCCGCCAGTGGAAACAACCTGCCCGCATCTATCCTATCTATTCCCTTCATAATTTTATATGTTTCTATAAGGTCCCCCCTCATCCTTCTAAATTCCAACGAGTACAGGCCCAGTCTACTCAACCTCTCCTCGTAATCCAACTTCAGCTCTGGGATTAACCTCGTGAATCTCCTCTTCACACCCTCCAGTGCCAGTACGTCCTTTCTCAAGTAAGGAGACCAAAACTGAACACAATACTCCAGGTGTGGCCTCACTAACACCTTATACAATTGCAGCAGAACCTCCCTAGTCTTAAACTCCATCCCTCTAGCAATGAAGTAAAAATTCCATTTGCCTTCTTAATCACCTGTTGCACCTGTAAACCAACTTTTTGCGACTCATGCACTAGCACACCCAGGTCTCTCTCCACAGCAGCATGTTTTAATATTTTATCATTTAACTAATAATCCCTTTTGCTGTTATTCCTACCAAAATGTATAACCTCACATTTGTCAACATTGTATTCCATCTGCCAGACCCTAGCCCATTCACTTAGCCTATCCAAATCCCTCTGCAGACTTCCAGTATCCTCTGCACTTTTTGCTTTACCACTTATCCTAGTGTCGTCTGAAAACTTGGACACATTGCCCTTGCTCCCCAACTCCAAATCATCTATGTAAATTGTGAAGAGTTGTGGGCCCAACACTGATCCCTGAGGGACACCACTAGCTACTGATTGCCAACCAGAGAAATACCCATTAATCCCCACTCTTTGCTTTCTATTAATTAACCAATCCTCTATCCATGCTTTCCCCTCAATGCCATGCATCTTTATCTTATGCAGCAACCTTTTGTGTGGCACCTTGTCAAAGGCTTTCTGGAAATCCAGACATACCACATCCATTGGCTCCCCATTATCTACCGCACTGGTAAAGTCCTCAAAAAATTCCACTAAATTAGTTAGGCACAATCTGCCCTTTATGAACCTATGCTGCATCTGCCCAATGGGACAATTTCCATCCAGATATTTCTTCCTTGATGACAGATTCCAGCATCTTCCCTACTACCGAAGTTAAGCTCACTGGCCTATAATTACCCGCTTTCTGCCTACCTCCTTTATTAAACAGTAGTGTCACGTTTGCTAATTTCCAATCCGCCGGGACCACCCCAAAGTCTAGTGAATTTTGGTAAATTATCACTAGTGCCTTTGCAATTTCCCTAGCCATCTCTTTTAGCACTCTGGGATGCATTCATTCAGGGCCAGGAGACTTGTCTACCTTTAGCCCCATTAGCTTGCCCATCACTACCTCCTTGGTGATAACAATCCTCTCAAGGTTCCGGGTGCGGCGATGACCAGCTAAGTCGTACGTTTCGGCAGCTCCCGGTGGAAAGGCCTTTTGGGCTCTTAATAGGAGCCCCAACGGCAATTTTAACGGCTAAAAACACTGTGCGGTAAACCAGAAGGGAATCCCCCCTGGACACGGATGGAAAAAGGAGAGGAAGGAGCCGGATTGCGATGGATCCTCTAGAGCAGCGGCCAGGAAGGCAGGCACAAAGCAAGATGGCGTCGGAAGGAGGCAGTGTAATATGGGGTCCTGACCAACACGAGTTCCTGCGGCGTTGCGTGGAAGAACTTAAAAAGGAGTTGAAGAAGGAGCTGTTGGCCCCGATATTACAGGCGATTGAAGGGCTAAAGGAGGAGCAAAAGACCCAGGAACAGGAGCTTCTGGTCGTGAAGGCAAAGGCTGCTGAGAATGAGGACGACATACAGGGCCTGGTGGTGAAGACAGAGATGCACGAGGCACAACACAAAAGGTGTGTGGAAAGGCTGGAGGTGCTGGAGAATAATGCGAGGAGGAAGAATTTAAGGATTCTTGGTCTTCCCAAAGGTGCAGAAGGGGCGGGCGTTGGGGCATATGTGAGCACGATGCTGCACTCGTTAATGGGATCGGAGGCCCCGACGGGCCCGTTGGAGGTGGAGGGAGCCTATCGAGTTATGGCGCGAAGACCGAGGGCTGGAGAAATTCCTCGAGCCATAGTGGTGAGATTTCTCCGATATAAGGACAGAGAGATGGTCCTCAGATGGGCAAAGAAAACTCGGAGCAGTAGGTGGGAGAACGCGGTGATCCGCGTATATCAAGATTGAAGTGCGGAGGTGGCGAGAAGGAGGGCAAGCTTTAATCGGGCCAAGGCGGTGCTGCACAAAAGGAAGGTTAAATTTGGAATTCTGCAGCCGGCAAGACTGTGGGTCACACATCAAGGGAAACACCACTACTTTGAGACGGCAGAAGAGGCGTGGACGTTTATTGTCGAGGAGAAACTGGAATAAGCGGGCTAGAAAAGAACGTTTGGGACAAAGTGGTGGGGCGAATATGTGGGGTGAAGAGGGGGAAAAGGGGGAAGAGATGATTTCCCAAGTTGTTAATCCTGCGACCCTGTAACTTTTCTCTCTTCCCCGTGTCGTGAGGGAGGGGGGGAGGGAGGATGAGGAGCTGGGGGCGCCGGCCATTGGGGGCGGGGCCAAATGGGAAGCGCGGGCTTTGTTCCCGCGCTATGGTAATCATGGCGGGAACAGGGAAGCAGGAAGGAGGGGGCCTCGCACAGTGGGAGCCGAGGTCACAGGGGGGAAGCCGAGGTCGGCCAGAGTTTGCTGACTTCTGGGAGCAACATGGTGTAATTACGCTAGTGAGGGATTTAGCGGGGGGGGGTTAACTGGGTTGCTGCTGCTGGGGAGAAGGGGGAGCTGGTATGGGGTGGGGTGGTCGGGGCGGGAGGGCGCCATTGGGGGGAGATACGGCTACGTGGGAACCCGGTGAGGAGCTGGATTGAAAAAGGAGATGGATAATCGACAAGGGGGGGGGGGGGTTAAAGAGCCCCCCAACCTGGCTGATCACGTGGAATGTGAGAGGGCTGAATGGGCCGATAAAGAGGGCACGGGTACTTGCACACCTAAAGAAACTTAAGGCAGATGTGGTTATGCTGCAGGAGACGCATCTGAAACTGATAGACCAGGTCAGACTACGCAAAGGATGGGTGGGGCAGGTGTTTCATTCGGGGCTAGATGCAAAAAACAGGGGGGTGGCTATACTAGTGGGGAAGCGGGTAATGTTTGAGGCAAAGACCATAGTGGCGGATAGTGGGGGCAGATACGTGATGGTGAGTGGTAAATTGCAAGGGGAGGCGGTGGTCTTAGTGAACGTGTATGCCCCGAACTGGGATGATGTCTACTTTATGAGGCGTATGTTAGGATGTATCCCGGACCTAGAGGTGGGGAAGTTGGTAATGGGGGGAGATTTTAATACGGTGCTGGACCCAGGGCTGGACAGATCGAGGTCCAGGACCGGAAGGAGGCCGGCTGCAGCTAGGGTGCTTAAGGACTTTATGGAGCAGATGGGAGGAGTAGACCCCTGGAGATTTAGTAGACCTAGGAGTAAGGAGTTTTCGTTTTTCTCCTATGTCCACAAAGTTTATTCACGGATAGACTTTTTTGTTTTGGGAAGGGCACTGATCCCGAAGGTGACAGGGACGGAGTACACGGCTATAGCTATTTCGGATCACGCTCCACATTGGGTGGACCTGAAGATAGGGGAGGAAAAAGAACAGAGTCCACCCTGGAGAATGGACATGGGATTATTGGCAGATGAGGGGGTATGTTTAAGGGGGAGGGGGTGTATTGAAAGGTACTTCGAACTCAATGATAATGGGGAGGTCCAGGTGGGAGTGGTCTGGGAGGCGCTGAAGGCAGTGGTTTGAGGGGAGCTGATATCTATTAGGGCACATAAAGGAAAGCAGGAGGGTAGGGAAAGGGAGCAGTTGTTGAAAGAACTTCTGAGGGTGGACAGACAATATGCGGAGGCACCGGAGGAGGGACTGTACAGGGAAAGGCAAAGGCTACATGTAGAATTTGACTTGTTGACTACGGGTAATGCAGAGGCACAATGGAGGAAGGCACAGGGTGTACAGTACGAATATGGGGAGAAGGCGAGCAGGTTGCTGGCCCACCAACTGAGGAAAAGGGGAGCAGCGAAGGAGATAAGGGGGGTGAGAGATGAGGAGGGAGAGATGGAGCGGAGAGAGTGAATGGGGTGTTCAAGGCATTTTATGAAAGATTATATGAAGCTCAGCCCCCAGATGGGAAGGCGAGAATGATGTGCTTTCTGGATCAGCTGGAATTTCCTAAGGTGGAGGAGCAGGAGAGGGCGGGACTGGGAGCACAGATTGAGACAGGGGAAGTAGTGAAAGGGATTGGGAGCATGCAGGCGGGGAAGGCCCCGGGACCAGACGGATTCCCAGTTGAATTCTATCGGAAATATATGGACTTGCTGGCCTCGCTACTGATGAGAACCTTTAATGAGGCGAGGGAAAGGGGGCAGCTGCCCCCGACGATGTCAGAGGCAACGATATCGCTCCTCCTAAAGAAGGAAAAAGACCCGCTGCAATGCGGGTCTTATAGGCCTATTTCCCTCCTGAATGTGGACGCTAAGATTCTGGCCAAGGTAATGGCGACGAGGATAGAGGATTGTGTCCCGGGGGTGGTCCATGAGGACCAAACTGGGTTTGTGAAGGGGAGACAGCTGAGTACAAATATACGGAGGCTGCTAGGGGTAATGATGATGCCCCCACCAGAGGGGGAAGCGGAGATAGTGGTGGCGATGGATGCCGAGAAAGCATTTGATAGAGTGGAGTGGGATTATTTGTGGGAGGTGCTGAGGAGATTTGGCTTTGGAGATTGTGGTGTTGGGCGTTCTGACACACAGATGAGTCAACACAGTTGTATATGGTACAACGCTATTTTATTTAAACTTTCTATGTACAGTTTTGTCTTGATACTCTGCACGTGGGGATTCCCTGTTTGCGATGTTAAAACAGGTCGTGTCCGTGTCCTTGTCCCCAGACCTACTGTCCACCAGGTGTCGTGTTCGTGCTTTTATATGGTTCCTGTCTTTGTGTGTGATTGGTTGTGGTGTTGTGTGTTCTGATTTGTCTGTTGGTGTGTCCATCATGATGTGTGTGTTTGAATATCATGACATCCCCCCCTTTTTACAAAGATATGTGCCTACGTGGTAATAAATATAATCGTGTCGTGAGTGCATCGAAGAGTGTGCGTGTGTTGTGTACAGCATGTGCATATGATGTAACTATTTACATGGGGCGATGTCGGGTGCGTCACATGAACAAGGTTGTACCATAACAGAACATGAATGCGAACGAGAAACAAAACTTGAACAGTGATCCAGTCAGACGATATCTGGAACGATAAACAACAACAGGTTATAATACAGAAGTGTGTAACTTTTTGAACATATGAACGGTATTATAAGTCCAGTCTAATGGGCTTGCGACGAGTTCGGGTTGACCGTCAGGGTGGCACACCACTCATCGGCTGGATTGATGGCATTGACCTTGTTGACATCGATGATGGAAACGCGGAAGGCATCCTGGTCATCTGCATCACTCAACTGGAAGTCTTGATGCGTGGGCTGGACGGTCCTGACTTGTCTGCGAGATTGTCGGGGATGTGCAGGATCCATGTGTTGAGCCGCACGACAGTGGGCAGCATAGTGGCCCACCTTGCCACATCTGAGGCACTGTCGGTTTTTAGCAGGACGTTGCCCTTTTAAGTGTACAGCTCCACAATTGCCGCACGTCATGACGTCACGGCGTTCGTTGCGCCACTGCGCATGCGCAGTGCGATCTTGCGGTGGGCGCGCCTGCGCAGTGCGTCCCTCGATGTGGCCGTTATTTTTGGCGCGCACCAGCGCGGGAGACCGCGAAAAGCGCGGGAAGCGGCCGCTCTCGTCGGGGCCGCGGGTCGGGAAGCAATCGACGGCCTGGATGCGTTCGGCGCCGTGGGCGGCCTGGCTTGCCGATTCGACGGCAGGGGACCCCCTCCGTGCCAACTCGGACGCCTGAAATCGGGCAAAACGGCTGGTTGCATTCTCGTGGAGGACACAGGCTTCCACAGCAGACGCTAAGGTGAGGCCTTTTATTTTAAGAAGCTGCTGGCGTAAGCCACTGGAGGCAACGCCAAAAATAATCTGGTCCCTGATCATGGACTCTGTGGTGCTGCCGTAACCACAGGACTGCGCTAGAATTCGGAGGTGCATCAAAAAGGGTTGAAAAAGCTCCTCCTTACCTTGCAGGCGTTGCTGAAAGAGGTATCTTTCAAAACTTTCATTCACTTCAACATTAAAGTGCTGGTCCAGTTTGAGGATGACCGTGTCATACTGGGATTGGTTTTCCCCTTCTTCGAACACCAGTGAGTTGAAGACGTCGAGGGCGTGCTGCCCTGCATAGAAGAGGAGCAGTGCAATCTTCGTTTCATCCGAGGCACTCTGTTTCTCGTTGGCTCGGATGTACAGGTCACATCGCTGCCTGAAGAGCTTCCAATTGGTACCAATGTTCCCCGCGACTTGCAACGGCTGCGGTTTGTTTGGTGCGGTCCACGTCCAGAATGGCAGGTTAGTTGGCAGGTATCGATCCACTCCTGTACCATGTGGTGTTGGGCGTTCTGACACACAGATGAGCCAACACGGTTGTATATGGTGCAACGCTATTTTATTTAAGCTTTCTCTGTACAGTTTTGTCTTGATACTCTGCACGTGGGGATTCCCTGTTTGCGATGTTAAAACAGGTCGTGTCCGTGTCCTTGTCCCCAGACCTACTGTCCACCAGGTGTCGTGTTCGTGCTTTTATATGGTTCCTGTCTTTGTGTGTGATTGGTTGTGGTGTTGTGTGCTCTGATTTGTCTGTTGGTGTGTCCATCATGATGTGTATGTTTGAATATCATGACAGAGATGGGTATATCAGATGGGTACAGTTGCTGTATAGGGCCCCGATGGCGAGCGTGGTCACGAATGGACGGGGGTCTGATTATTTTCGGCTCCATAGAGGGACGAGGCAGGGATGTCCTCTGTCCCCGTTATTGTTTGCACTGGTGATTGAGCCCCCGGCCATAGCATTGAGGGGTTCCAGGAAGTGGAGGGGAGTACTCAGGGGAGGAGAAGAACACCGGGTATCACTGTATGCGGATGATTTGTTGCTATATGTGGCGGACCCGGCGGAGGGGATGCCAGAGATAATGCGGATACTTGGGGAGTTTGGGGATTTTTCAGGGTATAAATTGAACATGGGGAAAAGTGATTTGTTTGTGGTGCATCCAGGGGAGCAGAGCAGAGAAATAGAGGATTTGCCGTTGAAGGTAACAAGGGGCTTTCGGTACTTGGGGATCCAGATAGCCAAGAATTGGGGTACATTACATAGGCTTAATTTAACGCGGTTGGTGGAACAGATGGAGGAGGACTTTAAGAGATGGGACATGGTGTCCCTGTCACTGGCAGGGAGGGTGCAGGCGGATAAAATGGTGGTCCTCCCGAGATTCCTTTGTGTTTCAGTGCCTCCCGGTGGTGGTCACGAAGACTTTTTTCAAAAGAATCGAGAAGAGTATTATGAGTTTTGTGTGGGCCGGGAAGACCCCGAGAGTGAGGAGGGGATTTTTGCAGCGTAGTAGGGACAGGGGGGGGCTGGCACTACCGAGCCTAAGTGAGTACTACTGGGCTGCCAATATTTCAATGGTGTGTAAGTGGATGGGAGAAGAGGAGGGAGCGGCGTGGAAGAGATTGGAGAGGGCGTCCTGCAGGGGGACTAGCCTACAAGCTATGGTGACGGCACCGTTGCCGTTCTCACCGAAGAAATACACCACAAGCCCGGTGGTGGTGGCTACATTGAAAATTTGGGGGCAGTGGAGACGGCATAGGGGAAAGACGGGAGCCTCGGTGCGGTCCCCGATAAGAAATAACCATAGGTTTGTTCCGGGGAGAATGGATGGGGGATTTGGAGCATGGCAAAGAGCAGGGGTAGCACAATTGAGAGATCTGTTCGTAGATGGGACGTTTGCGAGTCTGGGAGCGCTGACGGAAAAATATGAGTTGCCCCAAGGGAATGCATTTCGGTATATGCAACTGAGGGCTTTTGCGAGGCAACAGGTGAGGGAATTCCCGCAGCTCCCGACGCAGGAGGTGCAGGATAGAGTGATCTCAGAGACATGGGTGGGGGATGGTAAGGTGTCGGACATATATAGGGAAATGAGGGACGAGGGGGAGATCATGGTAGATGAGCTGAAAGGGAAATGGGAAGAAGAGCTGGGGGAGGAGATTGAGGAGGGGCTGTGGGCTGATGCCCTACGTAGGGTAAACTCATCGTCCTCGTGTGCCAGGCTAAGCCTGATACAATTTAAGGTGTTACACAGGGCGCATGTGACTGGAGCACGGCTCAGTAAATTTTTTGGAATAGAGGATAGGTGTGCGAGATGCTCGAGAAGCCCAGCAAATCACACCCACATGTTCTGGTCATGTCCAGCACTACAGGGGTTCTGGGTGGGGGTGGCAAAGGTGCTTTCGAAGGTGGTGGGGGTCCAG
This sequence comes from Scyliorhinus torazame, assembly GCF_047496885.1. Taxonomy (NCBI): domain Eukaryota; kingdom Metazoa; phylum Chordata; class Chondrichthyes; order Carcharhiniformes; family Scyliorhinidae; genus Scyliorhinus; species Scyliorhinus torazame. The sequence continues at coordinate 44,700,125 of NC_092733.1, read as the reverse complement.
GTCGAACCAAGCTGGGGGTTGGCTATATTTGGGGTTGCAGAAGAGCCGGGAGTGCAGGAGGCGAGAGAGGCTGATGTTTTGGCCTTTGCGTCCCTAGTAGCCCGGCGCAGGATATTGTTAATGTGGAAGGAAGCCAAACCCCCGGGCGTGGAGACCTGGATAAACGACATGGCAGGGTTTATAAAGTAAGAACGGATTAAGTTCGTACTAAGGGGTTCGGCTCAGGGGTTCACCAGGCGGTGGCAACCGTTCGTCAACTACCTCACAGAAAGATAGAGGGATTGGAAAAGAAGAAGACAACAGCAGCAACCCGGGGGGGTGGGGGGAGGAATCGGACGGACTCTCAGGGATGTTATTGTATATGTATAATATGTATAGGTATTTGTTTTAGGTAATGTATATTGGACTGTTGGATTGTATCTTTGGAGAGTATTTATTTTTGACAAGGCAGTTGCCATTTAGTTTGGTTTTTGTTTCTGTTTGTATATTATTTATTTATTTGTTTAAAACTGGCCACTGTTATTTATATTGCTTTATTGTTGTGTAAAAGAAACACTACGTACTGTTATGTTTGGCCAAAAAATCTTGAATAAAATATATTTTTAAAAAAACAATCCTCTCAAGGTCCTCACCTGTCATAGCCTCATTTCCATCAGTCACTGGCATGTTATTTGTGTCTTCCACTGTGAAGACCGACCCAAAAATCCTGTTCAGTTCCTCAGCCATTTCCTCATCTCCCATTATTAAATCTCCCTTCTCCTCCTCTAGAGGACCAATATTTACCTGAGCCACTCTTTTTTGTTTTATATATTTGTAGAAACTTTTACTATCTCCTTTTATATTCTGAGCAAGTTTACTCTCATAATCTATCTTACTCTTCTTTATAGCATTTTTAGCAGCTTTCTGTTGCCCCCTAAAGATTTCCCAGTCCTCTAGTCTCCCACTAATCTTTGCTACTTTGTATGCTTTTTCCTTCAATTTGATATTCTCCCCTATTTCCTTCGATATTCACGGCCGATTTTCCCTCTTTCTACCGTCCTTCCTTTTTGTTGGTATAAACCTTTGCTGAGCACTGTGAAAAATCGCTTGGAAGGTTCTCCACTGTTCCTCAACTGTTTCACCATAAAGTCTTTGCTCCCAGTCTACCTTAGCTAGTTCTTCTCTCATCCCATTGTAATCTCCTTTGTTTAAGCACAAAACACTAGTGCTTGATTTTACCTTCTCACCCTCTATCTGTATTTTAAATTCCACCATATTGTGATCGCTCCTTCCGAGAGGATCCCTAACTATGAGATCCTGAATCAATCCTGTCTCATTACACAGGACCAGATCTAGGACCGTTTGTTCCCTCGTAGGTTCCATTAAATACTGTTCTAGGAAACTATTGTGGATACATTCTATAAACTCCTCCTCAAGGCTGCCTTGACCGACCTGGTTAAACCAATCGACATGCAGATTAAAATCCCCCATGATAACTGCAGTACCATTTCTACATGCATCTGTTATTTCTTTGTTTATTGCCTGCCCCACCATAATGTTACTATTTGGTGGCCTATAGACTACTCCTATCAGTGACTTTTTCGCCTTACTATTCCTGATTTCCACCCAAATGGATTCAACCTTATCCTCCATAGCACCGATGTCATCCCTTACTGTTGCCCGTATGTCATCCTTAAATAACAGAGCTACACCACCTCCCTTACCATCCACTCTGTCCTTCCGAATAGTTTGACACCCTGGGATATTTAACTCCCAGTCGTGACCATCTTAACCATGTTTCAGTAATGGCCACTAAATCATAGTCATTCACGATGATTTGCGCCATCAACTCATTTACCTTATTCCGAATACTACGAGCATTCAGGTAAAGTACACTTATGTTGGCTTTTTTACCTCTGTTCTGAATCTTAACACCTCGATCAGTAATCTCTCCTAAGTTATATTTCCTCTTAACCTTTCTCCTAATTTTCCTTGCCGTCGAACCCACATCTTCCTGTAACAACCTGCCGCGTCGCTTACCATTAATGTTTTCACTTCCCGTTTTAATCCTTTTAGTATTCCTGGTCCTATTCACTGAGCTCCCCTCAGTCACTGTACCTTGTGCTGTCGCCCTTTTTGATTTTTGACTATGGCTTCTCTGCCTTACACCTTCCCCCTTACTGCCTTTTGTTTCTGTCCCTGTTTTACTACCTTCCAACTTCCTGCATCGGTTCCCATCCCCCTGCCACATTAGTTTAAACTCTCCCCAACAGCCCGAGCAAACACCCCCCCTAGGACATCGGTTCCAGTCCTGCCCAGGTGCAGACCGTCCGGTTTGTACTGGTCCCCCTCCTCCAGAACCGGTTCCAATGCCCCATAAATTTGAATCCCTCCCTCTTGCACCATCTCCCGAGCCATTCATTCATCCTATCTATCCTGACATTGCTACTCTGACTAGCTCGTGGCACTGGTAGCAATCCTGAGATTACTACCTTTGAGGTCCTACCTTTTAGTTTAACTCCTAGCTCCCAAAATTCAGCTTGTAGGACCTCGTCCCGTTTTTTACCTATATCGTTGGTGCCTATGTGCACCACGACAGCTGGCTGTTTACCCCCCCCCCCCAGAATGTCCTGCAGCCGCTCCGAGACATCCTTGACCCTTGCACCAGGGAGGCAACATACCATCCTGGAGTCTCGATTGCGTCCGCAGAACCGCCTGTCTATTCCCCTTACAATTGAGTCCCCTATCACTACAGCCCTGCCATTCTTCTTCCTGCCCAGCTGCGCAGCAGAGCCAGCCACGGTGCCATGAACCTGGCTGCTGCTGCCTTCCCCTGGTGAGCCATCTCCCCCAACAGTATCCAAAGCGGTATATCTGTTTTGCAGGGAGATGACCGCAGAGGACACCTGCACTGCCTTCCTACTCTTGCTCTGTCTTTTGGTCACCCATTTACTATCTCCCTCAGTACCTTTCACCTGCGGTGTGACCAACTCGCTAAACGTGCTATCCACGACGTCCTCAGCATCACGGATGGTCCAAAGTGAGTCCATCCGCAGCTCCAGAGCCGTCAAGCGGCCTAACAGGAGCTGCAACTGGACACACTTCTTGCACGTGAAGGAGCCAGGGACAGTGGACGTGGTCAGAGTGAAGCAGAGAGAGGAAGGTGAAGCGGGTGGAGGACAGAGGAACAGAAAGATCCCACTCGGAGAAACAAGCCAAACATCAGTCTCAGCGTCAGAATGAGTTTCAATCTGGACCAGGATGGTTTTCACTCTGAATCAGATCATCTGCACATTTCTCCAAAAGAAACACCTTTCACACATTGTGGTCAAGCAGTTACAGATTTATTGAGCACACACTTCATGCAATAACATTGAAACACCCGCTGAACCGATCAGCCCACATGTGATGGTGAGGAACTCCGACATGTTACACTTCCCAGCTGAATATTCAGTGAAACAAACTCTCCACAATCCAGATCCTCAGGACAGTCGACTGCTTCATTCGAGACCTTTTTGACCCCAGGTTTGTGTCTGTGAAAGTCCATTAATGGGAAGCTCACAGACCTGATTGTGTGACAGAAACAAGAGAAAACCCAGCGAGCTGTAAATGCAGAGCCGGTCAGGCAGTAACTGTGGAGAGAATCCCAGTTACTCTTTCAGGGTCAGGAGCCAAAGCATTGAGCTGAAACATGATCTGGGGTTTCTCCACAGCCGCTGCCTGACTAGCTGAGAGTTCAGTGTCTGCAGGAGTTTCCCTGATATTAGTCCTGACCATGTCTCGCTCACACCAGCGGTTTGCCAGCTTCACGCTGCAGAGTTGTGACCAACAGGACATTTTCACCGGGTCTATTGGTTGACACGAGTGAAGGTGGGAACACATTGCTCTCTGCTCCATCAGGAATATCGCTCCTCCAGATAAGGAGCATCTGATTGGACCCACCACATATCGGAAAAGCTGATTCCCTCCCTTGTTTCATTGAGCTCCTGGGATCAGTTATCAAATATTTCACTTTGCTCAACAGAATGTGTTTCTGTGAAGGAAACAAGAACGCTGGATTTTATTCTGTCCCAACAACACCATTGTCGAGGAACCCTGAGGGAATGGATGATCTCTACCCAGAGATTGTGCTGGGATTCACTGTTGTCTGGACACCCATTCCCGGTGCTGACAAATCTCGGAATTCAGCAACTGGACACAGATCTTTATAAAATCCTCTCGTTAAGCAGAAGGTTAAAAAGGGTCATTTGGGGTCAGTCTCTGTCCCACAGCCCAGTGGTCAGGACTTCCAAATGGAGGTTATACTTCCCTATTCCACAAAGCCAAAACTAAAAGCTCCCACATTCCCTAATATGAAGAAGAATCAATCGCAATGTAAGATTAACACACAGCGAGCGATTAACCCTTTGCTCGCTGCGTCACGCTGTAAGGCAGGGCTATTACTGAGCGAAGCTGTAAACACACAGGTGACCAGGTGCTCACTGGTACGATCCATCACCGTCAATCTTCTGGAGCAGCCACAGCCCAGAGCTAACTTTCTCCCAGACTCAAATGAAGCTTCAGGTCCGGGAATCGTTCCCTGAACGACAGCTGCAGCTACATCACAGACAGGAGACATGGTTAATATTGCAGTAAGGGGGGGGAGACATGGTTAATATTGCAGTGAGGGGGGGGGGGGGAGACATGGTTAATATTGCAGTGAGGGGGGGGGAGACATGGTTAATATTGCAGTGAGGGGGGGGGGAGACATGGTTAATATTGCAGTGAGGGGGGGGGGGAGACATGGTTAATATTGCAGTGAGGGGGGGGAGAAATGGTTAATATTGCAGTGAGGGGGGGGGGGGAGAAATGGTTAATATTGCAGTGAGGGGGGGAGACATGGTTAATATTGCAGTGAGGGGGGGGAGACATGGTTAATATTGCAGTGAGGGGGGGGGGAGACATGGTTACTATCGCAGTGAGGGGGGGGAGACATGGTTAATATTGCAGTGAGGGGGGGGAGACATGGTTAATATTGCAGTGAGGGGGGGGGGAGACATGGTTAATATTGCAGTGAGGGGGGGGAGAAATGGTTAATATTGCAGTGAGGGGGGGGGGAGAAATGGTTAATATTGCAGTGAGGGGGGGAGACATGGTTAATATTGCAGTGAGGGGGGGGGAGACATGGTTAATATTGCAGTGGGGGGGGGAGAAATGGTTAATATTGCAGTGAGGGGGGGGGAGAAATGGTTAATATTGCAGTGAGGGGGGGGAGACATGGTTAATATTGCAGTGAGGTGGGGGAGACATGGTTAATATTGCAGTGAGGGGGGAGACATGGTTAATATTGCAGTGAGGGGGGGGAGACATGGTTAATATTGCAGTGAGGGGGGGAGACATGGTTAATATTGCAGTGAGGGGGGGAAATGGTTAATATTGCAGTGAGGGGGGGAGAAATGGTTAATATTGCAGTGAGGGGGGGAGAAATGGTTAATATTGCAGTGAGGGGGGGAGAAATGGTTAATATTGCAGTGAGGGGGGGGAGACATGGTTAATATTGCAGTGAGGGGGGAGAAATGGTTAATATTGCAGTGAGGGGGGGGAGAAATGGTTAATATTGCAGTGAGGGGGGGAGAAATGGTTAATATTGCAGTGAGGGGGGGAAATGGTTAATATTGCAGTGAGGGGGGGAGACATGGTTAATATTGCAGTGAGGGGAGGAGACATGGTTAATATTGCAGTGAGGGGGGGAGACATGGTTAATATTGCAGAGAGGGGGGGAGACATGGTTAATATTGCAGTGAGGGGGGGGGGGACATGGTTAATATTGCAGTGACGGGGGGAGAAACGGTTAATATTGCAGCGAGAGGGGGGGGACATGGTTAATATTGAAGTGAGGGGGGGGAGACATGGTTAATATTGCAGTGAGGGAAGGGAGAAATTGTTAATATTGCAGTGAGGGGGGGGAGACATGGTTAATATTGCAGTGAGGGGGGGAAATGGTTAATATTGCAATGAGGGTGGGAGAGAAATGGTTAATATTGCAGTGAGAGGGGGGAGACATGGTTAATATTGCAGTGAGGGGGGAGACATGGTTAATATTGCAGTGAGGGGGGGGAGAAATGGTTAATATTGCAGTGAGGGGGGGGAGAAATGGTTAATATTGCAGTGAGAGGGGGGAGACATGGTTAATATTGCAGTGAGGGGGGGGAGAAATGGTTAATATTGCAGTGAGGGGGGAGACATGGTTAATATTGCAGTGAGGGGGGGAGACATGGTTAATATTGCAGTGAGGGGGGCGAGACATGGTTAATATTGCAGTGAGGGGGGAGACATGGTTAATATTGCAGTGAGGGGGGGAGACATGGTTAATATTGCAGTGAGTGGGGAGACATGGTTAATATTGCAGTGAGGGGGGAGACATGGTTAATATTGCAGTGAGGGGGGAGACATGGTTAATATTGCAGTGAGGGGGGGAGACATGGTTAATATTGCAGTGACGGGGGGGGACATGGTTAATATTGCAGTGAGGGGAGGGGGGGAGAAATGATTAATATTGCAGTGAGGGGGGGAGAAATGATGAATATTGCAGTGAGGGGGGGGGAGACATGGTTAATATTGCAGTGGGGGGGGAGACATGGTTAATATTGCAGTGAGGGGGGAGATATGGTTAATATTGCAGTGAGGGGAGGGGACATGGTTAATATTGCAGTGAGGGGAGGGGGGGAGAAATGATTAATATTGCAGTGAGGGGGGGAGACATGGTTAATATTGCAGTGGGGGGGGAGACATGGTTAATATTGCAGTGAGGGGGGAGACATGGTTAATATTGCAGTGAGGGGGGGGAGACATGTTTAATATTGCAGTGACGGGGGGGGCATGGTTAATATTGCAGTGAGGGGAGGGGACATGGTTAATATTGCAGTGAGGGGAGGGGGGGAGAAATGATTAATATTGCAGTGAGGGGGGGAGAAATGATTAATATTGCAGTGAGGGGGGGAGACATGGTTAATATTGCAGTGGGGGGGAGACATGGTTAATATTGCAGTGGGGGGGGGAGACATGGTTAATATTGCAGTGAGGGGGGGGCATGGTTAATATTGCAGTGAGGGTGGGGGAGACATGGTTAATATTGCAGTGAGGGGGGAGACATGGTTAATATTGCAGTGGGGGGGGAGAAATGGTTAATATTGCAGTGAGGGTGGGGGAGACATGGTTAATATTGCAGTGAGGGGGGGAGACATGGTTAATATTGCAGTGAGGGGGGAGAAATGGTTAATATTGCAGTGAGGGGGGGAGACATGGTTAATATTGCAGTGAGGGGGGGAGACATGGTTAATATTGCAGTGAGGGGGGAGACATGGTTAATATTGCAGTGAGGGGGGGGAAATGGTTAATATTGCAGTGAGGGGGGAGACATGGTTAATATTGCAGTGAGGGTGGGGAGACATGGTTAATATTGCAGTGAGGGGGGGAGACATGGTTAATATTGCAGTGAGGGGGGAGAAATGGTTAATATTGCAGTGAGGGGGGGAGACATGGTTAATATTGCAGTGGGGGGGGAGAAATGGTTAATATTGCAGTGAGGGGGGGAGACATGGTTAATATTGCAGTGAGGGGGGGAGAAATGGTTAATATTGCAGTGAGGGGGGGAGAAATGGTTAATATTGCAGTGAGGGGGGGAGACATGGTTAATATTGCAGTGAGGGGGGGGAGAAATGGTTAATATTGTAGTGAGGGGGGAGACATGGTTAATATTGCAGTGAGGGGGGGAGACATGGTTAATATTGCAGTGAGGGGGGAGACATGGTTAATATTGCAGTGAGGGGGGGGAGAGACATGGTTAATATTGCAGTGAGGGGGGGAGACATGGTTCATATTGCAGTGAGGGGGGAGAAATGGTTAATATTGCAGTGAGGGGGGAGACATGGTTAATATTGCAGTGAGGGGGGGGCATGGTTAATATTGCAATGAGGGGGGGAGACATGGTTAATATTGCAGTGAGGGGGGGAAATGGTTAATATTGCAGTGAGGGGGGGGGACATGGTTAATATTGCAGTGAGGGGGGGGAAATGGTTAATATTGCAGTGAGGGGGGGGAGAAATGGTTAATATTGCAGTGAGGGGGGGAGACATGGTTAATATTGCAGTGAGGGGGGGGAAATGGTTAATATTGCAGTGAGGGGGGGGGGACATGGTTAATATTGCAGTGAGGGGGGGGAAATGGTTAATATTGCAGTGAGGGGGGGGACATGGTTAATATTGCAGTGAGGGGGGGAAATGGTTAATATTGCAGTGAGGGGGGGAGAAATGGTTAATATTGCAGTGAGGGGGGGGAGAAATGGTTAATATTGCAGTGAGGGGGGAGACATGGTTAATATTGCAGTGGGGGGGGAGACATGGTTAATATTGCAGTGAGGGGGGGAAGACATGGTTAATATTGCAGTGAGGGGGGGAGACATGGTTAATATTGCAGTAAGGGGGGGACATGGTTAATATTGCAGTGAGGGGGGAGACATAGTTAATATTGCAGTGAGGGGGGGAGAAATGGTTAATATTGCAGTGAGGGGGGGAGACATGGTTAATATTGCAGTGAGGGGGGGAGAAATGGTTAATATTGCAGTGAGGGGGGAGACATGGTTAATATTGCAGTGAGGGGGGGACATGGTTAATATTGCAGTGTGGGGGGGGACATGGTTAATATTACAGTGAGGGGGGGGACATGGTTAATATTGCAGTGAGGGGGGGACATGGTTAATATTGCAGTGAGGGGGGGAGAAATGGTTAATATTGCAGTGAGGGGGGGGAGAAATGGTTAATATTGCAGTGAGGGGGGGAGACATGGTTAATATTGCAGTGAGGGGGGAGACATGGTTAATATTGCAGTGAGGGGGGGAGAAATGGTTAATATTGCAGTGAGGGGGGGAGAAATGGTTAATATTGCAGTGAGGGGGGGACATGGTTAATATTGCAGTGAGGGGGGGGGAGAAATGGTTAATATTGCAGTGAGGGGGGGCATGGTTAATATTGCAGTGAGGGGGGGAAAATGGTTAATATTGCAGTGAGGGGGGGACATGGTTAATATTGCAGTGAGGGGGGGAGACATGGTTAATATCGCAGTGAGGGGGGGAGACATGGTTAATATTGCAGTGAGGGGGGGAGAAATGGTTAATATTGCAGCGGGGGGGGGAGACATGGTTAATATTGAAGTGAGGGGGGGAGACATGGTTAATATTGCAGTGAGGGGGGGGGAGACATGGTTAATATTGCAGTGAGGGGGGGCATGGCTAATATTGCAGTGAGGGGGGAGACATGGTTAATATTGCAGTGAGGGGGGGGGAGAAATGGTTAATATTGCAGTGAGGGGGGAGAAATGGTTAATATTGCAGTGAGGGGGGGGAGACATGGTTAATATTGCAGTGAGGGTGGGATGGTTAATATTGCAGTGAGGGGGGGGGAGAAATGGTTAATGTTGCAGTGATGGGGCGAGGGGGGTAGAGTTTGGGGACAAAAAGTCACCTTCACTGCCAATCACTGGCTGGAACGGCTCAGGGTGTGAGGAACGCGGGAATTTGCTGCCAATATGTGTAATGGAGAGATAAGAGGGAGAAATGAACTTAGTGAGAGACAGAGTGGAAGAGGGTGTGAGAGGAACAGAGAAAGAGGGAGACAGGATGAGGCAGAGAGAGAGAGAGAGTGGGATAGGAAGAGAGAGAGAGTGGGCTAGAAAGAGAGAGAGAGAGTGGGATAGAAATAGAGAGAGAGTGGGATAGAAATAGAGAGAGAGAGAGTGGGATAGAAATAGAGAGAGAGTGGGATGGAAATAGATAGAGAGAGAGAGTGGGATAGAAAGAGAGAGAGAGTGGGATAGAAAGAAAGAGAGAGAGTGGGATAGAAAGAGAGAGTGGGATAGAAAGAGAGAGTGTGGGATAGAAAGAGAGAGAGAGAGTTGGATAGAAACAGAGAGAGTGGGATAGAAATAGCGAGAGAGTGGGATAGAAAGAGAGAGAGAGTTAGATAGAAATAGAGAGTGGGATAGAAATAGAGAGAGAGAGAGTGGGATAGAAAGAGAGAGAGAGTGGAATAGAAAGAGAGGGAGTGGGATAGAAAGAGAGAGAGAGTGGAGTAGAAAGAGAGAGAGTGGGATAGAAAGAGATAGAGTGTGGGATAGAAAGAGAGGGAGTAGGATAGAAAGAGAGGGAGTGGGATAGAAAGAGATAGAGTGTGGGATAGAAAGAGAGGGAGTGGGATAGAAAGAAACAGGAATTGAGTGGGACCTACACGAGGCAGAAAGAGAGAGTGGGACAGAAATGGAGAGAGTGGGGCAGAGGCGAGAGAGAGAGAAAAGGGGTTTTATTTTTTTCTTGTAGCTCCAAAGAGAAGGGCTCAGAGGCGACACACGTCGAATTGGTATCACATTGAGGACGGGGTTTATTTACAAAATGCAGCTCAAACAGGGCACAATGATGAACTCCACAAAAGCCCGTGAAACGCTCCGATTATGTCATTGCGGAACACGTGACAATAACACGCGGGCGGCTCGGTGGCTGAGTGGTTAACACGGCTGCCTCACAGCGCCAGGGTCCCGGGTCCAATTCCGACCTCGGGTGACTGAGCGGAGTTTACACTTTCTCCCCGTGTCTGCGTGGGTTTCCTCCGGGTGCTCCGGTTTCCTCCCACTGTCCAAAGGTTTGCCGGTTAGGGGGTGTTATGGGGGTAACGGGGACGGGGGTCTCGGCAGGGTGCTCTTTCAGAGGGTCGGCGCAGACTCGATGGGCTGAATGGCCTCCTTCTGCAACGTTGGGATTCGATGGATTTCTGAGGTTCTATTACACCAGCCAATGGTGTTACTCTGATACAGAACAGAAAGTAAAAGAGGGGCAGATGGAGACAAAGCGTGAGAGAGAGAGAGAGAGAAACATTGAAGGTTAGAGGGAGCGAGAGTGTGAGAAAGAGCGAGAGATTGAGAGGGAGACAGAGGACAGACAGGTTGAGGCAGCAACAGAGATGGACAGAGGGAGACAGAGAGAGAGCGAGGGAAAGATACAGGGACAGAGGGAGAGAGAGAGAGAGAGGGAGAGGGAAAGACACAGAGGCAGAGAGAGAGAGTGAGGGAAAGATACAGGGATAGGGAGAGAGAGTGAGGGAAAGATACAGGGACAGAGGGAGAGAGAGAGAGCGAGGGAAAGATACAGGGACAGAGGGAGAGAGAGAGCGAGGGAAAGATACAGAGACAGAGAGAGAGGGAAAGGGAAAGATACAGAGGCAGAGAGAGAGTGAGGGAAAGATACAGAGAGAGAGAGAGCGAGAGAAAGATACAGAGGCAGAGAGAGAGCGAGGGAAAGATACAGAGAGAGAGGGAGGGAAAGATACAGAGGCAGAGAGAGAGAACGAGGGAAAGCTAAAGAGACCAGAGAGAGAGGGATGGGGAAAGATGCAGAGAGAGAGAGGGAACGAGGGAAAGATACAGAGAGAGAGAGAGAGAGAGCGAGGGAAAGATACAGAGACAGAGAGAGAGAGGGAGAGGGAAAGATGCTGAGACAGAGAGAGAGAGGGCGGGAAAGATACAGAGGCAGAGAGAGAGAATGAGGGAAAGATGCAGTGACAGAGAGAGAGAGCGAGGGAAAGATCAGAGACAGAGAGAGAGCGAGGGAAAGATACAGAGAGAGAGAGAGCGAGTGAAAGATACAGAGACAGAGAGAGGTGGAGGGAAAGAGACAGAGACAGAGAGAGAGAGCGAGGGAAAGAGACAGAGACAGAGAGAGAGCGAGGGAAAGATACAGAGAGAGAGCGAGGGAAAGATACAGAGAGAGAGAGAGTGAGGGATAGATACAGAAACAGAGAGTGAGGGAATGATACAGAGAGAGAGGGGGAGGGAAAGATACAGAGACAGAGAGAGCGAGGGAAAGATACAGAGACAGAGAGAGAGAGAGCGAGAGAAAGATACAGAGAGAGAGAACAAGGGAAGGAGACAGAGAAAGAGGGAGAGGGAGAGGGAAAGATACAGAGACAGAGAGAGAGAGCGAGGGAAAGATACAGAGAGAGAGAACGAGGGAAAGAGACAGAGAAAGAGGGAGAGGGAGAGGGAAAGATACAGAGACGGAGAGAGAGCGAGGGAAAGATACAGAGACAGAGAGAGAGCGAGGGAAAGATACAGAGACAGAGAGAGAGCAAGGGAAAGATACAGAGACAGAGAGAGAGGGAGGGAAAGATACAGAGACAGAGAGAGAGAGAGCGAGGGAAAGATACAGAGACAGAGAGAGAGGGAGGGAAAGACACAGAGACAGAGGGAGAGAGCGAGGGAAAGGTACAGAGACAGAGAGAGAGCGAGGAAAGATAGAGACAGAGGGAGAGAGCGAGGGAAAGATACAGAGACAGAGAGAGAGAGCGAGGGAAAGATACAGAGACAGAGAGAGAGAGAGAGGGAAAGATACAGAGAGAGGTGATCTCGGGGACAGCAGTGCAATGTGAGTCTGCCCCTTGTGTGAGGAGATCGGCCCAATGGGACTGGACTGTGACAAAGCCCCTGCTTCAGCGACACTGTCGAGGCTCAGACACCAAGACAGGAACAGGAGGAGGCCATTCAGCCCATTGAACCTGTTCCGTGGGACAGGAGGGTTGTCTGGGTGATAGGAGGGTGGCCAGAGGGGGGGGTGGAGCTGCTGTATGTGAGGTGACGGCTCCTGATCTCTGAATCCAGACAGTGAGAGGCAGGTGTTGGTGTCAATATTGAATCTCGAAACAGTTTCTCACCTCCAGAATGATTTTCTGCATCGAGTCAGGATCAAAGTTGCCCAGCAATGAGCAATATGATCACCAGTTGAAACTGTTTGCCACCCATTCCTAAAGACAACAATCACAGCTTTAAAAGGTTAAACTCACTGAGCCCAGCTCCCAGGAGGCACTGGGGCCTGGCCATTCTTCCCTCTATTTCATGTTTCCCCCTCAATGTTACCATTGCCTCTTTCCTCTCCCGTACCAGCCTCCCGGAGCAGGCGCCGGGATGTGGCGACTAGGGGCTTTTCACAGTAACTTCATTTGAAGCCTACTTGTCACAATAAGCGATTTTCATTTCATTTTTTCATTTCACTCCATATCTGGTTCACACTCTCTCTATCTCGATATAGTTTCTACTTTCTACTCTCTGTGTCACATCCTCCCAACTCCTGTCCAAACTAATAAAAACATCAGGAATATGAGCGAGATCATCGAGTCCATCAGGACGGCTCTGCCTAATCAGGGCTGGTCATTGTGGATCTAACACCACTTTCCTGTCTTCCCGATAATCCTCGTCAATCCAAAATCTGTACCTCGCCTGTCACTCTTTGTTCCTCCTTCAATTGCTGTTGCTCTCGCCCTCCTCCCTGTCACAGGAGAGAGAGAGATGCAGCAAGATAGAGGGAATGTGTGAGAGAGATACAGCAAGATAGAGAGAATGTGTGAGAGAGAGAGAGATACAGCAAGACAGAGAGAATGTGTGTGCGAGATACAGCAAGATAGAGAGAATGTGTGTGAGAGAGAAAGAGAGAGAAATATAGCAAGATAGAGAGAATGTGTGAGAGAGAGAGAGAGAAATACAGCAAGATAGAGAGAATGTGAGTGAGAGAGAGAAATACAGCAAGATAGAGAGAATGTGTGAGAGAGAGAGAGAGATGCAGCAAGATAGAGAGAATGTGTGAGAGAGAGATACAGCAAGATAGAGAGAATGTGTGAGAGAGAGATACAGCAAGATCGAGAGAATGTGTGAGAGAGAGATACAGCAAGATAGAGAGAATGTGAGAGAGAGAGAGACAGCAAGATAGAGAGAATGTGTGAGAGAGATACAGCAAGATAGAGAGAATGTGTGAGAGAGAGAGAGAGATACAGCAAGATAGAGAGGATGTGTGAGAGAGAGAGAGAGAGATACAGCAAGATAGAGAGAATGTGTGTGAGAGATACAGCAAGATAGAGAGAATGTGTGAGAGAGAGAAAGAGAGAGAAATACAGCAAGATAGAGAGAATGTGTGTGAGAGATACAGCAAGATAGAGAGAATGTGTGTGAGAGAGAGAGAGAGAGAAATACAGCAAGATAGAGAGAATGTGAGTGAGAGAGAGAAATACAGCAAGATAGAGAGAATGTGTGAGAGAGAGAGAGAGATGCATCAAGATAGAGAGAATGTGTGAGAGAGAGAGAGATACAGCAAGATAGAGAGAATGTGTGAGAGAGAGAGATTCAGCAAGATAGAGAGAATGTGTGAGAGAGAGAGATACAGCAAGATAGAGAGAATGTGTGAGAGAGAGAGATACAGCAAGATAGAGAGAATGTGTGAGAGAGAGCGACAGCAAGATAGAGAGAATGCGTGAGAGAGGGATACAGCAAGATAGAGAGAATGTGTGTGAGAGAGAGAGATATACAGCAAGATGGAGAGAATGTGTGTGAGAGAGAGATACAGCAAGATAGAGAGAATGTGTGTGAGAGAAATACAGCAAGATAGAGAGAATGTGTGAGAGAGAGATACAGCAAGATAGAGAGAATGTGCGAGAGAGAGAGATACAGCAAGATAGAGAGAATGTGTGAGAGAGAGAGATACAGCAAGATAGAGAGAATGTGTGAGAGAGAGCAACAGCAAGATAGAGAGAATGCGTGAGAGAGGGATACAGCAAGATAGAGAGAATGTGTGTGAGAGAGAGAGATATACAGCAAGATGGAGAGAATGTGTGTGAGAGAGAGATACAGCAAGATAGAGAGAATGTGTGTGAGAGAGAGATACAGCAAGATAGAGAGAATGTGTGAGAGAGAGATACAGCAAGGTGGAGAGAATGTGTGAGAGAGAGAGAGATACAGCAAGATAGAGAGAATGTGTGAAAGAGAGAAATACAGCAAGATAGTGAGAATGTGTGAGAGAGAGAGAGACAGCAAGATAGAGAGAATGTGTGAGAGAGAGAGATACAGCAAGATAGAGAGAATATGTGAGAGAGAGAGAGATACAGCAAGATAGAGAGAATGTGTGTGAGAGAGAGAGAGATACAGCAAGATAGAGAGAATGTGTGAGAGAGAGAGATACAGCAAGATAGAGAGAATGTGTGAGAGAGAGAGAGAGATACAGCAAGATAGAGAGAATGTGTGTGTGAGAGAGAAATACAGCAAGATAGAGAGAATGTGTGAGAGAGAGGGATACAGCAAGATAGAGAGAATGTGTGAGAGAGAGATACAGCAAGATAGAGAGAATGTGTGAGAGAGAGAGAGAGATGCAGCAAGATAGAGAGAATGTGTGAGAGAGATACAGCAAGATAGAGAGAATGTGTGAGAGAGAGAGAGACAGCAAGATAGAGAGAATGTGTGAGAGAGAGAGAGAGATGCTGCAAGATAGAGAGAATGTGTGAGAGAGAGAGATACAGCAAGATAGAGAGAATGTGAGAGAGAGAGAAATACAGCAAGATAGAGAGAATGTGTGTGAGAGAGAGATACAGCAAGATAGAGAGAATGTGTGAGAGAGAGACACAGCAAGATAGAGAGAATGTGCGAGAGACATACAGCAAGATAGAGAGAATGTGTGTGTGAGAGTGAGAGATATTCCATCCCACTCCCCCTCCCTCACTCACTCCATCCCATTCCCTCACTCACTCCATCCCACTCCCCTCCCTCACTCACTCCATCCCATTCCCTCACTCACTCCACCACACTCCCCTCACTCACTCCATCCCACTCCCCTCACTCACTCCATCCCACTCCCCTCACTCACTCACTCCATCCCACTCCCCTCCCTCACTCACTCCATCCCATTCCCTCACTCACTCCACCACACTCCCCTCACTCACTCCATCCCACTCCCCTCACTCACTCCATCCCACTCCCCTCACTCACTCCATCCCACTCCCCTCACTCACTCCATCCCACTCCCCTCACTCACTCACTCCATCCCATTCCCTCACTCACTCCATCCCAGTCCCCCTCCTTCACTCACTCCATCCCATTCCCTCACTCACTCACTCCATCCCACTCCCCTCACTCACTCCATCCCACTCCCCTCACTCACTCCATCCCACTCCCCTCACTCACTCCATCCCACTCCCCTCACTCACTCCATCCCACTCCCCTCACTCACTCACTCCATCCCAGTCCGCCTCCTTCACTCACTCCATCCCACTCCCCTCCCTCACTCACTCCATCCCACTCCCCTCACTCACTCCACCACACTCCCCTCACTCACTCCATCCCACCCCCCTCACTCACTCACTCCATCCCACTCCCCTCACTCACTCACTCCATCCCACTCCCCTCACTCACTCCATCCCACTCCCTCACTCACTCCATCCCACTCCCCTCCCTCACTCACTCCATCCTATTCCCTCACTCACTCCATCCCATTCCCTCACTCACTCCACCACACTCCCCTCACTCACTCCACCCCACTCCCCTCACTCACTCCATCCCACTCCCTCACTCACTCCATCCCACTCCCCTCCCTCACTCACTCCATCCCACTGCCCTCCCTCACTCATTCCATCCCAGTCCCCCTCCTTCACTCACTCCATCCCATTCCCTCACTCACTCACTCCATCCCACTCCCCTCACTCACTCCATCCCACTCCCCTCACTCACTCACTCCAGCCCAGTCCCCCTCCTTCACTCATTCCATCCCACTCCCCTCACTCACTCACTCCATCCCACTCCCCTCACTCACTCCATCCCACTCCCCTCACTCACTCACTCCAGCCCAGTCCCCCTCCTTCACTCATTCCATCCCACTCCCCTCACTCACTCACTCCATCCCACTCCCCTCACTCACTCACTCCATCCCAGTCCCACTCCTTCACTCACTCCATCCCACTCCCCTCACTCACTCACTCCATCCCACTCCCCTCCCTCACTCACTCCATCCCATTCCCTCACTCACTCCCTGCAGAGTAATAAAAGCCACTCTCTCAGTTGGAGATTTGATGATTGCTCCGGGAGTTTTCCGGGTGAAGTTTGAGTTTAAAACCCCTCCGGATGCTGATACCTGGCGCTGGTGATGTTGGATTTGGGACAATCATTGAAGATGCAATTTGAGGCAGAGTGGTCTCTGGCATGGGTGGCACAGTGGTCTCTGGCATGGGTGGCACAGTGGTCTCTGGCGTGGTTGGCACAGTGGTCTCTGGCGTGGTTGGCACAGTGCTCTCTGGTGTGGTTGGCACAGTGGTCTCTGGCATGGGTGGCAGAGTTGGTATGACAGCTTTAACTGGAAATAAGAGACACAAAGGTGGGAGAATGAGTGAGGACAAAATCCCAACATCAAAGCAAAATAAAGAAAGTGCCGGGAATCTGAAGTCATTGCAGAAGCTTCTGGAAAGACTCAGTACATCTGGGAGCATCTGTGGAGTGAGGAACAGAGAGCCTTGCAGATTGAGGAACTGTTGTCATCCGAGGGCCAGAAGCCGACAAGGTTAGCTCTGTTCCTGTCCACAGACACTGCCAGACATGCTGAGTATTTTATATTCTTCTCCACAAACACCAAACTCCACTTCAAACCCGAACTAGAATTCAGCAAATGAGAGAGAGGAGGTAAAACAGCCTCCGCTATCATTTAAATGTGACCCCTACCCAGGTCCCCACACGTGACAGTCCACATCCTCCTGACCCCTCAGTAAGCCCCCCAACATGGTATTCCCCAAACCCGACCCCCAGGGCCTCTTTTGTGATCCATGCACTGGGACCCCCAGATCCCTCTGTACCTCAGAGCTCTGCAATCTCGCACCGTTTCCAAAATCAGCTTCCCTTTTATTCTTCCTGCCAAACTGGACACTTTCCCACTTTCCCAAGTTATATCCATTTTCCCCACATTTACCCTCTCGATGTCCCTTTACACCCTCCTTACGTTCTCTTCACAATTTACTGTCCTTCCTATCATTGTGTCGTCAGCAAAGTTAGTGAGCAGACATTCAGCCCCTTCATCCGAGTCCCTCTCTCCATGTTTCTGAAATATCCTCAGTGACTCAGCTTCCACAGGCCTCTGGGATCGAGAATTCCAAACAGTCACAACCCTGGGGTTTTATCATTTTTAAAACCTCTCTCCCCCTCGGCCCTAATTGGCTTCTCCTTATTTGGGGTTTTTGCCCCGTGGTTCAGAATTTGCCGACCAGGGGAACGAGCTCCGCCGCATCGACCCTGTCTCTCCATTTCAGTCTGGTTTAGATTGCAGTGAGAGCTCAGTCAAATTCCCACCTGGATGAAAAGGTTTTCCCTCAAATCCCCTCTAAATCTCCGGCCCCTTACCTTAAATCGCTGCCCCCTGGTTACCCCTCAACTAAGGGGAAAAGTACCTCCCTATCCACCCTGTCCCTGTCCCTCATAATTCTGTCCAAATCGCTCAGCTCCCTCCTCAGCCCTCTCTGCTCCAGAGGAAACATTCCCAGCCGCTCCAGTCTCTCTCGATAGCTGAAACATTGCAGCCTGGGCAACATCCTGGTCAGTCTCCCCTGCACCCTCTCTAATGCACTCACTGCTATAGTGTGGTGACCAGAACTGTACACAATCCTCTAGCTGTGACCTAACCAGCGTTTTATACAGTCCCAGCATAACCTCCCCGCTCTTGTATTCAGTGCCTGGGTTAATAACGGCAGGTATCCCATAGACCTTGTAAACCACCTTGTACCATCCTGCTGCCTTCAGGGACTTATAGACCTGCACACCCAGATCCCTCTGTACTTCCTGAGGTCTTCCCATTCATTGTATGTTCCCTTCCCAGCTTAGTCCTCCCAATAGGCATCACCTCGCACTTTTCAGGGTTAAATTCCATTTGCCGCTGTTCTGCCCATCTAACCAGACTGTCCCCTGGCCTAGCAGGATGGGCGTATGAGGAGGATTGAGTCGGTTAGGATTGTCTTCGCTGGAGTGCAGAAGAATGAGGGGAGACCTCATAGAAACCGATAAAATTCAACCAGGACTGGACAGGGTAGATGCAGGAAGGATGTTCCCGATGGTGGGGGTGAACCAGGGGTCACAGTCTGAGGATACAAAGAACAACATAGCACAGGAACAGGCCCTTCAGCCCTCCAAGCCGATACTGGTCATGATACCATCCTTGGCCAAAACCCTCAGCACATCCTGGTCCTGCGGCATCGACCATTTTGGACAGAGATGAGGAGAAATACCTTCGCCCGGAGAGTGGTCGGCCTGTGGAATCCGTTACCACAGGAAGTAGTTGAGGCCAAAACATTGATGTTTTCAAGAAGCAGCTCGATATCGCTCTGATGCCGAAGGGGATCAAAGGACATGGGGGGGAAGCGGGATTAGGCTATTGAGTTGGGTGATCAGCCACCATCATAATGACGGGCAGAGCAGCTCGAGGGGCCGAATGGCCTCCTCCTGCTCCTATTTTCCAGGTTTCTTTGACCAGCTCATCTATATGGTCTTGTAATCTAAGGCTTTCTTAGAACATAGAACATAGAACAATACAGCGCAGTACAGGCCCTTCGGCCCACGATGTTGCACCGAAACAAAAGCCATCTAACCTACACTATGCCATTATCATCCATATGTTTATCCAATAAACTTTTAAATGTCCTCAATGTTGGCGAGTTCACTACTGTAGCAGGTAGGGCATTCCACGGCCTCACTACTCTTTGCGTAAAGAACCTACCTCTGACCTCTGTCCTATATCTATTACCCCTCAGTTTAAAGTTATGTCCCCTCGTGCCAGCCATTTCCATCCGCGGGAGAAGGCTCTCACTGTCCACCCTATCCAACCCCCTGATCATTTTGTATGCCTCTATTAAGTCTCCTCTTAACCTTCTTCTCTCCAACGAAAACAACCTCAAGTCCATCAGCCTTTCCTCATAAGATTTTCCCTCCATACCAGGAAACATCCTGGTAAATCTCCTCTGCACCCGCTTCAAAGCCTCCACGTCCTTCCTATAATGCGGTGACCAGAACTGCACGCAATACTCCAAATGCGGCCGTACCAGAGTTCTGTACAGCTGCAACATGACCTCCCGACTCCGGAACTCAATCCCTCTACCAATAAAGGCCAACACTCCATAGGCCTTCTTCACAACCCTATCAACCTGGGTGGCAACTTTCAGGGATCTATGTACATGGACACCTAGATCCCTCTGCTCATCCACACTTTCAAGAACTTTACCATTAACCAAATATTCCGCATTCCTGTTATTCCTTCCAAAGTGAATCACCTCACACTTCTCTACATTAAACTCCATTTGCCACCTCTCAGCCCAGCTCTGCAGCTTATCTATATCCCTCTGTAACCTGCTACATCCTTCCACACTATCGACAACACCACCGACTTTAGTATCGTCTGCAAATTTACTCACCCACCCTTCTGCGCCTTCCTCTAGGTCATTGATAAAAATGACAAACAGCAACGGCCCCAGAACAGATCCTTGTGGTACTCCACTTGTGACTGTACTCCATTCTGAACATTTCCCATCAACCACCACCCTCTGTCTTCTTTCAGCTAGCCAATTTCTGATCCACTTCTCTAAATCACCCTCAATCCCCAGCCTCCGTATTTTCTGCAATAGCCTACCGTGGGGAACCTTATCAAACGCTTTGCTGAAATCCATATACACCACATCAACTGCTCTACCCTCATCTACCTGTTCAGTCACCTTCTCAAAGAACTCAATCAGGTTTGTGAGGCATGACCTACCCTTCACAAAGCCATGCTGACTATCCCTGATCATATTATTCCTATCTAGATGATTATAAATCTTGTCTCTTATAATCCCCTCCAAGTCTTTACCCACTACAGACGTGAGGCTCACCTGTCTATAGTTGCCGGGGTTGTCTCTACTCCCCTTTTTGAATAAAGGGACCACATTTGCTGTCCTCCAGTCCTCTGGCACTATTCCTGTAGCCAATGATGACATAAAAATCAAAGCCAAAGATCCAGCAATCTCTTCCCTGGCCTCCCAGAGAATCCTCGGATAAATCCCATCAGGCCCCGGGGACTTATCTATTTTCAGCCTGTCCAGAATTGCCAACACCTCTTCCCTACGTACCTCAATGCCATCTATTCTAATAGCCTGGGTCTTAGCATTCTCCTCCACAACATTATCTTTTTCCTGAATGAATACTGACGAAAAATATTCATTTAGTATCTCGCCTATCTCTTCAGACTCCACACACAATTTCCCATCCCTGTCCTTGACTGGTCCTACTCTTACCCTAGTCATTCGCTTATTCCTGACATACCTATAGATACCTTCTCTCATTCTTCAAAACTGTCACGAATTCATGTCCAGTTTCCTCAATCTCTCTTCATAAGGGACAGTCCCGACATCCCGGGAACAAGTCTGGTGAACCTTCGGTAAACTCCAGCTCTGGGAATAAAATCCTTCCTCAGGTAAGGGAACCAAAACTACACACACTGCTCCAGGTGTGGTCAAACCAGAGTTCCAGAAATTTGGAGCAAGACTTTGCGACTCCTGCACTCAAATTCTCTGGTCATAATGTCTAACATTCCTTTACCTTCCTAATTGCTCCCTGTAAATGCACGCTAGCTCTCAGTGCCTTATTGACGAGGACTCCCAGGTCCCTTTGTCCAGCTACACTTTCTAATCTCTCACCATTTGAGAAATAACCCACACACCTGTTCCTCCCACAAAATGGTCGCCTCACATTTTCTACGATATATTCCATCTCCCATGTTCTTGCCAACTCACCAAATCTGCCCAAATCCCCTTGAAACAGTTTTGCATCTTCCTCACAACTCACATTCCCACTCACGTTGTGCCTTCCACAATCTTGGAAAGGTGACATTGATCTATATTGTGAACAGCTGGGGCCCTGAGTACTGATCCTTGTGGGCCCCACTCGTCAGAGGCTGTCACTGTCAGAATGGGCCCTTTATTCCCGCTCTCTGTTTTCTGCCTGTTAACCAGTCCTGAGCCTGTGTCAGTATCTTGTCTCCTATCCCATTGCTATAGTTTGTGACCAACCTCCTGTTGGTGAGTTCATCAAAAGCTTTATGAAAATACAGGGGACGGGATTCTCCGAGCCCCCGCCGAGTCGGAGAATTGCCGGGGACAGGAGTGAATCCCGCCCCCGGCTGCTGCCGAATTCTCCGGCCCCCTAAAAATCCCGGGGAGGAGAGGGCGAGTGCCGGGGAGGAGAGGGCGAGTGCCGGGGAGGAGGGGGCGAGTGCAGGGGTGTAGAGGGCGAGTGCCGGGTGGGAGAGGGCGAGTGCCGGGGAGGAGGGGCGAGTGCCGGGGAGGAGAGGGCGAGTGCCGGGAGGGGAGAGGGTGAGTGCCGGGGAGGAGAGGGCGAGTGCCGGGGAGGGGAGGGCGAGTGTCGGGGCGGAGAGGGCGAGTGCCGGGGCGGAGAGGGCGAGTTCCGGGAGGAAAGAGGTCGAGTGCCGGGGAGGAGAGGGCGAGTGCCGGGGCGGAGAGGGCGAGTGCCGGGGCGGAGAGGGCGAGTGCCGGGAGGAAAGAGGGCGAGTGCCGGGGAGGAGAGGGCGAGTGCCGGGGAGGAGAGGGCGAGTGCCGGGGAGGAGAGGGCGAGTGCCAGGGAGGAGATGGCGAGTGTCGGGGCGGAGAGGGCGAGTGCCGGGGAGGAGAGGGCGAGTGCCGGGGAGGAGAGGGCGAGTGCCGGGAGGAAAGAGGGCGAGTGCCGGGGAGGAGAGGGCGAGTGCCGGGGAGGAGAGGGCGAGTGCCAGGGAGGAGATGGCGAGTGTCGGGGCGGAGAGGGCGAGTGCCGGGGAGGAGAGGGCGAGTGTCGGGGCGGAGAGGGCGAGTGCCGGGAGGAAAGAGGGCGAGTGCCGGGGAGGAGAGGGCGAGTGCCGGGGAGGAGGGGGCGAGTGCCGGGGAGGAGGGGGCGAGTGCCGGGGAGGAGAGGGCGAGTGCCGGGGAGGAGAGAGCGAGTGCCGGGGAGGAGAGGGCGAGTGCAGGGGAGGAGAGGGCGAGTGCCGGGGGAGGAGAGGGAGAGTGCCGGGGAGGAGAGGGCGAATGCCGGGGAGGGGGGGGGGGGGAGAGCCGGGGTGGGGGGGAGCGAGTGCCGGGGTGGGTGTGTGCTGGGTGTGTCCGTCCTGGGTGGTTGTGTCCTGGGTGGGTGTGTCCTGGGTTAGTGTGTGCTGAGTGGGTGTGTGCTGGGTGTGTGTGTGCAGGGTGTGTGTGTGCTGGGTGGGTGTGTGCTGGGTGTGTGTGTGCTGGGTGTGTGTGTGCTGGGTGTGTGTGTGCTGGGTGGGTGTGAGCTGGGTGTGTGTGTGCTGGGTGGGTGTGTGCTGGGTGGGTGTGTGCTGGGTGTGTGTGTGCTGCGTAGGTGTGTGCTGGGTGGGTGTGTGCTGGGTATGTGTGTGCTGGGTGTGTGTGTGCTGGGTGGGTGTGTGCTGGGTAGGTGTGACATGGGTGTGTGTGTGCTGGGTAGGTGTGTGCTGAGTGTGTGTGTGCTAGGTGGGTGTGTGCTGTGTAGGTGTGAGCTGGGTGTGTGTGTGATGGGTGTGTGTGCTGGGTAGGTGTGTGCTGGGTAGGTGTGACCTGGGTGTGTGTGTGCTGTGTAGGTTTGAGCTGGTGTCTGTGTGATGGGTACGTGTGTGCTGTGTAGGTGTGTGCTGTGTGGATGTGTGCTGGTTAGGTGTGTGCTGGGTAGGTGTGTCCTGGGTGGGTGTGTGCTGGGTGTGTGTGTGCTGGGTAGGTGTGTGCTGGGTGTGTGTGTGCAGGGTGGATGTGTGCTGTGTAGGTGTGAGCTGGGTGTGTGTGTGCTGGGTGTGTGTGTGCTGGGTGTGTCCGTCCTGGGTAGGTGTGTGCTGTGTAGGTGTGAGCTGGGTGTGTGTGTGATGGGTGTGTGAATGCTGGGTATGTGTGTCCTGGGTGGGTTTGTGCTGGGTAGGTGTGTGCTGGGTGTGTGTGTGCTGGGCGGGTGTGTGCTGGGTGTGTGTGTACTGGGTGTGTGTGTGCTGGGTGTGTGTGTGCTGGGTGTGTGTGTGCTGGGTGTGTCCGTCCTGTGGGTGTCCGTCCTGGGTAGGTGTGTGCTGTGTAGGTGTGAGCTGGGTGTGTGTGTGATGGGTGTGTGTATGCTGGGTATGTGTGTCCTGGGTGGGTTTGTGCTGGGTAGGTGTGTGCTGGGTGTGTGTGTGCTGGGTGTGTGTGTGCTGGGTGTGTGTGTGATGGGTGTGTGTGTGCAGGGTGTGTGTGTGCTGGGTGTGTGTGTGATGGGTGGGTGTGTTGTGGGTGTGTCAGTCCAAGGAGGGTGTGTCCTGGGTGGGTGTGTGCTGGGTGGGTATGTGCTGGGTGTGTGTGTGCTGGGTGTGTGTGTGCTGGGTGGGTGTGCGCTGGGTGTGTGTGCGCTGGGTGGGTGTGTGCTGGGTAGATGTGTGCTGGGTGTGTGTGTGCTGGGTGTGTGTGTGCTGGGTGTGTGTGTGCTGGGTGTGTGTGTGCTGGGTGTGTGTGTGCTGGGTGTGTGTGTGCTGGGTGTGTGTGTGATGGGTGGGTGTGTTGTGGGTGTGTCAGTCCAAGGAGGGTGTGTCCTGGGTGGGTGTGTGCTGGGTGGGTATGTGCTGGGTGTGTGTGTGCTGGGTGTGTGTGTGCTGGGTGTGTGTGTGCTGGGTGTGTGTGCGCTGGGTGGGTGTGTGCTGGGTAGGTGTGTGCTGGGTGTGTGTGTGCTGGGTGTGTGTGTGCTGGGTGTGTGTGTGCTGGGTGTGTGTGTGCTGGGTGGGTGTGTGCTGGGTAGGTGTGTGCTGGGTGTGTGTGTGCTGGGTGTGTGTGTGCTGGGTGTGTGTGTGTGCTGGGTGGGTGGGTACTGGGTGGGTGTGTGCTGGGTGTGTGTGTGCTGGGTGGGTGTGTGCTGGGTGGGTGTGTGCTGGGTGTGTGTGTGCTGGGTGTGTGTGTGCTGGGTAGGAGTGTGCTGGGTAGGTGTGTGCTGGGTGGTTGTGTGCTGGGTGGGTGTGTCCTGGATAGGTGTGTGCTGGGTGGGTGGGTGCTGGGTGGGTGGGTGCTGGGTGGGTGTGTCCTGGGTAGGTGTGTCCTGGGTAGGTGTGTCCTGGGTGGGTGTGTGCTGGGTGTGTGTGTGCTGGGTGGGTGGGTGCTGGGTGGGTGTGTCCTGGGTGGGTGTGTGCTGGGTAGGTGTGTGCTGAGTGGGTGTGCGCTGGGTGTGTGTGTGCTGGGTGGGTGTGTGCTGGGTAGGTGTGTGCTGGGTGTGTGTGTGCTGGGTGGGTGTGTGCTGGGTGTGAGTGTGCTGGGTGTGTGTTTGCTGGGTGGGTTTGTGCTGGGTGGGTGTGTCCTGGGTGGGTGTGTCCTGGGTAGGTGTGTCCTGGGTAGGTGTGTGCTGGGTGGGTGGGTGCTGGGTGTGTGTGTGCTGGGTGGGTGTGTGCTGGGTGTGTGTGTGCTGGGTGTGTGTGTGCTGGGTAAGTGTGTGCTGGATGTGTGTGTGCTGGGTGGGTGTGTGCTGGGTGTGTGCTGGGTGGGTGGGTGCTGGGGGTGTGTGTCCTGGGTAGGTGTGTCCTGGGTGTGTGTGTGCTGTGTAGGTGTGTGCTGGGTGTGTCCGTCCTGGGTGTGTGTGTCCTGGGTGTGTGTGTCCTGTGTAGGTGTGTGCTGGGTAGGTGTGTGCTGGGTAGGTGTGACCTGGGTGTGTGTGTGCTGGGTGTGTCCGTCCTGGGTGGGTGTGTCCTGGGTGTGTGTGTCCTGGGTAGTTGTGTGCTGGGTAGGTATGTGCTGGGTAGGTGTGTGCTGGGTAGGTGTGTGCTGTGTAGGTGTGTGCTGGGTGTGTCCATCCTGGGTGTGTGTGTCCTGGGTGGGTGTGTCCTGGGTAGGTGTGTGCTGGGTAGGTGTGTGCTGGGTAGGTGTGACCTGGGTGTGTGTGTGCTGGGTGTGTCCGTCCTGGGTGGGTGTGTCCTGGGTAGGTGTGTGCTGGGTATGTCCGTCCTGGGTGGGTGTGTCCTGGGTGGGTGTGTGCTGGGTAGGTGTGTGCTGGGTGTGTCCGTCCTGGGTGTGTGTGTGCTGGGAAGGTGTGTGCTGGGTCTGTGTGTGCTGGGTAGGTGTGTGCTGGGTGTGTCCGTCCTGGGTGGGTGTGTCCTGGGTGGGTGTGTGCTGGGTAGGTGTGTGCTGGGTATGTCCGTCCTGGGTGGGCGTGTCCTGGGTGTGTGTGTGCTGGGTAGGTGTGTGCTCGGTAGGTGTGTGCTGGGTGGGTGTGTGCTGGGTGTGTGTGTGCTGGGTGTGTGTGTGCTGGTTGGGTGTGTCCTGGGTGGGTGTGTCCTGGGTGTGCCCGTCCTGGGTAGGTGTGTCCTGGGTGGGTGTGTGCTGGGTAGGTGTGTGCTGGGTAGGTGTGTGCTGGGTGTGTGGGTGCTGGTGGGTGTGTGCTGGGTAGGTGTTTGCTGGGTGTGTGTGTGCTGGGTGTGTGGGTGCTGGGTAGGTGTGTGTTGGGTGTGTGTGTCGGTTTGTGCTGGGTAGGTGTGTGCTGGGTGGGTGTGTCCTAGGTAGGTGTGTGCTGGGTGCGTGTGTGCTGGGTGGGTGTGTGCTGGGTGGGTTGGTGCTGTGTGGGTGTGTGCTGGGTAGGTGTGTGCTGGGTGTGTGTGTGGGTTTGTGCTGGGTAGGTGTGTGCTGTGTAGGTGTGTGTTGGGTGTGTGTGTCGGTTTGTGCTGGGTAGGTGTGTGCTGGGTGGGTGTGTCCTAGGTAGGTGTGTGCTGGGTGCGTGTGTGCTGGGTGGGTGTGTGCTGGGTGTGTGGGTGCTGGGTGGATGTGTGCTGGGTAGGTGTGTGCTGTGTGGGTGTGTGCTGGGTAGGTGTGTGCTGGGTAGGTGTGTGCTGGGTGTGTGTGTGCTGGGTGTGTGTGTGCTGGGTAGGTGTGTGCTGGGTGGGTGTGTGCTGGTGGGTGTGTGCTGCGTGGGTGTGTGCTCGGTGTGTGTGTGCTGGGTGTGTCCGACCTGGGTGGGTGTGTCATGGGTAGGTGTGTGCTGTGTGGGTGTGTGCTGGGTAGGTGTGTGCTGGGTAGGTGTGTCCTGGGTAGGTGTGTGCTGGGTAGGTGTGTGCTGGGTGTGTCTGTGCTGGGTAGGTGTGTGCTGGCTGGGTGTGTGCTGGGTGGGTGTGTGCTGGGTGGGTGTGTGCAGGGTAGGTGTATCCTGTGTAGGTGTGTCCTGGGTGTGTGTGTGCTGGGTGTGTGTGTGCTGGGCAGGTGTGTGCTGGGTGGGTGTGTGCTGGGTGGGTGTGTGCTGGGTGGGTGTGTGCAGGGTAGGTGTGTCCTGTGTAGGTGTGTCCTGGGCGTGTGTGTGCTGCGTGGGTGTGTGCTCGGTGTGTGTGTGCTGGGTGTGTCCAACCTGGGTGGGTGTACCCTGGGTGGGTGTGTGCTGGGTGGGTGTGTGCTGGGTATGTGTGTCCTGCGTGGGTGTGTGTGTGCTGGGTGTGTTTGTCCTTGGTGGGTGGGTGCTAGGTGGGTGTGTCCTGTGTAGGTGTGTCCTGTGTAGGTGTGTGCTGGGTGGGGGTGTCCTGGTGGGTGTGTGCTGGGTGTGTATGTCCTGGGTTGGTGTGTGATGGGTAGGTGTGTGCTGTGTGGGTGTGTGCTGGGTAGGTGTGTGCTGGGTGTGTGTGTGATGGGTGGGTGTGTGCTTGGTGTGTGTGTGCAGGGTAGGTGTGTGCTGGGTAGGTGTGTGATGGGTGTGTGTGTGCTGTGTGTGTGTGTGCAGGGTAGGTGTGTGCTGGGTAGGTGTGTGCTGCGTGTGTGTGTGCTGGGTGGGTGTTTGCTGGGTGTGTGTGTGCTGGGTGGGTGTGTGCTGGGTGTGTGTGTGCAGGGTAGGTGTGTGCTGGGTAGGTGTGTGCTGGGTACGTGTGTCCTGGGTGTGTGTGTGCTGGGTGTGTGTGTGCTGGGTGGGTGTGTCCTGGTTGGATGTGTCCTGGGTGTGTGTGTGCTGGGTAGGTGTGTCCTGGGTGTGTGTGTGCTGGGTGTGTGGGTGCTGGGTGGGTGTGTGCTGGGTGTGTGTGTGCTGGGTGTGTGTGTGCTGGGTGTGTCCGTCTTGGGTGGGTGTGTGCTGGGTGGGTGTGTCCTGGGTGGATGTGTCCTGGGTGTGTGTGTGCTGGGTGGGTGTGTGCTGGGTGGGTGTGTGCTGGGTGTGTCCTTCTTGGGTGGGTGTGTGCTGGGTGTGTGTGTGCTGGGTGGGTGTGTGCTGGGCGTGTGTGTGCTGGGTGGGTTTGTGCTGGGTGTGTCCCTCCTGGGTGGATGTGTCCTGGGTGTGTGTGTGCTGGGTAGGTATGTGCTGGGTGGGTGTGTCCTGGATAGGTGTGTGCAGGGTGGGTGTGTGCTGAGTGTTTGTGTGCTGAGTGTTTGTGTGCTGGGTGTGTGTGTGCTGGGTGGGTGTGTGCTGGGTGGGTGTGTGCTGGGTGTGTGTGTGCTGGGTGGGTGTGTGCTGTGTGTGTGTGTGCTGGGTCGGTGTGTGCTGGGTGGGTGGGTGCTATGTGGGTGTGTACTGGGTAGGTGTGTGCTGTGTGTGTGTGTGCTGGGTGTGTGTGTGCTCGGTGGGTGTGTGCTGGGTGTGTGTGTGCTGGGCGGGTGTGTGCTGAGTGTGTGTGTGCTGGGTGTGTCCTTCCTGTGTGTGTCCGTCCTGGGTAGGTGTGTGCTGGGTGTGTGTGTGCTGGGTGTGTGTGTGCTGGGTGTGTGTGTGCTGGGTGGGTGTGTGCTGGGTGGGTGTGTGCTGGGTGTGTGTGTGCTGGGTAGGTGTGTGCTGGGTGTGTGTGTGCAGGGTGGATGTGTGCTGTGTAGGTGTGAGCTGGGTGTGTGTGTGCTGGGTGTGTCCGTCCTGTGTGTGTCCGTCCTGGGTAGGCGTGTGCTGTGTAGGTGTGAGCTGGGTGTGTGTGTGATGGGTGTGTGTATGCTGGGTGTGTGTGTGCTGGGTGTGTGTGTGCTGGGTGGGTGTGTGCTGGGTGGGTGTGTGCTGGGTGTGTGTGTGCTGGGTAGGTGTGTGCTGGGTGTGTGTGTGCAGGGTGGATGTGTGCTGTGTAGGTGTGAGCTGGGTGTGTGTGTGCTGGGTGTGTCCGTCCTGTGTGTGTCCGTCCTGGGTAGGCGTGTGCTGTGTAGGTGTGAGCTGGGTGTGTGTGTGATGGGTGTGTGTATGCTGGGTGTGTGTGTCCTGGGTGGGTTTGTGCTGGGTAGGTGTGTGCTGGGTGTGTGTGTGCTGGGTGTGTGTGTGATGGGTGGGTTTGTGCTGGGGGTGTGTCCGTCCAAGGAGGGTGTGTCCTGGGTGGGTGTGTGCTGGGTGGGTGTGTGCTGGGTAGGTGTGTGCTGGGTGTGTGTGTGCTGGGTGGGTTTGTGCTGGGGGTGTGTGTGCCGGGTGTGTGTGTGCTGGGTGTGTGTGTGCTGGGTAGGTGTGTGCTGGGTGGGTTTGTGCTGGGTGTGTGTGTGCTGGGTGGGTGTGTGCTGGGTGGTTGTGTGCTGGGTGGGTGTGTCCTGGATAGGTGTGTGCTGGGTGGGTGGGTGCTGGGTGGGTGGGTGCTGGGTGGGTGTGTCCTGGGTAGGTGTGTCCTGGGTAGGTGTGTCCTGGGTGGGTGTGTGCTGGGTGGGTGTGTCCTGGTTAGGTGTGTGCTGGGTGGGTTTGTGCTGGGTGGGTGTGTCCTGGGTGGGTGTGTCCTGGGTAGGTGTGTGCTGGGTGGGTGTGTGCTGGGTGGGTGTGTGCTGGGTAGGAGGGTGCTGGGTGTGTGGGTGCTGGGTGGGTGTGTGCTGGGTGTATGTGTGCTGGGTGTGTGTTTGCTGGGTGGGTTTGTGCTGGGTGGGTGTGTCCTGGGTAGGTGTGTCCTGGGTAGGTGTGTGCTGGGTGGGTGGGTGCTGGGTGTGTGTGTGCTGGGTGGGTGTGTGCTGGGTGTGTGTGTGTTGGGTGTGTGTGTGCTGGGTGTGTGTGTGCTGTGTGTGTGCTGGGTGGGTGTGTGCTGGGTAAGTGTGTGCTGGATGTGTGTGTGCTGGGTGGGTGTGTGCTGGGTGGGTGGGTGCTGGGTGTGTGTGTGATGGGTGTGTGTGTGCTGTGTGTGTGCTGGGTGTGTGTGTGCTGGTTGGGTGTGTCCTGGGTGGGTGTGTCCTGGGTGGGTGTGTCCTGGGTGTGTGTGTCCTGGGTAGGTTTGTCCTGGGTGGGTGTGTGCTGGGTAGGTGTGTGCTGGGTAGGTGTGTGCTGGGTGTGTCCGTCCTGGGTGTGTGGGTGCTGGGTAGGTGTGTGCTGGGTATACCCGTCCTGGGTGGGTGTGTCCTGGGTGGGTGTGTGCTGGGTAGGTGTGTGCTGGGTATGTCCGTCCTGGGTGGGCGTGTCCTGGGTGGGTGTGTGCTGGGTAGGTGTGTGCTGGGTAGGTGTGTGCTGGGTGTGTGTGTGCTGGGTGTGTGTGTGCTGGGTGTGTGTGTGCTGGTTGGGTGTGTCCTGGGTGGGTGTGTCCTGGGTGTGCCCGTCCTGGGTAGGTGTGTCCTGGGTGGGTGTGTGCTGGGTAGGTGTGTGCTGGGTAGGTGTGTGCTGGGTGTGTGGGTGCTGGTGGGTGTGTGCTGGGTAGGTGTTTGCTGGGTGTGTGTGTCCTGGGTGTGTGTGTCCTGGGTAGGTGTGTGCTGGGTGGGTGGGTGCTGGGTAGGTGTGTGCTGGGTGTGTGTGTCCTGGGTGTGTGTGTCCTGGGTAGGTGTGTGCTGGGTGGGTGGGTGCTGGGTAGGTGTGTGCTGGGTGTGTGGGTGCTGGTGGGTGTGTGCTGGGTAGGTGTTTGCTGGGTGTGTGTGTCCTGGGTGTGTGTGTGCTGGGTAGGTGTGTGCTGGGTGGGTGTGTGATGGGTGGGTTTGTGCTGGGTGTGTGTGTGCTGGGTAGGTGTTTGCTGGGTGTGTGTGTCCTGGGTGTGTGTGTCCTGGGTAGGTGTGTGCTGGGTGGGTGGGTGCTGGGTAGGTGTGTGCTGGGTGTGTGGGTGCTGGTTGTGTGTGTCCTGGGTATGTGTGTCCTGGGTGGGTGGGTGCTGGGTGTGTGTGTATTGGGTGTGTGGGTGCTGAGTAGGTGTGTCCTGGGTGGGTGGGTGCTGGGTGTGTGTGTCCTGGGTGTGTGGGTGCTGGGTGTGGGTGTCCTGGGTAGGTGTGTCCTTGGTGGGTGGGTGCTGTGCGTGTGTGTCCTGGGTGGGTGTGTGCTGGGTGTGTGTGTCCTGGGTGTGTGGGTGCTGGGTAGGTGTGTGCTGGTTGGGTGTGTGCTGTGTCGGTGTGAGCTGGGTAGGTGTGTCCTGCGTATGTATGTGCTGGGTGAGTGTGTGATGGGTGTGTGTGCTGGGTAGGTGTGTGCTGGGTAGGTGTGTGCTGGGTGTGTGTGTGCTGGGTGTGTGTGTGCTGGGTAGGTGTGTGCTGGGTGTTGTGTGTGCTGGGTGGGTGTGTGCTGTGTAGGTGTGAGCTGTGTGTGTGTGTGAGCTGGGTAGGTGTGTGCTGTGTAGGTGTGAGCTGTGTGTGTGTGTGTGTGTGCTGGGTAGGTGTGTGTTGGGTGTGTGTGTGCTGGGTGGGTGTGTGCTGTGTAAGTGTGAGCTGGGTGTGTGTGTGATCGGTGTGTGAGAGCTGGGTAGGTGTGTGCTGTGTAGGTGTGAGCTGTGTGTGTGTGTGTGTGCTGTGTAGGTGTGACCTGGGTGTGTGTGTGCTGGGTAGGTGAGTGCTGGGTGTGTCCGTCCTGTGTGGGTGTGTCCTGGGTAGGTGTGTGCTGGATGTGTCTGTCCTGGGTGGGTGTGTGCTGGGTGTGTGTGTGCTGGGAAGGTGTGTGCTGGGTGTGTCCGTCCTGGGTGGGTGTGTCCTGGGTAGGTGTGTGCTGGGTGTGTGTGTGATGGGTGTGTGTGTGCTGTGTAGGTGTGTGCTGGGTAGGTGTGTCCTGGGTAGGTGTGTGCTGTGTGTGTGTGTGTGCTGGGTGTGTGTGTGCTGGGTAGGTGTGTGCTGGGTGGGTGTGTGCTGGGTAGGTGTGTTCTGGGTAGGTGTGTGCTGGGTAGGTGTGTGCTGGGTAGCTGTGTTGTGGGTGTGTGGGTGCTGGGTGTGTGTGCTGGGTGTGTGGGTGCTGGTTGTGTGTGTCCTGGGTGTGTGTGTCCTGGTTGGGTGGGTGCTGGGTGTGTGTGTATTGGGTGTGTGGGTGCTGAGTAGGTGTGTCCTGGGTGGGTGGGTGCTGGGTGTGTGTGTCCTGGGTGTGTGGGTGCTGGGTGTGGGTGTCCTGGGTAGGTGTGTCCTTGGTGGGTGGGTGCTGTGCGTGTGTGTCCTGGGTGGGTGTGTGCTGGGTGTGTGTGTCCTGGGTGTGTGGGTGCTGGTTAGGTGTGTGCTGGTTGGGTGTGTGCTGTGTCGGTGTGAGCTGGGTAGGTGTGTCCTGCGTACGTATGTGCTGGGTGAGTGTGTGATGGGTGTGTGTGCTGGGTAGGTGTGTGCTGGGTAGGTGTGTGCTGTGTGTGTGTGTGCTGGGTGTGTGTGTGCTGGGTAGGTGTGTGCTGGGTGTGTGTGTGCTGGGTGGGTGTGTGCTGTGTAGGTGTGAGCTGTGTGTGTGTGTGAGCTGGGTAGGTGTGTGCTGTGTAGGTGTGAGCTATGTGTGTGTGTGTGCTGGGTAGGTGTGTGTTGGGTGTGTGTGTGCTGGGTGGGTGTGTGCTGTGTAAGTGTGAGCTGGGTGTGTGTGTGATCGGTGTGTGAGAGCTGGGTAGGTGTGTGCTGTGTAGGTGTGAGCTGTGTGTGTGTGTGTGTGTGCTGGGTAGGTGTGACCTGGGTGTGTGTGTGCTGGGTAGGTGAGTGCTGGGTGTGTCCGTCCTGTGTGGGTGTGTCCTGGGTAGGTGTGTGCTATTTGTGTCCGTCCTGGGTGGGTGTGTGCTGGGTGTGTGTGTGCTGGGAAGGTGTGTGCTGGGTGTGTCCGTCCTGGGTGGGTGTGTCCTGGGTAGGTGTGTGCTGGGTGTGTGTGTGATGGGTGTGTGTGTGCTGGGTAGGTGTGTGCTGGGTAGGTGTGACCTGGGTGTGTGTGTGCTGTGTGTGTGTGTGTGTGCTGGGTGTGTGTGTGCTGGGTAGGTGTGTGCTGGGTGGGTGTGTGATGGGTGGGTTTGTGCTGGGTGTGTGTGTGCTGGGTAGGTGTGTTCTTGGACGGTGTGTGCTGGGTAGGTGTGTGCTGCATGGGTGTGTGTGTGCTGGGTGGGTGTGTGCTGGGTGTGTCAGTCCTAGGTGGGTGTGTGCTGTGTGTGTGTGTGCTAGGTAGCAGTGTGCTGGGTAGGTGTGTGCTGGGTGTGTCCGTCCTGTGTGTGTCCGTCCTGGGTAGGTGTGTGCTGGGTGGGTGGGTGCTGGGTGTGTGTGTGCTGGGTGTGTGTGTCCTTGGTGGGTGTTGTCATGATATTCAAACACACACATCATGATGGACACACCAACAGGCAAATCAGAGCACACAACACCACAACCAATCACAGACAAGAACACCAACCACATAAAAAGCACGAGCACGACACCTGGTAGTCAGTAGGTCTGGGGATAAAGAAACAGGGAAGAGCTGTTACAACATCACAAGCAGGGAACCCCCACGTGCAGAGTGCAAAGACAAAACTGTACATAGTAAGTTTGAATAAAATAGCGTTGTACCATATACAACCGTGTTGGCTCATCTGTGTGTCAGAACACCCAACACCACATGGTACAGGAGTGGATCGATACCTGCCTACTAACCTGCCATTCTGGACATGGACCGCACCGACAAACCGCAGCCGTTGCAAGTCGCGGGGAACCTAGGTACCAATTGGAAGCTCTACAGGCAGCTATTTGACCTGTACATCCGTGCCACCGAAAAACAGAGTGCCTCGGATGAAACGAAGATTGCAATGCTCCTCTTCTACGCAGGTCAGCACGCCACCGACGTCTTCAACTCACTGGTGTTCGAAGAAGGCGAAAACCAATCCAAATATGACACGGTCATCCTCAAACTGGACCAGCACTTTCAAGTTGAAGTAAATGAAAGTTTTGAAAGATACCTCTTTCAGCAACGCCTGCAAGGTAAGGAGGAGCTTTTTCAACCCTTCTTGACGCACCTCCGGATTCTAGCGCAGTCCTGCGGTTACGGCACCACCACAGAGTCCATGATCAGGGACCAGATTGTTTTTGGCGTTGCCTCTAGTGGCCTACGCCAGCAGCTTCTTAAAATGAAAAGCCTCACCTTAGCGTCTGCTGTGGAAGCCTGTGTCCTCCACGAAAATGCTACCTGCCGTTTTGCCCGATTTCAGGCGTCCGAGTTGGCACGGAGGGGGTCCCCAGCCGTCGAATCGGCAAGCCAGGCCACCCACGACGTCGAACGCATTCAGGCCGTCGATTACTTCCCGACCCACGGCCCGGACGACAGCGGCCGCTTCCCGCGCTTTTCGCGGTCTCCCGCGCAGGTGCGCGCCAAAAATAACGGCCACAACGAGGGACGCACTGCGCAGGCGCGCCCACCGCAAGATCGCACTGCGCATGCGCAGTGGCGCAACGAACGCCGTGACGTCATGACGTGCGGCAATTGTGGAGCTCTACATTTAAAAGGGCAATGTCCTGCTAAAAACCGACAGTGCCTCAGATGTGGCAAGATGGGCCACTACGCAGCCCACTGTCGTTCGGCTCAACCCATGGATCCGGCGCATCCTCGACAATCTCGCAGACAAGTCAGGACCGTCCAGCCCACGCATCAAGACTTCCAGTTAAGTGATGCAGATGACCAGGATGCCTTCCGCGTTTCCGTCATCGATGTCAACAAGGTCAATGCCATCAATCCAGCCGATGAGTGGTGTGCCACCCTGACGGTCAACCGATCGCGCGTCGCCTTCCGTCTGGACACCGGCGCATCCGCCAACCTGATTGCATATTCTGCAGTCCAGGCCATGAAGGTCAAACCACCCATCACGCCATCCCGGCTCAAGATGGTTGACTATAACGGGAACGTCATCCCGTCCATAGGATCTTGCCAGCTACAGGTAACTCACAAGATGCACACGGCCACACTCCCCTTCGAAGTTGTCGGCTCATCAAAGGACTCGTTACTGGGCGCACAGGCGTGTAAGGTCCTTCACCTGGTACAGCGCATTATGTCTCTCTCTCCAGATGAGATATCCGACTTCCCGGATGCTGAGTTCCACGCAAATCTCCATTCCCTCCTTGCTCACAGCCAGGAGGTTTTTGAAGGCATGGGGACATTGCCATACACGTACAAGATTCGACTCAGACCGGACGCCATCCCTGTCGTTCACGCACCTCGCAGGGTTCCTGCGCCACTCAAAGACCGCCTCAAGGTACAACTGCAGGTTCTTCAGGACCAAGGGGTCCTATCCAGGGTCACGGAGCCCACGCCATGGGTCAGCTCCATGGTCTGTGTAAAGAAGCCCTCTGGCGAGCTCCGTATATGTATAGATCCTAAAGATCTGAATAACAACATCATGCGGGAACACTATCCCATCCCGAAACGAGAGGACCTCACCAGCGAGATGGCGCGAGCCAAAATATTCACCAAATTGGATGCGTCCAAAGGATTTTGGCAGATCCAACTGGACCCGGCCAGCCGAAGACTATGCACATTCAACACCCCTTTTGGCAGATTCTGCTACAACCGGATGCCATTCGGCATCATTTCAGCATCTGAAGTTTTCCACCGCATTATGGAGCAGATGATGGAAGGCATCGAAGGGGTACGTGTATATGTGGACGATATCATCATTTGGTCCACCACTCCGCAGGAACACATGCATCGTCTACGACGTGTCTTCACCCGCATACGACAAAATGGCCTGCGTCTCAACCGTGCGAAGAGTGCCTTCGGCCAGACGGAGCTGAAATTCCTCGGGGACCACATCTCAAGGTCAGGGGTCCGTCCCGATGCAGACAAGGTTAGCGCCATCACAGCCATGCCACGACCGGCTGACAAGAAGGCTGTCCTAAGATTCCTGGGCATGGTCAACTTCCTTGGGAAGTTCATTCCCAACCTGGCTTCTCATACAACAAATATGCGCCATCTCGTAAAAAAATCGACAGAATTCAACTGGCACCAATCGCATCAGCAGGAATGGGAGGAGCTCAAGCACAAACTGGTCACGGCACCAGTGCTGGCCTTCTTTGACACGACTCGCCCTACAAAGATCTCAACAGACGCCAGCCAATCTGGTATTGGAGCGGTACTCCTGCAAAAAGACAGCACGTCGTCATGGGCCCCGGTTGCATATGCCTCACGAGCCATGACCCCTACCGAACAGCGCTACGCGCAAATCGAAAAAGAATGCCTGGGCTTGTTAACTGGACTGGACAAGTTCCACGACTATGTGTATGGCCTGCCACGATTTACGGTCGAAACTGACCACCGCCCCCTGGTCAACATCATTAACAAAGACCTGAACGACATGACTCCTCGCCTCCAGCGCATCTTACTTAAACTCAGGAGGTACGATTTCGAACTGATCTACACTCCGGGGAAGGATCTCATCGTGGCGGACACTCTTTCCCGAGCAGTGAGCACACCACCAGATGCGGAGGGGTTCGTGCGTCAAATTGAGGCACACGTAACTCTGACAGCAGCAAATCTGCCAGCTGATGATCCTAGTCTGGCCCACATACGCGCAGAGACGGCGACTGACCCCCTTCTGCAGCGAGTGATGCGCCACATGACGGAAGGGTGGCTCAAAGGGCAGTGCCCCCAGTTTTATAATGTGCGAGATGATCTTACCAACATAGACGGGGTCCTTATGAAATCAGACAGGATCGTTATTCCGCACAGCGTGCGCCAGATGATTCTTCATCAACTACACGAAGGCCACTTGGGCGTCGAAAAATGCAGACGAAGGGCCCGGGAGGCGGTATATTGGCCGGGTATTAATGAAGACATAGCCAACATGGTGCTCAACTGCACAACCTGTCAGAGGTTTCAGCCGGCGCAACCTCCGGAACCACTTCTACCACACGAGTTGGTGACGTCCCCCTGGGCGAAGGTGGGTGTTGACCTATTTCACGCGCTCGGCAGAGATTACATCGTTATTATAGACTACTTCTCAAACTACCCGGAAGTCATGCCTCTCCATGATCTGACGTCGTCCGCAGTCATTGGGGCCTGCAGGGAAACATTTGCTCGCTATGGCATTCCAAGGACTGTAATGTCAGACAATGGACCTTGTTTCGCCAGCCGTGAATGGTCGTCCTTTGCCGCAGCATATGGTTTCACTCATGTGACATCCAGCCCTCTACATCCACAATCGAACGGGAAGGCTGAAAAGGGTGTCCACATCGCCAAGCGGCTCCTGTGCAAGGCGGCTGCTGCCGGATCGGACTTTAACCTTGCCTTGCTGGCCTATCGATCGGCCCCGCTATCCACGGGTCTCTCGCCAGCGCAGCTACTAATGGGTCGCTCCCTCAGGACGACGGTACCATCCATCCTGGCACCAACAACAGACCATGAGACGGTTCTTCGGAACATGCAAATGCAGCGTGATCGCCAGAAAGGTCGGTACGACACACGAGCGACGGACCTGCCCCCCCTGTCCTCCGGAGACAAAGTACGCGTCCATCAACCGTATGGTGGCTGGTCAGCACCGGCCGAAGTCCTCCGACAAGTGGCTCCCCGCTCGTTCCTGGTTCGCATGCCGGATGGTTCAGTGCGTCGCCGCAATCGGCGCGCCCTTCGCCGACTTCCACGCTCGCAGCCACACAGCACGCACACGCCAGATCCTCAACAGGCTTCCGAGGATAACTTTGTGGAGCTGCCGCACATCACGCCCTTTCCATCGCCACCCATGGCCATGCCTGCACAGCAGCCGGTGGTTCTTGATCCACCCTTGAGGCGGTCAACCCGAACTCGTCGCAAGCCCATTAGACTGGACTTATAATACAGTTCATATGTTTAACAAGTTGCACAATTTTACATGATAACCTGTTGTTGTTTATCGTTCCAGATGTCGTCTGACTGGACAACTGTTCAAGTTTTTTTTTTCTTCTTCTCTCGTTCGCATTTATGTTATGTTATGGTACAACTTGGTTCATGTGACGCACCCGACATCGCCCCATGTACATAGTTCCGTCATATGCACATGCTGCACACGACACACACACACTCTTAGATGCACTCACGACACGATCATATTTATTACCACGTAGGCACATATCTTTGTAAAAAGGGGGGATGTCATGATATTCAAACACACACATCATGATGGACACACCAACAGGCAAATCAGAGCACACAACACCACAACCAATCACAGACAAGAACACAAACCACATAAAAAGCACGAGCACGACACCTGGTAGTCAGTAGGTCTGGGGATAAAGAAACAGAGAAGAGCTGTTACAACATCACAAGCAGGGAACCCCCACGTGCAGAGTGCAAAGACAAAACTG
This sequence comes from Scyliorhinus torazame, assembly GCF_047496885.1. NCBI lineage: Eukaryota > Metazoa > Chordata > Chondrichthyes > Carcharhiniformes > Scyliorhinidae > Scyliorhinus > Scyliorhinus torazame. Next base: position 44,661,948 of record NC_092733.1, on the reverse strand, counting down.
TACATAGTAAGTTTGAATAAAATAGCGTTGTACCATATACAACCGTGTTGGCTCATCTGTGTGTCAGAACACCCAACACCACAGGTGTGAAGCTGGGTGGGTGTGTGCTGGGTGTGTGTGTGCTGTGTAGGTGTGTGCTGGGTGTGTGTGTGCTGGGTGGGTGTGTGCTGGGTAGGTGTGTGCTGGGTGTGTGTGTGCTGGGTGGATGTGTGCTGTGTAGGTGTGAGCTGTGTGTGTGTGTGATGGGTGTGTGTATGCTGGGTGGGTGTGTGCTGGGTAGGTGTGTGCTGGGTGTGTGTGTCCTGGGTGGGTTTGTGCTGGGTGTGTGTGTGCTGGGTGTGTGTGTGCTGGGTGTGTGTGTGATGGGTGGGTGTGTTGTGGGTGTGTCCGTCCAAGGTGGGTGTGTCCTGGGTGTGTTGGTGCTGGGTGTGTCCGTCCTGGGTGGGTGTGTCCTGGGTAGGTGTGTGCTGGGTGGGTGGGTGCTGGATGTGTGGGTGCTGGGTGTGTGTGTGCTGGGTGTGTGTGTGCTGGGTGTGTATGTGCTGGGTGTGTCCGTCCTGGGTGGGTGTGTGCTGGGTGTGTGTGTGCTGGGTGGGTGTGTGCTTAGGTGTGTGTGTGCTGGGTGTGTGTGTGCTGGGTGTGTGTGTGCTGGGTGGGTGGGTGCTGGGTGTGTGTGTGCTGGGTGTGTGTGTGCTGGCTGGGTGGGTGTGTGCTGGGTGTGTGTGTGCTGGGTGGGTTAGTGCTGGGTGGGTGTGAGCTGGGTGTGTGTGTGCTGGGTAGGTGTGTGCTGGGTAGGTGTGTGCTGGGTGTGTGTGTGCTGGGTGTGTGTGTGCTGGGTGGGTGTGTGCTGGGTGGGTGTGTGCTGGGTGTGTGCTGTGTGGGTTTGTGCTGGGTGTGTGGGTCCTGGGTAGGTGTGAGCTGGGTGGGTTTGTGCTGGGTGGGTGGGTGCTGGGTGGGTGTGTGCTGGGTGGGTGTGTGCTGGGTAGGTGTGTGCTGAGTGGGTGTGCGCTGGGTGTGTGTGTGCTGGGTGGGTGTGTGCTGGGTGGGTGTGTGCTGGGTAGGTGTGCTCTGGGTGTGTGTTTGCTGGGTGGGTTTGTGCTGGGTGGGTGTGTCCTGGGTGGGTGTGTCCTGGGTAGGTGTGTCCTGGGTAGGTGTGTGCTGGGTAGGTGTGTGCTGGGTAGGTGTGTGCTGGGAGGGTGTGTGCTGGGTGGGTGTGTGCTGGGTGGGTGTGTGCTGGGTAGGTGTGCTCTGGGTGTGTGTTTGCTGGGTGGGTTTGTGCTGGGTGGGTGTGTCCTGGGTGGGTGTGTCCTGGGTAGGTGTGTCCTGGGTAGGTGTGTGCTGGGTAGGTGTGTGCTGGGTAGGTGTGTGCTGGGAGGGTGTGTGCTGGGTGGGTTTGTGCTGAGTGTCTGTGTGCTGGGTGTGTGTGTGCTGGGTGTGTGTGTGCTGGGTGTGTGTGCTGGGTAGGTGTGTGCTGGGTAGGTGTGTGCTGGGTGTGTGTGTGCTGGGTGGGTGTGTGCTGGGTAGGTGTGTGCTGGGTGTGTGTGTGCTGGTTTGGTGTGTGCTGTGTAGGTGTGAGCTGGGTGTGTGTGTGATGGGTGTGTGTGAGCTGGGTAGGTGTGTGCTGTGTAGGTGTGAGACGTGTGTGTGTGTGTGCTGGGTAGGTGTGACCTGGGTGTGTGTGTGCTGGGTAGGTGTGTGCTGGGTGTGTCCGTCCTGTGTGGGTGTGTCCTGGGTAGGTGTGTGCTGGGTGTGTCCGTCCTGGGAAGGTGTGTGCTGGGTGTGTCCGTCCTGGGTGGGTGTGTCCTGGGTGTGTCCGTGCTGGGTAGGTGTGTCCTGGGTAGGTGTGTCCTGGGTAGGTGTGTGCTGGGTGTGTGTGTGCTGGGTAGGTGTGTGCTGGGTGTGTGTGTGCTGGGTAGGTGTGTGCTGGGTGTGTGTGTGCTGGGTAGGTGTGTGCTGGGTAGGTGTGTGCTGGGTAGGTGTGTGCTGGGTGGGTGTGTCCTGGGTGGGTGTGTCCTGGGTAGGTGTGTCCTGGGTAGGTGTGTGCTGGGTGGGTGGGTGCTGGGTGTGTGTGTGCTGGGTGGGTGTGTGCTGGGTGTGTGTGTGCTGGGTAGGTGTGTGCTGGGTAGGTGTGTTCTGGGTGGGTGTGTCCTGGGTGGGTGTGTCCTGGGTAGGTGTGTGCTGGGTGGGTGTGTCCTGGGTGGGTGTGTCCTGGGTAGGTGTGTCCTGGATGTGTTGGTGCTGGGTGTGTGTGTGCTGGGTGTGTGTGTGCTGGGTGGGTGTGTGCTGGGTAGGTGGGTGCTGGGTGTGTGGGTGCTGGGTGGATGTGTGCTGGGTGTGTGTGTCCTGGGTGTGTGTGCTGGGTGTGTGTGTCCTGGGTGTGTGTGTCCTGGGTAGGTGTGTGCTGTGTAGGTGTGTGCTGGGTGTGTCCGTTCTGGGTGTGTGTGTCCTGGGTGTGTGTGTCCTGGGTAGGTGTGTGCTGTGTAGGTGTGTGCTGGGTGTGTCCATCCTGGGTGTGTGTGTCCTGGGTGGGTGTGTCCTGGGTGTGTGTGTGCTGGGTGGGTGTGTGCTGGGTGTGTGTGTGCTGGGTGGGTGTGTGCTGGGTGGGTGGGTGCTGGGTGTGTCTGTCCTGGGTGGGATGTCCAGGGTAGGTGTGTGCTGGGTATGTCCGGCCTGGGTGGGTGTGTCCTGGGTGGGTGTGTGCTGGGTAGGTGTGTGCTGGGTAGGTGTGTGCTGGGTGTGTCCGTCCTGGGTGTGTGTGTCCTGGGTAGGTGTGTGCTGGGTAGGTGTGTGCTGGGTGTGTCCGTCCTGGGTGGGTGTGTGCTGGGTGTGTCCGTCCTGGGTGTGTGTGTGCTGGGAAGGTGTGTGCTGGGTCTGTGTGTGCTGGGTAGGTGTGTGCTGGGTGTGTCCGTCCTGGGTGGGTGTGTCCTGGGTGGGTGTGTGCTGGGTAGGTGTGTGCTGGGTATGTCCGTCCTAGGTGGGCGTGTCCTGGGTGGGTGTGTGCTGGGTAGGTGTGTGCTGGGTAGGTGTGTGCTGGGTGGGTGTGTGCTGGGTGTGTGTGTGCTGGGTGTGTGTGTGCTGGGTGTGTGTGTGCTGGTTGGGTGTGTCCTGGGTGGGTGTGTCCTGGGTGTGCCCGTCCTGGGTAGGTGTGTCCTGGGTGTGTGTGTGCTGGGTAGGTGTGTGCTGGGTAGGTGTGTGCTGGGTGTGTGGGTGCTGGTGGGTGTGTGCTGGGTAGGTGTGTGCTGGGTGTGTGGGTGCTGGGTAGGTGTGTGCTGGGTGTGTGTGTCCTGGGTGTGTGTGTCCTGGGTAGGTGTGTGCTGGGTGGGTGGGTGCTGGGTAGGTGTGTCCTGGGTAGGTGTGTTGTGGGTGTGTGGGTGCTGGGTGTGTGTGCTGGGTGTGTGGGTGCTGGTTGTGTGTGTACTGGATGTGTGTGTCCTGGGTGGGTGGGTGCTGGGTGCGTGTGTATTGGGTGTGTGGGTGCTGAGTAAGTCTGTCCTGGGTGGGTGGGTGCTGGGTGTGTGTGTCCTGGGTGTGTGGGTGCTGGGTGTGGGTGTCCTGGGTAGGTATGTCCTTGGTGGGTAGGTGCTGTGTGTGTGTGTCCTGGGTGGGTGTGTGCTGGGTGTGTGTGTCCTGGGTGTGTGGGTGCTGGGTAGGTGTGTGCTGGTTGGGTGTGTGCTGTGTAGGTGTGAGCTGGGTAGGTGTGTCCTGCGTACGTATGTGCTGGGTGAGTGTGTGATGGGTGTGTGTGCTGGGTAGGTGTGTGCTGGGTAGGTGTGTGCTGGGTGTGTGTGTGCTGGGTGTGTGTGTGCTGGGTGTGTGTGTGCTGGGTAGGTGTGTGCTGGGTGTGTGTGTGCTGGGTGGGTGTGTGCTGTGTAGGTGTGAGCTGTGTGTGTGTGTGAGCTGGGTAGGTGTGTGCTGTGTAGGTGTGAGCTATGTGTGTCTGTGTGTGCTGGGTAGGTGTGTGTTGGGTGTGTGTGTGCTGGGTGGGTGTTTGCTGTGTAAGTGTGAGCTGGGTGTGTGTGTGATGGGTGTGTGTGTGATGGGTGTGTGAGAGCTGGGTAGGTGTGTGCTGTGTAGGTGTGAGCTGTGTGTGTGTGTGTGTGCTGGGTAGGTGTGACCTGGGTGTGTGTGTGCTGGGTAGGTGAGTGCTGGGTGTGTCCGTCCTGTGTGGGTGTGTCCTGGGTAGGTGTGTGCTGGATGTGTCCGTCCTGGGTGTGTGTGTGCTGGCTGTGTGTGTGCTGGGAAGGTGTGTGCTGGGTGTGTCCGTCCTGGGTGGGTGTGTCCTGGGTAGGTGTGTGCTGGGTGTGTGTGTGCTAGGTGGGTGTGTGCTGTGTGTGTGTGTGTGCTGGGTGTGTGTGTGCTGGGTAGGTGTGTGCTGGGTGTGTGTGTGCTGGGTGTGTCAGTCCTAGGTGGGTGTGTCCTGGGTGTGTGTGTGCTAGGTGGGTTTGTGCTGGGTAGGTGTGTGCTGGGTGTGTGTGTGCTGGGTGTGTGTGTGCTGGGTGTGTGTGTGATGGGTGGGTGTGTTGTGTGTGTGTCCGTCCAAGGTGGGTGTGTCCTGGGTGGGTGTGTGCTGGGTGTGTCCGTCCTGGGTGTGTGTGTGCTGGGTAGGTGTGTGCTGGGTAGGTGTGTGCTGGGTGTGTATGTGCTGGGTGTGTCTGCCCTTGGTGGGTGTGTGATGGGTGTGTGTGTGCTGGGTGGGTGTGTGCTGGGTGTGTGTGTGCTGGGTGTGTGTGTGCTGGGTGTGTGTGTGCTGGGTGGGTTCGTGCTGGGTGTGTGTGAGCTGGGTGTGTGTGTGCTGGGTGGGTGGGTGCTGGGTGTGTGTGTGCTCGCTGGGTGGGTGTGTGCTGGGTGTGTGTGTCCTGGGTGGGTGTGTGCTGGGTGTGTGTGTCCTGGGCGGGTGTGTGCTGGGTGTGTGTGTGCTGTGTAGGTGTGAGCTGTGTGTGTGTGTGCTGGGTATGTGTGTCCTGGGTGGGTTTGTGCTGGGTAGGTGTGTGCTGGGTGTGTGTGTGCTGGGTGTGTGTGCTGGGTGTGTGTGTGATGGGTGGGTGTGTTGTGTGTGTGTCCGTCCAAGGTGGGTGTGTCCTGGGTGGGTGTGTGCTGGGTGTGTCCGTCCTGGGTGTGTGTGTGCTGGGTAGGTGTGTGCTGGGTAGGTGTGTGCTGGGTGTGTATGTGCTGGGTGTGTCTGCCCTGGGTGGGTGTGTGATGGGTGTGTGTGTGCTGGGTGTGTGTGTGCTGGGTGTGTGTGTGCTGGGTGGGTTAGTGCTGGGTGGGTGTGAGCTGGGTGTGTGTGTGCTGGGTAGGTGAGTGCTGGGTAGGTGTGAGCTGGGTGTGTGTGTGCTGGGTGTGTGTGTGCTGGGTGGGTGTGTGCTGGGTGGGTGTGTGCTGGGTGTGTGTGTCCTGGGTGGGTGTGTGCTGGGTGGGTGTGTGCTGGGTGTGTGCGTCCTGGGTAGGTGTGTGCTGGGTGGGTGTGTGCTGGGTGTGTGCTGGGTGTGTGTGTGCTGGGTGTGTGTGTCCTGGGTAGGTGTGTGCTGGGTGTGTGTGTGCTGGGTGTGTGCTGGGTGTGTGCTGGCTGGGTGGGTGTGTGCTGGGTGTGTGTGTGCTGGGTGGGTTAGTGCTGGGTGAGTGTGAGCTGGGTGTGTGTGTGCTGGGTAGGTGAGTGCTGGGTGTGTGTGTGCTGGGTGTGTGTGTGCTGGGTAGGTGTGTGCTGGGTGGGTGTGTGCTGGGTGTGTGTGTGCTGGGTGGGTGTTTCCTGGGTAGGTGTGTGCTGGGTGTGTGTGTGCTGGGTGGGTGTGTGCTGGGTGTGTGCGTGCTGGGTGTGTGTGTGCTGGGTGTGTGTGTGCTGGGTGGGTGTGTGCTGGGTGTGTGTGTCCTGGGTGGGTGTGTGCTGGGTGGGTGTGTGCTGGGTGTGTGTGTCCTGGGTAGGTGTGTGCTGGGTGGGTGTGTGCTGGGTGTGTGCTGGGTGTGTGTGTGCTGGGTGTGTGTGTGTGCTGTGTGGGTTTGTGCTGGGTGTGTGGGTCCTGGGTAGGTGTGTGCTGGGTGGGTGTGTCCTGGGTGGGTGTGTGCTGGGTGGGTGTGTGCTGGGTGGGTGTGTGCTGGGTGGGTGTGTGCTGGGTAGGTGTGTGCTGAGTGGGTGTGCGCTGGGTGTGTGTGTGCTGGGTGGGTGTGTGCTGGGTGGGTGTGTCCTGGGTGGGTGTGTGCTGGGTAGGTGTGCGCTGGGTGTGTGTGTGCTGGGTGGGTGTGTGCTGGGTGGGTGTGTCCTGGGTGGGTGTGTGCTGGGTAGGTGTGCGCTGGGTGTGTGTGTGCTGGGTGGGTGTGTCCTGGGTGAGTGTGTGCTGGGTGGGTGTGTGCTGTGTAGGTGTGAGCTGGGTAGGTGTGTCCTGCGTACGTATGTGCTGGGTGAGTGTGTGATGGGTGTGTGTGCTGGGTAGGTGTGTGCTGGGTAGGTGTGTGCTGGGTGTGTGTGTGCTGGGTGTGTGTGTGCTGGGTGTGTGTGTGCTGGGTAGGTGTGTGCTGGGTGTGTGTGTGCTGGGTGGGTGTGTGCTGTGTAGGTGTGAGCTGTGTGTGTGTGTGAGCTGGGTAGGTGTGTGCTGTGTAGGTGTGAGCTGTGTGTGTCTGTGTGTGCTGGGTAGGTGTGTGTTGGGTGTGTGTGTGCTGGGTGGGTGTGTGCTGTGTAAGTGTGAGCTGGGTGTGTGTGTGATGGGTGTGTGAGAGCTGGGTAGGTGTGTGCTGTGTAGGTGTGAGCTGTGTGTGTGTGTGTGTGCTGGGTAGGTGTGACCTGGGTGTGTGTGTGCTGGGTAGGTGAGTGCTGGGTGTGTCCGTCCTGTGTGGGTGTGTCCTGGGTAGGTGTGTGCTGGATGTGTCCGTCCTGGGTGTGTGTGTGCTGGCTGTGTGTGTGCTGGGAAGGTGTGTGCTGGGTGTGTCCGTCCTGGGTGGGTGTGTCCTGGGTAGGTGTGTGCTGGGTGTGTGTGTGCTAGGTGGGTGTGTGTGCTGGGTGTGTGTGTGCTGGGTAGGTGTGTGCTGGGTGTGTGTGTGCTGGGTGTGTCAGTCCTAGGTGGGTGTGTCCTGGGTGTGTGTGTGCTAGGTGGGTTTGTGCTGGGGAGGTGTGTGCTGGGTGTGTGTGTGCTGGGTGTGTGTGTGCTGGGTGTGTGTGTGATGGGTGGGTGTGTTGTGGGTGTGTCCGTCCAAGGTGGGTGTGTCCTGGGTGGGTGTGTGCTGGGTGTGTCCGTCCTGGGTGTGTGTGTGCTGGGTAGGTGTGTGCTGGGTAGGTGTGTGCTGGGTGTGTATGTGCTGGGTGTGTCTGCCCTTGGTGGGTGTGTGATGGGTGTGTGTGTGCTGGGTGGGTGTGTGCTGGGTGTGTGTGTGCTGGGTGTGTGTGTGCTGGGTGTGTGTGTGCTGGGTGGGTTCGTGCTGGGTGGGTGTGAGCTGGGTGTGTGTGTGCTGGGTGGGTGGGTGCTGGGTGTGTGTGTGCTCGCTGGGTGGGTGTGTGCTGGGTGTGTGTGTCCTGGGTGGGTGTGTGCTGGGTGTGTGTGTCCTGGGTGGGTGTGTGCTGGGTGTGTGTGTGCTGTGTAGGTGTGAGCTGTGTGTGTGTGTGCTGGGTATGTGTGTCCTGGGTGGGTTTGTGCTGGGTAGGTGTGTGCTGGGTGTGTGTGTGCTGGGTGTGTGTGTGCTGGGTGGGTTAGTGCTGGGTGGGTGTGAGCTGGGTGTGTGTGTGCTGGGTAGGTGAGTGCTGGGTAGGTGTGAGCTGGGTGTGTGTGTGCTGGGTGTGTGTGTGCTGGGTGGGTGTGTGCTGGGTGGGTGTGTGCTGGGTGTGTGTGTCCTGGGTGGGTGTGTGCTGGGTGGGTGTGTGCTGGGTGTGTGCGTCCTGGGTAGGTGTGTGCTGGGTGTGTGTGTGCTGGGTGTGTGCTGGGTGTGTGTGTGCTGGGTGTGTGTGTCCTGGGTAGGTGTGTGCTGGGTGGGTGTGTGCTGGGTGTGTGCTGGGTGTGTGCTGGCTGGGTGGGTGTGTGCTGGGTGTGTGTGTGCTGGGTGGGTTAGTGCTGGGTGGGTGTGAGCTGGGTGTGTGTGTGCTGGGTAGGTGAGTGCTGGGTGTGTGTGTGCTGGGTGTGTGTGTGCTGGGTAGGTGTGTGCTGGGTGGGTGTGTGCTGGGTGTGTGTGTGCTGGGTGGGTGTTTCCTGGGTAGGTGTGTGCTGGGTGTGTGTGTGCTGGGTGGGTGTGTGCTGGGTGTGTGCGTGCTGGGTGTGTGTGTGCTGGGTGTGTGTGTGCTGGGTGGGTGTGTGCTGGGTGTGTGTGTCCTGGGTGGGTGTGTGCTGGGTGGGTGTGTGCTGGGTGTGTGTGTCCTGGGTAGGTGTGTGCTGGGTGGGTGTGTGCTGGGTGTGTGCTGGGTGTGTGTGTGCTGGGTGTGTGTGTGTGCTGTGTGGGTTTGTGCTGGGTGTGTGGGTCCTGGGTAGGTGTGTGCTGGGTGGGTGTGTCCTGGGTGGGTGTGTGCTGGGTGGGTGTGTGCTGGGTGGGTGTGTGCTGGGTGGGTGTGTGCTGGGTAGGTGTGTGCTGAGTGGGTGTGCGCTGGGTGTGTGTGTGCTGGGTGGGTGTGTGCTGGGTGGGTGTGTCCTGGGTGGGTGTGTGCTGGGTAGGTGTGCGCTGGGTGTGTGTGTGCTGGGTGGGTGTGTGCTGGGTGGGTGTGTCCTGGGTGGGTGTGTGCTGGGTAGGTGTGCGCTGGGTGTGTGTGTGCTGGGTGGGTGTGTCCTGGGTGAGTGTGTGCTGGGTGGGTGTGTGCTGGGTGGGTATGTGCTGGGTGGGTGTGTCCTGGGTGGGTGTGTGCTGGGTAGGTGTGTGCTGGGTAGGTGTGCGCTGGGTGTGTGTGTGCTGGGTGGGTGTGTGCTCGGTAGGTGTGTGCTGGGTAGGTGTGCGCTGGGTGGGTTTGTGCTGGGTGGGTTTGTGCTGGGTGGGTGTGTCCTGGGTAGGTGTGTGCTGGGTAGGTGTGTGCTGGGTAGGTGTGTGCTGTGTGGGTGTGTGCTGGGTAGTTGTGTGGGTACTGGGTGGGTGGGTGCTGGGTGTGTGTGTGCTGGGTGGGTGTGTGCTGGGTGTGTGTGTGCTGGGTTGGTGTGTGCTGGGTAGGTGTGTGCTGGGTGGGTGTGTGCTGGGTGGGTGTGTGCTGGGTGGGTGTGTGCTGGGTGGGTGTGTGCTGGGTAGGTGTGTGCTGGGTGTGTGTGAGCTGGGTGGGTGTGTGCTGTGTAGGTGTGAGCTGGGTGTGTGTGTGATGGGTGTGTGTGAGCTGGGTAGGTGTGTGCTGTGTAGGTGTGAGCTGTGTGTGTGTGTGTGTGCTGGGTAGGTGTGACCTGGGTGTGTGCATGCTGGGTGGGTGTGTGCTGGGTGTGTCCGTCCTGGGTGGGTGTGTCCTGGGTAGGAGTGTGCTGGGTGTGTCCATCCTGGGAAGGTGTGTGCTGGGTGTGTCCGTCCTGGGTGTGTGTGTGCTGGGTAAGTGTGTGCTGGGTGTGTCTGTCCTGGGTGGGTGTGTCCTGGGTAGGTGTGTGCTGGGTGTGTCCGTCCTGGGAAGGTGTGTGCTGGTTGTGTCCGTCCTGGGTAGGTGTGTCCTGGGTAGGTGTGTGCTGGGTGTGTGTGTGTGCTGGGTGGGTTTGTGCTGGATGTGTGGGTCCTGGGTAGGTGTGTGCTGGGTGGGTGTGTGCTGGGTGTGTGTGTGCTGTGTGTGTGCTGGGTGTGTGTGTGCTGGGTGTGTGTGTGATGGGTGTGTGTGTGCTGGGTGTGTGCTGGGTGTGTGTGTGCTGGGGGGGCGTGTGCTGGGTGTGTGTGTCCTGGGTGGGTGTGTCCTGGGTAGGTGTGTGTTGGGTGTGTCCGTCCTGGGTGGGTGTGTCCTGGGTAGGTGTGTGCTGGGTAGGAGTGTGCTGGGTGTGTCCGTCCTGGGTGTGTGTGTGCTGGGTGTGTGTGTGCTGGGTGGGTTTGTGCTGGGTGGGTGTGTCCTGGGTGGGTGTGTCCTGGGTAGGTGTGTCCTGGGTAGGTGTGTGCTGGGTAGGTGTGTGCTGGGTGTGTGTGTGCTGGGTGCGTGTGTGCTGGGTGTGTGTGTGATGGGTGTGTGTGCTGTGTGTGTGCTGGGTGGGTGTGTGCTGGGGGGGGCGTGTGCTGGGTGTGTGTGTCCTGGGTGTGTCCGTCCTGGGTGTGTCCGTCCTGGGTAGGTGTGTCCTGGGTAGGTGTGTGTGTGCTGTGTGGGTGTGTGCTGGGTGTGTGTGTGCTGGGAAGGTGTGTGCTGGGTGGGTGGGTGCTGGGTGTGTCCGTCCTGGGTGGGTGTGTCCTGGGTGGGTGTGTCCTGGGTGTGCCCGTCCTGGGTATGTGTGTGCTGGGTGTGTCCGTCCTGGGTGTGTGTGTGCTGGGTGTGTGTGTGCTGGGAAGGTGTGTGCTGAGTGTGTGTGTGCTGGGTGGGTGTGTGCTGGGTGTGTGTTTGCTGGGTGGGTTTGTGCTGGGTGTGTGTGTGCAGGGTGGGTGTGTGCTGGGTAGGTGTGTGCTGGGTGGGTGTGTGCTGGGTGTGTGTGTGCTGTGTGTGTGCTGGGTGTGTGTGTGCTGGGTGTGTGTGTGCTGGGTGTGTGTGTGATGGGTGTGTGTGTGATGGGTGTGTGTGTGCTGTGTGTGTGCTGGGTGTGTGTGTGCTGGGTGTGTGTGTGCTGTGTGTGTGCTGGGTGGGTGTGTGCTGGGGGGCGTGTGCTGGGTGTGTGTGTCCTGGGTGGGTGTGTCCTGGGTGGGTGTGTCCTGGGTAGGTGTGTGCTGGGTGTGTCCATCCTGGGTGGGTGTGTCCTGGGTAGGTGTGTGCTGGGTAGGAGTGTGCTGGGTGTGTCCGTCCTGGGTGTGTGTGTGCTGGGTGTGTGTGTGCTGGGAAGGTGTGTGCTGGGTGTGTGTGTGCTGGGTAGGTGTGTGCTGGGTGTGTCCGTCCTGGGTGGGTGTGTCCTGGGTAGGTGTGTGCTGGATATGTCCGTCCTGGGTGGGTGTGTGTGTGCTGGGTGGGTGTGTCCTGGGTGGGTGTGTCCTGGGTGTGCTCGTCCTGGGTATGTGTGTCCTGGGTGGATGTGTGCTGGGTAGGTGTGTGCTGGGTAGGAGTGTGCTGGGTGGGTGTGTGCTGGGTGGGTGTGTGCTGGGTAGGTATGTGCTGGGTGTGTGGGTGCTGGTGGGTGTGTGCTGGGTAGGTGTGTGCTGGGTGTGTGTGTGCTGGGTGTGTGGGTGCTGGGTAGGCGTGTGCTGGGTGTGTGTGTCCTGGGTAGATGTGTCCTGGGTAGGTGTGTGCTGGGTGGGTGGGTGCTGGGTAGGTGTGTCCTGGGTAGGTGTGTTGTGGGTGTGTGGGTGCTGGGTGTGTGTGCTGGGTGTGTGTGTGCTGGGTGTGTGTGTCCTGGGTGTGTGTGTCCTGGGTGGGTGAGTGCTGGGTGTGTGTGTACTGGGTGTGTGGGTGCTGAGAAGGTGTGTCCTGGGTGTGTGTGTCCTGGGTGGGTGGGTGCTGGGTGTGTGTGTACTGGGTGTGTGGGTGCTGAGTAGGTGTGTCCTGGGTGGGTGGGTGCTGGGTGTGTATGTCCTGGGTGTGGGTGTCCTGGGTGTGTGGGTGCTGGGTGTGGGTGTCCTGGGTAGGTGTGTCCTTGGTGGGTGGGTGCTGGGCGTGTGTGTCCTGGGTGTGTGGGTGCTGGGTAGGTGTGTGCTGGGTGGGTGTGTGCTGGGTGTGTGTGTGCTGGGTGTGTGTGTCCTGGGTGGGTGTGTGCTGGGTGGGTGTGTGCTGGGTGTTTGTTTGCTGGGTGTGTGTGTCCTGGGTGGGTGGGTGCTGGGTGGGTGTGCCCTGGGTGTGTGTGTGCTGGTTGGGTGTGTGCTGGGTGTGTGTGTGATGGGTGTGTGTGTGCTGTGTGTGTCCTGGGTAGGTGTGTGCTGGGTGTGTGTGTGCTGGGTGCGTGTGTGCTGGGTGTGTGTGTCCTGGGTGTGTATGTCCTGGGTAGGTGTGCGCTGGGTGTGTCCGTCCTGGGTGGGTGTGTCCTGGGTAGGTGTGTGCTGGGTAGGAGTGTGCTGGGTGTGTCCGTCCTGGGTGTGTGTGTGCTGGGTGTGTGTGTGCTGGGAAGGTGTGTGCTGGGTGTGTGTGTGCTGGGTAGGTGTGTGCTGGGTAGGAGTGTGCTGGGTGGGTGTGTGCTGGGTGGGTGTGTGCTGGGTAGGTGTGTGCTGGGTGTGTGGGTGCTGGTGGGTGTGTGCTGGGTAGGTGTGTGCTGGGTGTGTGTGTGCTGGGTGTGTGGGTGCTGGGTAGGTGTGTGCTGGGTGTGTGTGTCCTGGGTAGATGTGTCCTGGGTAGGTGTGTGCTGGGTGGGTGGGTGCTGGGTAGGTGTGTCCTGGGTAGGTGTGTTGTGGGTGTGTGGGTGCTGGGTGTGTGTGCTGGGTGTGTGTGTGCTGGGTGTGTGTGTCCTGGGTGTGTGTGTCCTGGGTGGGTGAGTGCTGGGTGTGTGTGTACTGGGTGTGTGGGTGCTGAGAAGGTGTGTCCTGGGTGTGTGTGTCATGGGTGGGTGGATGCTGGGTGTGTGTGTACTGGGTGTGTGGGTGCTGAGTAGGTGTGTCCTGGGTGGGTGGGTGCTGGGTGTGTATGTCCTGGGTGTGGGTGTCCTGGGTGTGTGGGTGCTGGGTGTGGGTGTCCTGGGTAGGTGTGTCCTTGGTGGGTGGGTGCTGGGCGTGTGTGTCCTGGGTGTGTGGGTGCTGGGTAGGTGTGTGCTGGGTGGGTGTGTGCTGGGTGGGTGTGTGCTGGGTGTTTGTTTGCTGGGTGTGTGTGTCCTGGGTGGGTGGGTGCTGGGTGGGTGTGCCCTGGGTGTGTGTGTGCTGCGTGGGTGTGTGCTGGGTGTGTGTGTGATGGGTGTGTGTGTGCTGTGTGTGTCCTGGGTAGGTGTGTGCTGGGTGTGTGTGTGCTGGGTGCGTGTGTGCTGGGTGTGTGTGTCCTGGGTGGGTGTGTCCTGGGTAGGTGTGTGCTGGGTGTGTCCGTCCTGGGTGGGTGTGTCCTGGGTAGGTGTGTGCTGGATATGTCCGTCCTGGGTGGGTGTGTGTGTGCTGGGTGGGTGTGTCCTGGGTGGGTGTGTCCTGGGTGTGCTCGTCCTGGGTATGTGTGTCCTGGGTGGATGTGTGCTGGGTAGGTGTGTGCTGGGTAGGAGTGTGCTGGGTGGGTGTGTGCTGGGTGGGTGTGTGCTGGGTAGGTGTGTGCTGGGTGTGTGGGTGCTGGTGGGTGTATGCTGGGTAGGTGTGTGCTGGGTGTGTGTGTCCTGGGTAGATGTGTCCTGGGTAGGTGTGTGCTGGGTGGGTGGGTGCTGGGTAGGTGTGTCCTGGGTAGGTGTGTTGTGGGTGTGTGGGTGCTGGGTGTGTGTGCTGGGTGTGTGTGTGCTGGGTGTGTGTGTCCTGGGTGTGTGTGTCCTGGGTGGGTGAGTGCTGGGTGTGTGTGTACTGGGTGTGTGGGTGCTGAGAAGGTGTGTCCTGGGTGTGTGGGTGCTGGGTGTGGGTGTCCTGGGTAGGTGTGTCCTTGGTGGGTGGGTGCTGGGCGCGTGTGTCCTGGGTGTGTGGGTGCTGGGTAGGTGTGTGCTGGGTGTGTGTGTGCTGGGTGTGTGTGTCCTGGGTGGGTGTGTGCTGGGTGGGTGTGTGCTGGGTGTTTGTGTGCTGGGTGTGTGTGTCCTGGGTGGGTGGGTGCTGGGTGGGTGTGCTCTGGGTGGGTGTGTGCTGGGTGTGTGTGTGCTGGATGGGTTTGTGCTGTGTAGGTGTGAGCTGGGTAGGTGTGTCCTGCGTACGTATGTGCTGGGTGAGTGTGTGATGGGTGTGTGTGTGCTGGGTAGGTGTGTGCTGGGTAGGTGTGTGCTGGGGGTGTGTGTGCTGGGGGTGTGTGTGCAGGGTAGGTGTGTGCTGGGTGTGTGTGTGAGCTGGGTAGGTGTGTGCTGTGTAGGTGTGAGCTGTGTGTGTGTGTGTGTGCTGTGTAGGTGTGTGTTGGGTTTGTGTGTGCTGGGTGGGTGTGTGCTGTGTAGTTGTGAGCTGGGTGTGTGTGTGATGGGTGTGTGTGAGCTGGGTATGTGTCTGCTGGGTAGGTGTGACCTGGGTGTGTGTGTGCTGGGAAGTTGTGTGCTGGGTGTGTCCGTCCTGGGTGGGTGTGTCCTGGGTAGGTGTGTGCTGGGTGTGTCCGTCCTGGGTGTGTGTGTGCTGGGTAGGTGTGTGCTGGGTGTGTCCGTCCTGGGTGGGTGTGTGCTGGGTGTGTCCGTCCTGGGTGGGTGTGTCCTGGGTAGGTGTGTGCTGGGTGTGTCTGTCCTGGGTGGGTGTGTCCTGGGTAGGTGTGTGCTGGATGTGTCCGTCCTGGGTGGGTGTGTGCTGGGTGTGTGTGTGCTGGGAAGGTGTGTGCTGGGTGTGTCTGTCCTGTGTGGGTGTGTCCTGGGTAGGTGTGTCCTGGGTGGGTGGGTGCTGGGTGGGTGGGTGCTGGGTAGGTATGTCCTGGGTAGGTGTGTTGTGGGTATGTGTGTCCTGGGTAGGTGTGTCCTGGGTGGGTGGGTGCTGGGTGGGTGGGTGCTGGGTGGGTGTGTCCTGAGTGGGTGGGTGCTGGGTGTGTGTGTACTGGGTGGGTGTGTGCTGGGTGGGTGGGTGCTGGGTGGGTGGGTGCTGGGTAGGTATGTACTGGGTAGGTGTGTTGTGGGTATGTGTGTCCTGGGTAGGTGTGTCCTGGGTGGGTGGGTGCTGGGTGGGTGGGTGCTGGGTGGGTGTGTCCTGAGTGGGTGGGTGCTGGGCGTGTGTGTCCTGGGTGGGTGTGTGCTGGGTAGGTGTGTCCTGGGTGGGTGGGTGCTGGGTGGGTGTGTCCTGAGTGGGTGGGTGCTGGGTGTGTGTGTACTGGGTGGGTGTGTGCTGGGTGGGTGGGTGCTGGGTGGGTGGGTGCTGGGTAGGTATGTCCTGGGTAGGTGTGTTGTGGGTATGTGTGTCCTGGGTAGGTGTGTCCTGGGTGGGTGGGTGCTGGGTGGGTGGGTGCTGGGTGGGTGTGTCCTGAGTGGGTGGGTGCTGGGTGTGTGTGTCCTGGGTGGGTGTGTGCTGGGTAGGTGTGTCCTGGGTGGGTGGGTGCTGGGTGGGTGTGTCCTGAGTGGGTGGGTGCTGGGTGTGTGTGTACTGGGTGGGTGTGTGCTGGGTGGGTGTGCTGGGTGGGTGTGTGCTGGGTGTGTGTGTCCTGGATGTGTGTGTACTGGGTGGGTGTGTGCTGGGTGGGTGTGCTGGGTGTGTGTGTCCTGGATGTGTGGGTGCTGGGTGGGTGTGCTGGGTGTGTGTGTGCTGGGTGGGTGTGTGCTGGGTATGTGTGTCCTGGGTGGGTGGGTGCTGGGTGGGTGTGTCCTGGGTGGGTGTGTCCTGGGTGTGTGTGTGCTGGGTGGGTCGGTGCTGGGTGTGTGTGTCCTGGGTGTGTGTGTGCTGGGTGGGTGGGTACTGGGTGGGTGGGTGCTGGGTGGGTGGGTGCTGGGTGTGTGTGTCCTGGGTGTGTGTGTGCTGGGTGGGTGGGTACTGGGTGGGTGGGTGCTGGGTGGGTTTGTGCTGGGTGTGTGTGTCCTGGGTGGATGGGTGCTGGGTGGGTGTGTGCTGGGTGGGTGGGTGCTGGGTGGGTGGGTGCTGGGTGGGTGTGTGCTGGGTGGGTGTGTGCTGGGTGGGCGTGTGCTGGGTGGGTTTGTGCTGGGTGGGTGTGTCCTGGGTGGGTGGGTGCTGGGTGGGTGTGTGCTGGGTGGGTGGGTGCCGGGTGGGTGGGTGCTGGGTGGGTGTGTCCTGGGTGGGTGGGTGCTGGGTGGGTGGGTGCTTGGTTGGTGGGCGCTGGGTGGGTGGGCGCTGGGTGGGTGGGTGCTGGGTAGGTGTGTCCTGGGTAGGTGTGTTGTGGGTGTGTGGGTGCTGGGTGTGTGTGCTGGGTGTGTGTGTGCTGGGTGTGTGTGTCCTGGGTGTGTGTGTCCTGGGTGGGTGGGTGCTGGGTGTGTGTGTACTGGGTGTGTGGGTGCTGAGTAGGTGTGTCCTGGGTGGGTGGGTGCTGGGTGTGTATGTCCTAGGTGTGGGTGTCCTGGGTGTGTGGGTGCTGGGTGTGGGTGTCCTGGGTAGGTGTGTCCTTGGTGGGTGGGTGCTGGGCGTGTGTGTCCTGGGTGTGTGGGTGCTGGGTAGGTGTGTGCTGGGTGGGTGTGTGCTGGGTGTGTGTGTGCTGGGTGTGTGTGTCCTGGGTGGGTGTGTGCTGGGTGGGTGTGTGCTGGGTGTTTGTTTGCTGGGTGTTTGTGTCCTGGGTGGGTGGGTGCTGGGTGGGTGAGTGCTGGGTGTGTGTGTACTGGGTGTGTGGGTGCTGAGTAGGTGTGTCCTGGGTGGGTGGGTGCTGGGTGTGTATGTCCTGGGTGTGGGTGTCCTGGGTGTGTGGGTGCTGGGTGTGGGTGTCCTGGGTAGGTGTGTCCTTGGTGGGTGGGTGCTGGGCGTGTGTGTCCTGGGTGTGTGGGTGCTGGGTAGGTGTGTGCTGGGTGGGTGTGTGCTGGGTGTGTGTGTGCTGGGTGTGTGTGTCCTGGGTGGGTGTGTGCTGGGTGGGTGTGTGCTGGGTGTTTGTTTGCTGGGTGTGTGTGTCCTGGGTGGGTGGGTGCTGGGTGGGTGTGCCCTGGGTGTGTGTGTGCTGGGTGTGTGTGTGCTGGGTGGGTTTGTGCTGTGTAGGTGTGAGCTGGGTAGGTGTGTCCTGCGTACGTATGTGCTGGGTGAGTGTGTGATGGGTGTGTGCGTGCTGGGTAGGTGTGTGCTGGGTGTGTGTGTGCAGGGTAGGTGTGTGCTGGCTGTGTGTGTGCTGGGTGGGTGTGTGCTGTGTAGGTGTGAGCTGGGTGTGTGTGTGAGCTGGGTAGGTGTGTGCTTTGTAGGTGTGAGCTGTGTGTGTGTGTGTGCTGCGTAGATGTGTGTTGGGTGTGTGTGTGCTGGGTGGGTGTGTGCTGTGTAGGTGTGAGCTGGGTGTGTGTGTGACGGGTTTGTGTGAGCTGGGTATGTGTGTGCTGTGTAGGTGTGAGCTGTGTGTGTGTGTGTCTGCTGGGTAGGTGTGACCTGGGTGTGTGTGTGCTGGGTAGGCGTGTGCTGCATGTGTCCGTCCTGGGTGGGTGTGTGCTGGGTGTGTGTGTGCTGGGAAGTTGTGTGCTGGGTGTGTCCGTCCTGGGTGTGTGTGTGCTGGGTAGGTGTGTGCTGGGTGTGTCCGTCCTGGGTGGGTGTGTGCTGGGTGTGTCCGTCCTGGGTGGGTGTGTCCTGGGTTGGTGTGTGCTGGGTGTGTCCGTCCTGGGTGGGTGTGTCCTGGGTAGGTGTGTGCTGGATGTGTCCGTCCTGGGTGGGTGTGTGCTGGGTGTGTGTGTGCTGGGAAGGTGTGTGCTGGGTGTGTCCGTCCTGTGTGGATGTGTCCTGGGTGGGTGTGTGCTGGGTGGGTGTGCTGGGTGTGTGTGTGCTGGGTGTGTGTGTCCTGGATGTGTGTGTGCTGGGTGTGTGTCTGCTGGGTATATGTGTCCTGGGTGTGTGTGTGCTGGGTGGGTGTGTGCTGGGTGGGTGTGTGCTGGGTGTGTGTGTCCTGGATGTGTGGGTGCTGGGTGTGTGTCTGCTGGGTATGTGTGTCCTGGGTGGGTGTGTGCTGGGTGGGTGTGTGCTGGGTGGGTGTGTGCTGGGTGGGTCGGTGCTGGGTGTGTGTGTCCTGGGATGTGTGTGCTGGGTGGGTCGGTGCTGGGTGTGTGTGCTGGGTGGGTGGGTGCTGGGTGGGTGTGTCCTGGGTGTGTGTGTGCTGGGTGGGTGGGTACTGGGTGGGTGGGTGCTGGGTGGGTTTGTGCTGGGTGTGTGTGTCCTGGGTGGATGGGTGCTGGGTGGGTGTGTGCTGGGTGGGTGGGTGCTGGGTGGGTGGGTGCTGGGTGGGTGTGTGCTGGGTGGGTGTGTGCTGGGTGGGCGTGTGCTGGGTGGGTTTGTGCTGGGTGGGTGTGTCCTGGGTGGGTGGGTGCTGGGTGGGTGTGTGCTGGGTGGGTGGGTGCTGGGTGGGTGGGTGCTGGGTTGGTGTGTCCTGGGTGGGTGGGTGCTGGGTGGGTGGGTGCTGGGTGGGTGGGCGCTGGGTGGGTGGGCGCTGGGTGGGTGGGTGCTGGGTAGGTGTGTCCTGGGTAGGTGTGTTGTGGGTGTGTGGGTGCTGGGTGTGTGTGCTGGGTGTGTGTGTGCTGGGTGTGTGTGTCCTGGGTGTGTGTGTCCTGGGTGTGTGTGTCCTGGGTGGGTGGGTGCTGGGTGTGTGTGTACTGGGTGTGTGGGTGCTGAGTAGGTGTGTCCTGGGTGGGTGGGTGCTGGGTGTGTATGTCCTGGGTGTGGGTGTCCTGGGTGTGTGGGTGCTGGGTGTGGGTGTCCTGGGTAGGTGTGTCCTTGGTGGGTGGGTGCTGGGCGTGTGTGTCCTGGGTGTGTGGGTGCTGGGTAAGTGTGTGCTGGGTGGGTGTGTGCTGGGTGTGTGTGTGCTGCGTGTGTGTGTCCTGGGTGGGTGTGTGCTGGGTGGGTGTGTGCTGGGTGTTTGTGTGCTGGGTGTGTGTGTCCTGGGTGGGTGGGTGCTGGGTGGGTGTGCCCTGGGTGTGTGTGTGCTGGGTGTGTGTGTGCTGGGTGGGTTTGTGCTGTGTAGGTGTGAGCTGGGTAGGTGTGTCCTGCGTACGTATGTGCTGGGTGAGTGTGTGATGGGTGTGTGTGTGCTGGGTAGGTGTGTGCTGGGTAGGTGTGTGCTGGGAGTGTGTGTGCTGGGTGTGTGTGTGCAGGGTAGGTGTGTGCTGGGTGTGTGTGTGCTGGGTGGGTGCGTGCTGTGTAGGTGTGAGCTGGGTGTGTGTGTGAGCTGGGTAGGTGTGTGCTGTGTAGGTGTGAGCTGTGTGTGTGTGTGTGCTGCGTAGATGTGTGTTGGGTGTGTGTGTGCTGGGTGGGTGTGTGCTGTGTAGGTGTGAGCTGGGTGTGTGTGTGATGGGTGTGTGTGAGCTGGGTATGTGTGTGCTGTGTAGGTGTGAGCTGTGTGTGTGTGTGTCTGCTGGGTAGGTGTGACCTGGGTGTGTGTGTGCTGGGTAGGTGTGTGCTGGGTGTGTCCGTCCTGTGTGGGTGTGTCCTGGGTAGGAGTGTGCTGGGTGTGTCCGTCCTGGGTGTGTGTGTGCTGGGTAGGTGTGTGCAAGATGTGTACGTCCTGGGTGGGTGTGTGCTGGGTGTGTGTGTGCTGGGAAGGTGTGTGCTGGGTGTGTCCATCCTGGGTGGGTGTGTCCTGGGTAGGTGTGTGCTGGGTGTGTCCGTCCTGGGTGTGTGTGTGCTGGGTAGGTGTCTGCTGGGTGTGTCCGTCCTGGGTGGGTGTGTGCTGGGTGTGTCCGTCCTGGGTGGGTGTGTCCTGGGTAGGTGTGTGCTGGGTGTGTCCGTCCTGGGTGGGTGTGCCCTGGGTAGGTGTGTGCTGGGTGTGTCCGTCCTGTGTGGGTGTGTCCTGGGTAGGTGTGTGCTGGATGTGTCCGTCCTGGGTGGGTGTGTGCTGGGTGTGTGTGTGCTGGGAAGGTGTGTGCTGGGTGTGTCCGTCCTGTGTGGGTGTGTCCTGGGTAGGTGTGTCCTGGGTGGGTGGGTGCTGGGTGGGTGGGTGCTGGGTGTGTGTGTCCTGGGTGGGTGCTGGGTGGGTGTGTCCTGGGTGGGTGGGTGCTGGGTGGGTTGGTGCAGGGTGGGTGTGTCCTGGGTGGGTGTGTCCTGGGTGGGTGTGTGCTGGGTGGGTGTACTGGGTGGGTGTGTGCTGGGTGTGTGTGTCCTGGATGTGTGGGTGCTGGGTGTGTGTGTACTGGGTGTGTGTGTCCTGGGTGGGTGGGTGCTGGGTGGGTGTGTCCTGGGTGGGTTTGTGCTGGGTGGGTGTGTGCTGGGTGGGTGGGTGCTGGGTGGGTGTGTCCTGGGTGGGTGGGTGCTGGGTGGGTGGGTACTGGGTGGGTGGGTGCTGGGTGTGTGTGTACTGGGTGTGTGTGTCCTGGGTGGGTGGGTGCTGGGTGGGTGTGTCCTGGGTGGGTTTGTGCTGGGTGGGTGTGTGCTGGGTGGGTGGGTGCTGGGTGGGTGTGTCCTGGGTGGGTGTGTCCTGGGTGGGTGTGTACTGGGTGTGTGTGTCCTGGGTGGGTGGGTACTGGGTGGGTGGGTACTGGGTGGGTGGGTACTGGGTGGGTGTGTCCTGGGTGGGTGTGTACTGGGTGTGTGTGTCCTGGGTGGGTGTGCTGGGTGGGTGGGTACTGGGTGGGTGGGTACTGGGTGGGTGTGCTGGGTGGGTGGGTGCTGGGTGGGTTTGTGCTGGGTGTGTGTGTCCTGGGTGTGTGTGTGCTGGGTGGGTGGGTACTGGGTGTGTGTGTGCTGGGTGGGTGGGTGCTGGGTGGGTGGGTACTGGGTGTGTGTGTGCTGGGTGGGTGGGTACTGGGTGGGTGTGTCCTGGGTGTGTGTGTGCTGGGTGGGTGGGTACTGGGTGTGTGTGTGCTGGGTGGGTGGGTGCTGGGTGGGTGGGTGCTGGGTTGGTGGGTGCTGGGTGGGTGGGTGCTGGGTGGGTGGGTGCTGGGTGGTTGGGTGCTGGGTGGGTGTGTCCTGGGTGGGTGGGTGCTGGGTGGGTGGGTGCTGGGTGGGTGTGTGCTGGGTGGGTGTGTGCTGGGTGGGTGGGTGCTGGGTGGGTGTGTCCTGGGTGGGTGGGTGCTGGGTGGGTGGGTGCTGGGTGGGTGTGTCCTGGGTGGGTGTGTGCTGGGTGGGTGCTGGGTGGGTGGGTGGGTGCTGGGTGGGTGCTGGGTGGGTGGGTGCTGGGTGGGTGCTGGCTGGGTGTGTGGGTGCTGGGTGGGTGTGTGCTGGGTGGGTGCTGGGTGGGTGGGTGGGTGCTGGGTGGGTGCTGGGTGGGTGTGTGCTGGCTGGGTGGGTGCTGGGTGGGTGTGTGCTGGGTGGGTGCTGGGTGGGTGGGTGCTGGGTGGGTGGGTGCTGGGTGGGTGTGTGCTGGGTGGGTGCTGGGTGGGTGAGTGCAGGTTAGTGCCGTCGCGAATGGCATCACGCCGCTGCTAGCCCATTGTGGGCCGGAGTCATTTGCGCCGTTTTTGGCGAGTTGTTCGGGCCATCGCGCCGATTCACGGAGAATCCCGCCCGGGAACTCGACATTCCCCTTTATCTATTCTGTCTGTAACATCCTCAAAACCCCCAACATGTTCGTCCAACATCTTTCCCCACATTAACCCATGTCGACTGTGTCCAATCAGATCATCATTATCCAAGTGTCCAGTTCTCACATCCTTCCGAATTGATTTGAACGTTTCCCCTCCGACTGCAGCAAGGTGAGTGAGTTGGGAAAGGGTTACAAAGGAGCTATCAGAGTGTCTGATTCAGTTCCCGACGCTGGAAATTACACTTTGGGTTTCAGTCCCTTCCAGCAGCGAGGCTCTGATGTAACTTTGTCATTGCTGCTGCTGACCTGGGACATCCCAGAATTACCCGTTTACTCCATTTAAAAACCCCAATGTACCTGTGCAGTAAGCGAGGCGACAGATAGGAGACTTCTTCAAGTAATAAACAAAGTAATCGCTGCAGTGTTTGATCTTTATTTCCACATTCCAGGCGCAGGGATTTCCATTCCAGTGAAAACAAACTGTCCTATTCACCTCCCCATCACCCGGAGTGGGATGACTACCTGAAACGAGGGACAGAAAGAGTGAAAAGTGTATCCAGTGTAAATATGTTGGACAGTCAATGGAAATCTGAGATAATAGAGTCTGAAATTACCGTTTAACGAGCCCGGGGCCTGTGTGGAGCAGTGATTGATTGGAACAACAGCCTCAGGAATGGTCGATCCACCAGGACTGAAAGAACAATCACAGAGTCAGTCGCTGGACTGGGGAAATCACAATAAAATGAAGCAGGAATTACTCAGCTGGTCAGGCAGCCTGTGTGGAGAGAAACAGAATTAACCTTTCTGTTTGTGATGACCCTTCGTCAGGACAGAGGAGTTATCACAACTCCAAACAGTAACTCTGATTCTCTCCACAGAAGCTGACTGAGCTGCTGAGTATTTGCAGCATGTTGTGTTTCCATTTCACGTTGTATTCAGGAGGACGTGTGTGAAATGTGCAGTGGGATAAACTCAGCAGGGGAGGGAATATTACCGTGTTCAGCATTCTGGAAAGTGGCCCTATTCCCTGAAAGAGACAAAATGTTCCCGCGCTGACGCCGGAGCGAGGCGACTCTCTGCGAGCTCTCACAAACAGATCCACTTTTTACTTAACTTATACTCCTTCTCATCTTTTAAAATTTAATTCTGACCCGAACATGATTCCGAGCCTCTCTCTTGTAGCCTCTCTTGCAGCTTGAACATCCTCCGAGGTCCTTGGAGACCTTTTGACCCGACCCGACCTGACCTCCGCGACCTGCAAGAAGATCGGGCCCGAACCGGAAGTGAAGCCCCGACCTCGATTTGGAGCGACCCGGACCTCGGAGCTCCAAACCCGACCTCACTCCCGACGCCAGCCCCCGGATCGCCCGGCCCAGTCCCAGGAGCTCCCGACCCGACCCCCGACGGCAAGACCCGGCGCAACGCGACCCCGAGAGGCCCACCCAGCGACCCCGAGAAGCCCGCCCAGCGACCCGACCCCGAGAGACCCGACCCCGAGAGGCCCGACCCCGAGAGGCCCCGTCCAGCGACCCCGAGAGACCCGACCCCGAGAGGACCGCCCAGCGACCCAGAGAGACCCAACCAGCGACCCCGAGAGACCTGCCCAGCGACCCCGAGAGGCCCGCCCAGCGACCCGACCCCGAGAGACCCGACCCCGAGAGACCCGACCCCGAGAGGCCCCGCCCAGCGACCCGAGAGACCCGACCCCGAGAGGCCCGCCCAGCGACCCAGAGAGACCCAACCAGCGACCCCGAGAGGCCCGCCCAGCGACCCGACCCCGAGAGACCCGACCCCGAGAGACCCGACCCCGAGAGGCCCCGCCCAGCGACCCCGAGAGACCTGCCCAGCGACCCGACCCCGAGAGACCCGACCCCGAGAGACGCGCCCAGCGACCCGACCCCGAGAGACCCGACCCCGAGAGACGCGCCCAGCGACCCGACCCCGAGAGACCCGCCCAGCGACCCGACCCCGAGAGACGCGCCCAGCGGCCAGACCCCGAGAGACCCGCCCAGCGACCCGACCCCGAGAGACCCGACCCCGAGAGACGCGCCCAGCGACCCGACCCGGAGAGACCCACCAAGCGACCCGACCCCGAGAGACCCGCCCAGCGACCCGACCCCGAGAGACCCGCCAAGCGACCCGACCCCGAGAGACCCGCCCAGCGACCCGACCCCGAGAGACCCGCCCAGCGACCCCGAGAGACCCGCCCAGCGACCCCGAGAGACCCGCCCAGCGACCCCGAGATACCCGCCAAGCGACCCGACCCCGAGAGACCCGCCCAGCGACCCGACCCCGAGAGACCCACCAAGCGACCCGACCCCGAGAGACCCGCCCAGCGACCCGACCCCGAGAGACCCGCCAAGCGACCCGACCCCGAGAGACCCGCCCAGCGACCCGACCCCGAGAGACCCGCCCAGCGACCCGACCCCGAGAGGCCCTCCCAGCGACCCGACCCCGAGAGCCCCGCCCAGCGACCCGACCCCGAGAGACCAGCCCAGCGACCCGACCCCGAGAGACCCGTCCAGCGACCCGACCCTGAGAGGCCCGCGCAGCGACCTGACCCCGAGAGCCCCGCCCAGCGACCCGACCCCGAGCGACCAGCCCAGCGACCCGACCCCGAGAGCCCCGCCCAGCGACCCGACCCCGAGAGACCAGCCCAGCGACCCGACCCCGAGAGACCCGCCCAGCGACCCGACCCTGAGAGGCCCGCGCAGCGACCTGACCCCGATTGACCCGCCAGCGACCCCGAGAGACCCGACCCCGAGAGCCGCCCAGCGACCCGACCCCGAGAGACCTGCCCAGCGACCCGACCCCGAGAGACCCGCTCAGCGACCCGACCCGGAGAGGCCCGCCCAGCGACCCGACCCCGAGAGACCCGCCCAGCGACCCAACCCCGAGAGACCCGACCCCGAGAGACCCGCCCATGACTTGACGCCGAGAGACCCGCCCAGCGACCCCGAGAGACCCGACCAGCGACCCGACCCAGAGAGGCCCGCCCAGCGACCCGACCCGGAGAGACCTGCCCAGCGACCCCGAGAGACCCGCCCAGCGACCCGACCCCGAGAGACCTGCCCAGCGACCCGACCCGGAGAGGCCCGCCCAGCGACCTGACCCCGATTGACCCGCCAGCGACCCCGAGAGACCCGTCCAGCCACCCGACCCCGAGAGACCTGCCCAGCGACCCGACCCGGAGAGGTCCGCCCAGTGACCCGACCTACCTGGTGATGGAAGAAAGAAAAATCCACGTGGAGGCCCGACCGGGCCTACTTCAAGACCCGACCCCAGGA
This sequence comes from Scyliorhinus torazame, assembly GCF_047496885.1. NCBI lineage: Eukaryota > Metazoa > Chordata > Chondrichthyes > Carcharhiniformes > Scyliorhinidae > Scyliorhinus > Scyliorhinus torazame. The sequence continues at coordinate 44,637,546 of NC_092733.1, read as the reverse complement.
GCGCTCAGGGAGGGAACAGACCACGGGACCCAGCCAAACCTGCCTCAGGAAGCCCCTGCCCACGACCCAGGACCCCCGAAACGGCAGAGACCCCGTGCGAGGACCTGAACGCGCTGCAAGGTATTCCCGCGCCCACAGAACGCCGGGACCCATCGAGACCGCAAACATGTCCCCCTAGCAACCCCTCTACCTCAACCAGCGCCCGGGACCCTGCCAGACGCGACCCCAGATACGTAACGAGCGCCCTGGACCCGCCAGCGCCCTGGACCCCGCCAGACGCGACCACCTACCTTCCACAAGGTCAGACTTCTCCCATCGGATCCCAGGATCATCCAGCAGCAGCCGCCGACCGAGGAAGCGAGGGAAACGCGGCGGTCTGCAGGTTAGACTGAAGGAACGCGGTTTCAAGACCCCTCTCCCCAGCATACTCCTGGCAAACGTCCAAGCGATCGAAAACAAGCTGGATGAACTTAACGCCAGACTTACCTCTCAGAGGGAAGTAAGAGACCGCTGTGTGCTCTGTTTCACAGAGACATGGCTCACCCCCGCCTCACCGGACTGTGCCATACAACCTGACGGCTTCTCAATTCACCGGGCGGACCGCACGGCATCATCAGGCAAAGTGAAGGGTGGAGGGGTTTGCCTCCTCATCAACTCCTCCTGGTGCTCGGATGTGGCGACTCTCGTGACCCACTGCTCCCAGACCTGGAATACCTGACCGTGAAGTGCCGCCCATATTATCTTCCACGTGAGTTCACTTCAGCCATTATCACAGCGGTCTACATCCCACCCCAGGCAGTAGTGAGGAAGGCGCTGGACGAACTATCCTCAGTAATAAACAACTACGAATCAGAACACCCGGAGGCCTTGTTCATCGTGGCCGGAGACTTCAACAAGGCCAACCTCAAGAGTGTACTGCCAAAATTCCACCAGTACATCTCCTGTCCCACCAGAGGCGACAACACTCTTGACCACTGCTACTCAAAAATCAAGGGCGCCTACCGTTCCATCCCCCGACCGCACTTTGGGAAATCAGACCATAAGACGGTGCTCCTTCTCCCGGCATACAAGCAGAAACTCAAGCGGGAGAATCCAGCTAAGAAGGTTGTGCAGTGCTGGTCCGAGGAGACAGAAGAGCTCTTACGTGACTGCTTAGAGACAGTGGACTGGTCCATATTTAAGAACTCAGCGACCAACTTAAATGAGTATGCCACCACCGTCACAGACTTCATCAGCAAACCTGTGGACGACTGCGTGCCAAAGAAAGCAGTACGTGCGTTCCCCAACCGGAAACCATAGCTCAATCGCGAGATTGAGTCCCTACTGAAGGACAGATCTGAGGCGTTCAAGGCAGACGACCCTGACCTATACAAGAAATCCAGGCACGACCTCCGCAAAGCCATCCGAGATGCCAAGAGAGAATATCAAACCAAGCTAGAGTCACAGACAGACTCTCGGCGGTTGTGGCAAGGACTAAACAACATAGAATCATAGAATCATAGAAGTTTACAGCATGGAAACAGGCCCTTCGGCCCAACCAGTCCATGCCGCCCAGTTTTTTACCATTAAGCTAGTCCCAGATGCCCGCACTTGGCCCATAACCCTCTATACCCATCTTACCCATGTAACCATCTAAATGCTTTTTGAAAGACACAATTGTACCCGCTTCTACTACTACCTCTGGCAGCCCATTCCAGACACTCACTACCCTCTGAGTGAAGAAATTGCCCCTCTGGGCCCTTCTGAATCTCTCCCCTCTCACCTTAAACCTATGCCCTCTAGTTTTATACTCCCCTACCTTTGGGAAAAGATGTTGACTATCTACCTTATCTATGCCCCTCATTATTTTATAGACCTCTATAAGATCACCCCTAAGCCTCCTACGCTCCAGGGAAAAAAGTCCCAGTCTATCCAGCCTCTCCTTATAACTCAAACCATCAAGTCCCGGCAACATCCTAGTAAATCTTTTCTGCACTCTTTCTAGTTTAATAATATCCTTTCTATAATAGGGTGACCAGAACTGCACACAGTATTCCAAGTGAGGCCGTACCAATGTCTTGTACAACTTCAACAAGATGTCCCAACTCCTATATTCAATGTTCTGACCAATGAAACCAAGCATGCCGAATGCCTTCTTCACCACCCTGTCCACCTGCGACTCCACCTTCAAGGAGCTATGAACCTGTACTCCTAGATCTCTTTGTTCTATAACTCTCCCCAACGCCATACCATTAACTGAGTAGGTCCTGGCCTGATTCGATCTGCCAAAATGCATCACCTCACATTTATCTAAATTAAACTCCATCTGCCATTCGTCGGCCCACTGGCCTAATTGATCAAGATCCCGTTGCAATCCTAGATAACCTTCTTCACTATCCACTGTGCCACCAATCTTGGTGTCATCTGCAAACTTACTAACCATGCCTCCTAAATTCTCATCCAAATCATTAATATAAATCACAAATAACAGTGGACCCAGCACCGATCCCTGAGGCACACCACTGGTCACAGGCCTCCAGTTTGAAAAACAACCCTCTACAACCACCCTCTGCCTTCTGTCGTCCAGCCAATTTTGAATCCAATTGGCAACCTCACCCTGGATCCCGTGAGCTTTAACCTTCTGCAACAACCTACCATGCGGTACCTTGTCAAAGGCTTTGCTAAAGTCCATGTAGACAACGTCTACTGCACTACCCTCATCTACCTTCTTGGTCACGCCCTCAAAAAACTCAATCAAATTTGTGAGACATGATTTTCCACGCACAAAGCCATGCTGACTGCCCCGAATCAGTCCTTGCCTCTCTAAATGCTTGTAGATCCTGTCTCTCAGAATACCTTCTAGCAACTTACCTACTACAGACGTTAGGCTCACCGGTCTGTAGTTCCCAGGCTTTTCCCTGCTGCCCTTCTTAAACAAGGGCACAACATTCGCCACTCTCCAATCTTCAGGCACCTCACCTGTGGCTGCCGATGATTCAAATATCTCGGTTAGGGGACCCGCAATTTCCTCCCTAGCCTCCCACAACATCCTGGGATACATTTCATCAGGTCCCGGGGATTTATCTACCTTGATGCGCTTTAAGACTTCCAGCACCTCCTCCTCTGTAATATGCACACTTCTCAAGACATCACTATTTATTTCCCTTAGTTTCCTAACATCCATGCCTTTCTCCACCGTGAATACCGATGAGAAATATTCATTCAGGATCTCACCCAACTCTTGTGGCTCTGCACACAAATGCCCTTGTTGATCCTTAAGAGGCCCTACTCTGTCCCTAGTTACTCTTTTCCCCTTTATGTATCTGTAGAATCTCTTTGGATTCTCCCTTGCATTATTTGCCAAAGCAATTTCATGTCCCCTTTTTGCCCTCCTGATTTCCCTCTTAACTCTATTTCGACAATCTCTATACTCTTCAAGGGATCTACTTGATCCCAGTTGCTTATGTACGTCATATGCCTCCTTCTTCTTTTTGACCAGAGTCTCAATATCTCGAGTCATCCAGGGTTCCCTACTTCTACCAGCCTTGCCCTTCACTCTAAAGGGAATGTGCTTACCCTGCACCCTGGTTAACACATTTTTAAAAGCCTCCCATTTACCAGCCGTCCCTTTGTCTGCCAATAGTCTCCCCCAATCTACCTCTGCAAGTTCCTGTCTGATAGCATCAAAATTGGCCTTGCCCCAATTAAGAATTTTAACTCTTGGGCCAGACCTATCATTCTCCATAGCTATCTTAAAACTAATGGAATTATGGTCACTTGTCCCAAAGTGATCCCTCACTAGCACTTCTATCACTTGCCCTTCCTTATTTCCCAAGACGAGGTCAAGTTTTGCCCCCTCTCTAGTCGGTCCATCCACATACTGAATGAGAAATTCCTCCTGAATACACTCAACAAATTTCCCTCCATCCAAGCCCCTAATGCTATGACTGTCCCAGTCAATGTTGGGAAAGTTAAAGTCCCCTACTACTACCACCCTATTATTCTTGCAGCTATCTGTAATCTCCTTACATATTTGCTCCTCAATTTCCCGCTGACTATTTGGGGGCCTGTAGTACAGTCCTACCAAGGTGATCTCTCCCTTCTTATTTTTCAGTTCCACCCATATAGACTCAGTGGGCGAACCCTCGGATATATCCCCTCTAAGTACTGCCGTGATGTTCTCCCTAATCAAAAACGCCACTCCCCCTCCTCTCTTACCTCCTGTTCTATCCTTTCTATAGCATCTGTAGCCCGGAACATTGAGCTGCCAGTCCTGCCCCTCCCTTAGCCATGTTTCAGTCATAGCTATAATATCCCAGTCCCATGTGCCCGTCCATGCCCTGAGTTCATCCGCTTTGCCCGTCAGGCCCCTTGCATTGAAATAAATGCAGTTTAATGTAGACCTTCCTTGCTCTCTGCCCTGCTTTCTCTGGTCATGCTTTACACACTCTCCCTTCCTGCCTTTTGTTTCTGTCCCCACTGACTTCCTACATCGGTTCCCATCCCCCTGGCACATTAGTTTAAACCCTCCCCAACTGCACTAGCAAACACCCCCCCGAGAACATTGGTTCCGGTCCCACCCAGATGCAGACCGTCCGATTTGTACAGGTCCCACCTCCCCCAGAATCGGTCCCAATGTCCCAGGAATTTGAAACCCTCCCTCTTGCACCATCTCTCAAGCCACGTATTCATCCTAGCTATCCTGTCATTCCTACATAACGGGCTACAAAGCGAAGCCGAACAGTATCTCTGGCAGCAGCGCACCCCTCCCCGATGAACTCAATGCATTCTGTGCTCGGTTCGAGCAGGTAACCAACAATCCGCTGGTGAGTGCCCAGCAGCCCATAATTCACCCATACCCACCATCACAGCTTCCAAAGTCAGATTGGCCTTTCTGAAAGTGAACCCTCGGAAGGCGACGGGCCCAGACGGGATCCCTGGTCGTGCACTCAGAGCCTGCGCGGACCAGCTGGCAGAGGTATTCACGGACATCTTTAACCTGTCCCTACTCCTCTCCGAGGTCCCCACCTGCTTCAAGAAGACCACCATCATACCGGTACCAAAGAAGAACCAGGCAACGTGCCTCAATGACTACCGACCAGTGGCCCTGACTTCAGTCGTAATGAAGTGCTTCGAGAGGTTGATCATGAAGCACATCACCTACATACTCCCAGAACGCCTTGATCCACTGCAATTCGCATACCGCTGCAACCGGTCCACATCAGACACCATTTCCCTGGCCCTACACTCATCCCTAGTGCATCTCAAAAACAAGGACTCCTACATCAGATTCCTATTTATTGACTACAGCTCCGCCTTCAACACCATAATCCCAGCCAAGCTCATATCAAAGCTCCAAAACCTAGGACTTGGCTCCCCACTCTGCAACTGGATCCTCGATTTTCTGACCAACAGACCACAATCAGTAAGAATGAACAACAACACCTCCTCCACAATAGTCCTCAACACCGGCGCCCCGCAAGGCTGCGTACTTAGCCCCCTACTCTACTCCCTGTACACACACGACTGTGTGGCAAAACTTGGTTCCAACTCCATCTACAAGTTTGCTGACGATACGACCATAGTGGGCCGGATCTCGAATAACGATGAGTCCGAATACAGGAGGGAGATAGAGAACCTAGTGGAGTGGTGTAGCGATAACAATCTCTCCCTCAATGCCAGCAAAACTAAAGAGCTGGTAATTGTCTTCAGGAAGCAAAGTACTGTACACACCCGTCAGCATCAACGGGGCCGAGGTGGAGATGGTTAGTAGTTTCAAATTCCTAGGGGTGCACATCTCCAAAAATCTGTCCTGGTCCACCCACGTCGACGCTACCACCAAGAAAGCACAACAGCGCCTATACTTCCTCAGGAAACTAAGGAAATTCGGCATGTCCACATTGACTCTTACCAGCTTTTACAGATGCACCATAGAAAGCATCCTATCGGGCTGCATCACAGCCTGGTATGGCAACTGCTCGGCCCAGGACCGCAAGAAACTTCAGAGAGTCGTGAACACCGCCCAGTCCATCACACGAACCTGCCTCCCATCCACTGACTCCATCTACACCTCCCGCTGCCTGGGGAAAGCGGGCAGCATAATCAAAGATCCCTCCCACCCGGCTTACTCACTCTTCCAACTTCTTCCATCGGGCAGGAGATACAGAAGTCTGAGAACATGCACGAACAGACTCAAAAACAGCTTCTTCCCCACTGTCACCAGACTCCTAAATGACCCTCTTATGGACTGACCTCATTAACACTACACCCTGTATGCTTCATCCGATGCCAGTGCTTGTGTAGTTACATTGGATATGTTGTGTTGCCCTATTATGTATTTTTTAAATTACCTTTTCTTCCCATGTACTTAATGATCTGTTGAGCTGCTCGCAGAAAAATACTTTTCACTGTCCCTCGGTACACGTGACAATAAACAAATCCAATCCAATCCAAATGTATCCCAGGCTGCTGAGGAAACCAAGGGTGTTATATTACTTTGCGTAATACATATATTACTCTTTTGAACCAGCCAAGTTGTTGAAATGAGCAGTAGTCTTCTTGTAAAGATAAACTAATTTATTGAGTGATATAAATAAATATTGTGAGTTCTTTTTACTCAATACTCAATGAGTCAAACAAAGAAACAATTGTAGAGATAATTAATTAAATTATGCAATACAATGCTTTGATAACTAATAACTTCTTCTCTCTCCAGCTTTCCTCTGTCTGTTCTCTCTGCATTCCTGATACACACTCCTTCAGAAAGAGTGGGAAAACTATTAATATAAGTCCTGACAGTGAGACATCTAGTGTTCAGTTGCCTGCACTAGCATTACATATATTGATTATGTATATTGATATACAGAGATCACTACAAAGGGAAGGTGTAACAAATCACCTTCACCCATCGACCACGGCTGTAGGTGTGGAGCTCGAAATCTGGAAGACTGATAGTGGAGGGGAGGGGGTTTCAGTTGAATAGAGAATTAGAAAATCAAGGTTAAAGGAGAAGGCAGAAATGCAGGTTAATGATGAGGACTTTAAACAAGCTCAGGGCGGCAAGGGCTCAGGAGAGGTCAGTAAAGTTTCCAGAACACGCAATAGAACTTAAAAACCTAAAGAAAAATCCTCTCACCTGACAGCCACAGCCTAGCTCCACCCACAAATGACATCACTGAAGCCATGCTACAAGTCACATGATAAGAGGTCACAACTTTCTTAAAGGGACACTTACATGACAGGAGGCACAAAAGAAATTAATCCCAAGGAGGAGGAAACATGCTAAGGGGGAGGACGAGGCAACCATGGCGGACTAGAGAAGTCAAAGACAGCATGAAAGCAAAAGAAAAAACATACAAACTGGCGAGCATTCGTGGAAAGCCAGTGGATTGGGAAGCCTTTAAAAGTGAGCAGAGGACAACTAAAAAAGCAGTAAGGGGGGGGCGAAGATGAAATATGAGTGTAAGCTAGCTAGTAATATAAAAGAAGATTGCAAGAGTTTCTTTCAATATATAAAAGTTAAGGGAGAGGCAAGAATGAACATATAACTGGAAAATGAGGCTGGAGAATAATAGGAAACTGTCATGTGAGAGTACCCTTTAAGAAACGGGTGTTTAAGAAATATACCTTTAAGAAATGGAGCTGCTCATGTTACTGGAGTGATGTCAGAGTGTGGGTGGGGCTAAGCTCTACTTCTGCTTTTTGGGTTTCAGTTGGAGAAAGCTTGGGTGTGTCTGTGAGCTGCACTGCTGTTGATCTCTGCCATCCAAAGACTATCTATGGATCATTTGGTGAATTCAGAAGAAGTATAAATGTTTTCAGTCTTCAATGTAAACCCTGATGTGCTCCTGTTTGGAGGTTTGCTAAGTATTTTGGATGGTAAAAGGGCAGCATACAGGTTATTTAGTGTGGTATTCTTTGGGGGGGGTGTATTTGATTTACTGGTTGCTAAGATGTTCACTGTTTGTTGTAGAAAGGTTAACTTGAGTTCATAGAATAAACATTGTTTTGTTTTAAAAACAACTGGTCCATTTTCTGCTGTCCCACATCTGTAAAGTGAGCCGTGTGCTCCCCATACCACAACCTAGTAAAAGTTGTGGGTCAGGTGAACTCCATGATACACTTTGGGGTTCTCTGAACCCTGGCCCATAATAAAACAAAGAAATGGCAGACAAACTGAATAGTTTTGCATCAGTCTCCACAGTGGTAGACACCAGTGGGATGACCGAACTCCAGGCGAACCAGGGGGCAGGGGTGAGTGTAGTGGCCATCATTAAGGAGAAGGTTCTGGGGAAACTGAAAGGTCTGAAGGTGGATAAACCACCTGGACCGGATGGACTACACCCCAGCGTTCTAAAGGAGATAGCGGAGGATATTGTGGAGGCATTAGTGACGATCTTTCAGGAATCACTGGAGGCAGGGAGGGTCCCAGAGGACTGGAAAGTGGCTAATGTAACACCGCTGTTTAAGAAGGGAGGGAGGCAGAAGATGGGAAATTATAGGCCGGTTACCCTGACTTCGGTCATAGGTAAGATTTGAGAGTCCATTATTAAAGATGAGATTGCGGAGTACTTGGAAGTGCATGGTAAAATAGGACTGAGTCAGCATGGCTTCGTCAAAGGGAGATCATGTCTGACAAATCTGTTAGGGTTCTTTGAGAATAACAAGGAAGATAGAGAAAGGAGAACCAGTGGACATGGTCTATTTAGATTTCCAGAAGGTCGTTGACAATCATAGAATTTACAGTGCAGAAGGAGGCCATTCAGCCCATCAAGTCTGCACCAGCTCTTGGAAAGAGCACCCTACCCAAGGTCAACACCTCCACCCTATTCCCGTAACCCAGTAACCCCACCCAACACAAAGGGCAATTTTGGACACTAAGGGCAATTTATCATGGCCAATCTACCTAACCTGCACATCTTTGGACTGTGGGAGGAAACCGGAGCACCCGGAGGAAACCCTCGCACACACGGGGAGGACGTGCAGACTCCGCACAGACAGTGACTCAAGCCGGAATCGAACCTGGGACCCTGGAGCTGTGAAGCAATTGTGCTATCCACAATGCTACCGTGCTGCCCATAGGTGCCATAGAGGAGTCTGTTAAATAAGTTAAGGTGCCATGGTTTTCAGGGTGAGAGACTGGCATGGATAGAGGATTGGCTGACTGGCAGAATGCAGAGAGTGGGGATAAAGGGGTCTTTTTCAGGATGGCAACCGGTATCTAGTTATGTGCCTCAGGGGTCTGTGCTGGGACCACAACTTTTCACAATATACATAAATGATCTGGGGGAAGGAACTGAAGGTACTGTTGCTACGTTTGTAGATGATACAAAGATCTGTAGAATGAGGAAGCAGGGGGGACGGGGGGGGGGGGGGGGGGGGCTGCAGAAGGATTTGGACAGGCTAGGAGAGTGGGCAAAGAAGTGGCAGATGGAATACAATGTGGAAAAGTGTCAGGTTCTGCGTTTTGAAAGGAGGAATGGAGGCATAGACTATTTTCTAAATGGGGAAATGCTGAGGAAGCACAAAGGGACTTGGGAGTCCTTGTTCAAGATTCTCTTAAGGTTAACGTGCAGGTTCAGTCGGCAGTTAGGAAGGCAAATGCAATGTTAGCATTCATGGCCAGAGGGCTACAATACAAGAGTAGGGTTGTACTTGTGAGGCTGGAAAAGGCTCTGGTCAGACCCCATTTGGAGTATTGGGAGCAGTTCTGGGCCCCGTACCCAAGGAAGGATGTGCTGGCCTTGGAAAGGGTCTAGAGGAGGTTCACAAGAATGATCCCTGGAATGAAGAGCTTGTCGTATGAGGAACGGTTGAGGACTCTGGGTCTGTTGGAGTTTAGGACGACGAGGGTGGATCTTATTGAAACTTACAGGATACTGCGAGGCCCGGATAGAGTGGACGTGGAGAGGATGTTTCCACTTAGAACAAAGAACAAAGAAAAGGACAGCACAGGAACAGGCCCTTCGGCCCTCCAAGCCTGTGCCGACCCTGCTGCCCGTCTAAGCTAAAATCTTCTACATTCCTGGGTCCGTATCCCTCTATTCCCATCCTATTCATGTATTTGTCAAGATGCCCCTTAAATGTTACTATCGTCCCTGCTTCCACCACCTGCTCCAGCACCTCCTCCAGGCACACACTACCCTCTGCGTAAAAAACTTGCCTCGTACATCTACTCTAAACCTTGCCCCTCTCACCTTAAATTACTGTGGCCCCTAGTAATTGACCACTCTATCCCGGGGAAAAGCCTCTGACTATCCACTCTGTCTATGCCCCTCATAATTTTGTAGACCTCTATCAGGTCGCCCCTCAACCTCCTTCGTTCCAGTGAGAACAAACCAAGTTTATTCAACCGCTCCTCATAGCTAATGCCCTCCATACCAGGCAACATCCTGGTAAATCTCTTCTGCACCCTCTCTAAAGCCTTCTGGTAGTGTGGCGACCAGAATTGAACACTATACTCCAAGTGTGGCCTAACTAAGGTTCTATACACAGCTGCAACATGACTTGCCAATTCTTGTAGGAAATGACTTGTAGGAAACACTAGAACCAGAGGACACAATCTCAGACTAAAGGGACGATCCTTTAAAACAGAGATGAGGAGGAATTTCTCCAGCCAGAGGGTGGTGAATCTGTGGAACTCTTTGCCGCAGAAGGCTGTGGAGGCCAAATCACTGAGTGTCTTTAAGACAGAGATAGATAGGTTTTTGATCAGTAAGGGGGTCAGGGGTTATGGGGAGAAGGCAGGAGAATGGGGATGAGAATATATCAGCCATGATTGAATGATGGAGCAGACCTGATGGGCTTAATTCTGCTCCTATATCTTATGGTCTTATGGTCTAATAACATTGATAAAAACAGGATGGAGAGACCAGTGTGACTAATTACAGACCACTCCGCCTAACGTCTGTGGTGGTTAAATTATGGGAAATAATTGTGTGAAATGATATAAATCATCGTCTAGGAAGACATAAATTAATCAAAGGGCATCAGGACAGATTTGTTCAGGCTGAGTCCAGTTTGATTAAGGGCAGCACGGTGGCACAGTTAGCACTGCTGCCTCACAACGCCAGGGACAATTCCTGCCTGTGGAGTCTGCACGTTCTCCCCGTGTCTGCGTGGGTTTCCTCCGGGTGCTCCGGTTTCCTCCCACAGCCCAAAGATGTGCAGGTTAGGTGGATTGGCTACGCTAAATTGCAGAGCCTTTGGCTTTGATCTTTATGTCCTCACTGCCAGAAGAATGGAGAGAGGCAAATGTTGTCCCTTGTTCAAGAAAGGGAATAGGTATAACCCTGGGAATTATAGGCCGATTAGTCTCACTTCGGTCACAGGTAAATTATTGGCAAGAGTCTTGAGGGATAGGATTTATGATCATTTGGAAAGATTCAGCTTAATCCAGGATAGTCAGCACGGATTTGTGAGGGGTCAGTCTTGCCTCACAAGTTTGATTGTATTCTTTGAGGAGGTAACTAAGTGTGTAGATGAAGGTAGAGCAGTTGATGTCGTACACATGGATTTTAGTACGGCGTTTGATAAGGTGCCCCATGGTCGGCTCATGCAGCAAGGAGGCATGGCATAGAGGGAAATTTGGTTGATTGGATCAGTAACTGGCGATCACCGAGAAGACAGAGGGTGGTGGTGGGTGGTAAATTTCCATCCTGGAGCCCAGTTACCAGCGGTGTACCACAGGGATCAGTGCTGGGTCCTCTGCTATTTGTGATTTTTATCAATGACTTGGATGATTTCGTTTCAGCGGGAGCAGTGCGGAAGTGGCTGCTGGGAAATAAGTCTGTCCTTTAAAAGCACTTGTCTTTGCAGGGGCATGCCAGTCGATTTCGGCGTGAGAACAGCTGGCGAGTCAGTTTCAGCGGGAGCAGTGCGGAAGTGGTTGCTGGGAGGTAAGTCTGTCCTTTAAAAGCACTTGTCTTTGCAGGGGCATGCCAGTCGATTTCGGCGTGAGAACAGCTGGTGAGTCAGTTTCAGCGGGAGCAGTGCGGAAGTGGTTGCTGGGAGGTAAGTCTGTCCTTTAAAAGCACTTGGCTTTGCAGGGGCAGGCCAGTCGATTTCAGCGGGAGAACAGCTGGTGAGTCAGTTTCAGCGGGAGCAGTGGGGAAGTGGTTGCTGGGAGGTAAGTCTGTCCTTTAAAAGCACTTGGCTTTGCAGGGGCAGGCCAGTCGATTTCAGCGGGAGAACAGCTGGTGAGTCAGTTTCAGCGGGAGCAGTGGGGAAGTGGTTGCTGGGAGGTAAGTCTGTCCTTTAAAAGCACTTGTCTTTGCAGGGGCAGGCCAGTCGATTTCGGCGTGAGAACAGCTGGCGAGTCAGTTTCAGCGGGAGCAAAGAACAAAGAACAAAGAAATGTACAGCACAGGAACAGGCCCTTCGGCCCTCCAAGCCCGTGCCGACCATGTTGCCCGACTAAACTACAATCTTCTACACTTCCTGGGTCCGTATCCCTCTATTCCCATCCTATTCATATATTTGTCAAGATGCCCCTTAAATGTCCCTATCGTCCCTGCTTCCACTACCTCCTCCGGTAGTGAGTTCCAGGCACCCACTACCCTCTGCGTAAAGAACTTGCCTCGTGCATCTACTCTAAACCTTGCCCCTCTCACCTTAAACCTATGCCCCCTAGTAATTGACCCCTCTACCCTGGGGAAAAGCCTCTGACTATCCACTCTGTCTATGCCCCTCATAATTGTGTATACCTCTATCAGATCGCCCCTCAACCTCCTTCGTTCCAGTGAGAACAAACCGAGTTTATTCAACCTCTCCTCATAGCAGTGCGGAAGTGGTTGCTGGGAGGTAAGTCTGTCCTTTAAAAGCACTTGTCGTTGCAGGGGCAGGCCAGTCGATTTCGGCGGGAGTGGAGCTGGCTGGTTAGTCAATTTCAGCAGGAGCTGAGAATTTTTTTTTTTTTTTTTAATTAGTGTTTTAGGTGGGAACAGGAAGTCGACCCGCGGACGTCTGGGAAGATCCTCACCAATAAATTCTGGTGGAGAGGAAACCCGAGACACTACACGTGTAGTGTCTCCCACCCTCCCTCCTCCTCTAACCGAATAATAAAACCCATTGGTCTGAGGTAAGTACCATATTTTATTATATTATTATTTTTTATAAAAAATTTAATTTAGGTGTTAGCCAGATCTTGGTAGAAATTTAGAGGAATGGCAGGGAAGGGAGTGCAATGTTCCTCCTGCAGGATGTTTGAGGTGAGGGATGCAGTTAGTGTCCCTGCTGATTTTACCTGCAGGAAGTGCTGCCATCTCCAGCTCCTCCAAGACCGAGTTAGGGAACTGGAGCTGGAGTTGGAAGAACTTCGGATCATTCGGGAGGCAGAAGGGGTCATAGATAGCAGCTTCAGGGAATTAGTTACACCAAAGATTGGAGATAGGTGGGTAACTGTAAGAGGGACTGGGAAGAAGCAGTCAGTGCAGGGATCCCTGCGGGCGTTCCCCTGAGAAACAAGTATACCGCTTTGGATACTTGTGGGGGGGACGACTTACCGGGGTAAGCCATGGGGTACGGGCCTCTGGCACAGAGTCTGTCCCTGTTGCTCAGAAGGGAAGGGGGGAGAGGAGCAGAGCATTAGTAATTGGGGACTCTATAGTCAGGGGCACAGATAGGAGATTTTGTGGGAGCGTGAGAGACTCACGTTTGGTATGTTGCCTCCCAGGTGCAAGGGTACGTGATGTCTCGGATTGTGTTTTCCGGGTCCTTAGGTGGGAGGGGAGCAGCCCCAAGTCGTGGTCCACATTGGCACTAACGACATAGGTAGGAAAGGGGACAAGGTTGTCAGGCAGGCTTTCAGGGAGCTAGGATGGAAGCTCAGAACTAGAACAAACAGAGTTGTTATTTCTGGGTTGTTGCCCGTGCCACGTGATAGTGAGATGAGGAATAGGGAGAGAGAGCATTTAAACACGTGGCTACAGGGATGGTGCAGGCGGGAGGGATTCAGATTTCTGGATAACTGGGGCTCTTTCTGGGGAAGGTGGGACCTCTACAGACAGGATGGTCCACATCTGAACCTGAGGGGCACAAATATCCTGGGGGGGAGATTTGTTAGTGCTCTTTGGGGGGGTTTAAACTAATGCAGCAGGGGCATGGGAACCTGGATTGTAGTTTTAGGGTAAGGGAGAATGAGAGTATAGAGGTCAGGAGCACAGATTTGACGTCGCAGGAGGGGGCCAGTGTTCAGGTAGGTGGTTTGAAGTGTGTCTACTTCAATGCCAGGAGTATACGAAACAAGGTAGGGGAACTGGCAGCATGGGTTGGTACCTGGGACTTCGATGTTGTGGCCATTTCGGAGACATGGATAGAGCAGGGACAGGAATGGATGTTGCAGGTTCCGGGGTTTAGGTGTTTTAGTAAGCTCAGAGAAGGAGGCAAAAAAGGGGGAGGTGTGGCGCTGCTAGTCAAGAGCAGTATTACGGTGGCGGAGAGGATGCTAGATGGGGACTCTTCTTCTGAGGTAGTATGGGCTGAAGTTAGAAACAGGAAAGGAGAGGTCACCCTGTTGGGAGTTTTTTATAGGCTTCCGAATAGTTCTAGGGATGTAGAGGAAAGGATGGCGAAGATGATTCTGGATAAGAGCGAAAGTAACAGGGTAGTTATTATGGGAGACTTTAACTTTCCAAATATTGACTGGAAAAGATATAGTTCGAGTACAATAGATGGGTCGTTTTTTTGTACAGTGTGTGCAGGAGGGTTTCCTGAAACAATATGTTGACAGGCCAACAAGAGGCGAGGCCACGTTGGATTTGGTTTTGGGTAATGAACCAGGCCAGGTGTTGGATTTGGAGGTAGGAGAGCACTTTGGGGACAGTGACCACAATTCGGTGACGTTTACGTTAATGTTGGAAAGGGATAAGTATACACCGCAGGGCAAGAGTTATAGCTGGGGGAAGGGCAATTATGATGCCATTAGACGTGACTTGGGGGGGATAAGGTGGAGAAGTAGGCTGCAAGTGTTGGGCACACTGGATAAGTGGGGCTTGTTCAAGGATCAGCTACTGCGTGTTCTTGATAAGTATGTACCGGTCAGACAGGGAGGAAGGCGTCGAGCGAGGGAACCGTGGTTTACCAAGGAAGTGGAATCTCTTGTTAAGAGGAAGAAGGAGGCCTATGTGAAGATGAGGTGTGAAGTTTCGGTTGGGGCGATGGATAGTTACAAGGTAGCGAGGAAGGATCGAAAGAGAGAGCTAAGATGAGCAAGGAGGGGACATGAGAAGTATTTGGCAGGAAGGATCAAGGAAAACCCAAAAGCTTTCTATAGGTATGTCAGGAATAAGCGAATGACTAGGGAAAGAGTAGGACCAGTCAAGGACAGGGATGGGAAATTGTGTGTGGAGTCTGAAGAGATAGGCGAGATACTAAATGAATATTTTTCGTCAGGCTTCACTCAGGAAAAAGATAATGTTGTGGAGGAGAATGCTGAGCCCCAGGCTCATAGAATAGATGGCATTGAGGTACGTAGGGAAGAGGTGTTGGCAATTCTGGACAGGCTGAAAATAGATAAGTCCCCGGGACCTGATGGGATTTATCCTAGGATTCTCTGGGAGGCCAGGGAAGAGATTGCTGGACCTTTGGCTTTGATTTTTATGTCATCATTGGCTACAGGAATAGTGCCAGAGGACTGGAGGACAGCAAATGTGGTCCCTTTGTTCAAAAAGGGGAGCAGAGACAACCCCGGCAACTATAGACCGGTAAGCCTCACGTCTATAGTGGGTAAAGTCTTGGAGGGGATTATAAGAGACAAGATTTATAATCATCTAGATAGGAATAATATGATCAGGGATAGTCAGCATGGCTTTGTGAAGGGTAGGTCATGCCTCACAAACCTTATCGAGTTCTTTGAGAAGGTGACTGAACAGGTAGACGAGGGTAGAGCAGTTGATGTGGTGTATATGGATTTCAGCAAAGCGTTTGATAAGGTTCCCCACGGTAGGCTATTGCAAAAAATACGGAGGCTGGGGATTGAGGGTGATTTAGAGATGTGAATCAGAAAATGGCTAGCTGAAAGAAGACAGAGGGTGGTGGTTGATGGGAAATGTTCAGAATGGAGTACAGTCACAAGTGGAGTACCACAAGGATCTGTTCTGGGGCCGTTGCTGTTTGTCATTTTTATCAATGACCTAGAGGAAGGCGCAGAAGGGTGGGTGAGTAAATTTGCCGACGATACTAAAGTCGTTGGTGTTGTCGATAGTGTGGAAGGATGTAGCAGGTTACAGAGGGATATAGATAAGCTGCAGAGCTGGGCTGAGAGGTGGCAAATGGAGTTTAATGTAGAGAAGTGTGAGGTGATTTACTTTGGAAGGAATAACAGGAATGTGGAATATTTGGTTAATGGTAAAGTTCTTGAGAGTGTGGATGAGCAGAGGGATCTAGGTGTCCATGTACATAGATCCCTGAAAGTTGCCACCCAGGTTGATAGGGTTGTGAAGAAGGCCTATGGAGTGTTGGCCTTTATTGGTAGAGGGATTGAGTTCCGGAGTCGGGAGGTCATGTTGCAGCTGTACAGAACTCTGGTACGGCCGCATTTGGAGTATTGCGTACAATTCTGGTCACCGCATTATAGGAAGGACGTGGAGGCTTTGGAGCGGGTGCAGAGGAGATTTACCAGGATGTTGCCTGGTATGGAGGGAAAATCTTATGAGGAAAGGCTGATGGACGTGAGGTTGTTTTCGTTGGAGAGAAGAAGGTTAAGAGGAGACTTAATAGAGGCATACAAAATGATCAGGGGGTTGGATAGGGTGGACAGTAAGAGCCTTCTCCCACGGATGGATATGGCTGGCACGAGGGGACATAACTTTAAACTGAGGGGTAATAGATATAGGACAGAGGTCAGAGGTAGGTTCTTTACGCAAAGAGTAGTGAGGCCGTGGAATGCCCTACCTGCTACAGTAGTGAACTCGCCAACATTGAGGGCATTTAAAAGTTTATTGGATAAACATATGGATGATAATGGCATAGTGTAGCTTAGATGGCTTTTGTTTCGGTGCAACATCGTGGGCCGAAGGGCCTGTACTGCGCTGTATTGTTCTATGTTCTATGTTCTATGATGGAGTTGAAGGAATTTGCTGATGACACCAAGATTGGTGGAGTAGTGGATGAGGTGGAGGGCTGTTGTAGGCTGCAAAGAGACATTGAGAGGATGCAGAGCTGGGCTGAAAAGTGGCAGGTGGAGTTTAACCCTGATAAGTGTGAGATGATTCATTTTGGTCAGACAAATATGAATTTGGATTACAGGGTTAACGGCAGGGTTCTGAAGAATGTGGAGGAGCAGAGAGATCACGGAGTTCATGTCCATAGATCTCTGAAAGTTGCCACCCAAGTGGATAGAGCCGTGAAGAAAGTGTGTTAGCGCTTATTAACAGGGGGATTGAGTTTAAGAGCCGTGAGGTTAAGCTGCAACTGTACAAGACCTTGGTTAGACCATATTTGGAGTATTGTGTGCAGTTCTGGTCACCTCATTATAGGAAGGATGTGGAAGCATTGGAAAGGGTGCAAAGGAGATTTACCAGGATGCTGCCTGGATTGGAGGGTAGGTCTTATGAGGAAAGGTTGAGGGAGCTAGGGCTTTTCTCATTGGAGCGAAGGAGGATGAGAGGTGACTTAATTGAGGTGTATAAGATGATGAGAGGGATAGATAGAGTGGACGTTCAGTGGCTTTTTCCTCGGGTGGATGTAGCTGTTACAAGGGGGCATAACTATTAGGTTCATGGTGGAAGACATAGGAGGGATGTCCGAGGTAGGTTCTTTACTCCGAGAGTGGTTGGGGCGTGGAACGCACTCCCAGCTATGGTGGTGGAGTCGGACACTTTCGGAACTTTCAAGCGGTTATTGGATCGGCATATGGAGTGCACTAGAATGATTGGGAGTAGGTTGATTTGATCTTAGTTTCAGACTAGTTCGGCACAACATTGTGGGCCGAAGGGCCTGTGCTGTGCTGTACAGTTCTATGTTCTATGTTCTATGCACGCAGACATTCCATGGGGTCCATGTTTCTTGCCATCGCGGACGCTCACTCAAAGTAGCGTAACGTGTACAACATGGCCTCAACGACATCCAGGGCCACGGTACAAAAGCTCGGGTGCTCGCTCAGCACCCGTGGGATCCCTGAGGTTCTGGTGACAGACAACAGGACGCCCTCCACGAGTGAGGAGTTTGCAAAAACGGAACACATCTAACATCAGAACCGTCCTTACCGCTCCTCATCCATCGGCCCGGCAGAAAGGGCGGTCCAAAGGGGACATAAAATAACAAACCACGAGCTCCATGAACACGGGACTGGCACGGTTCCTTTTTAACTACAGGGGTAGCCCATGAAGAACTGCTGTTGGGCTGAAGGCTTCGATCGGTTGAGCCTCATGTTACTGAACCTCGGTGTGAAAGTGGAGGTTCAGCAGGAGGCCCCGCAGTGACATCATTAACAGAGGACAGCAGGGCGGCAGTTTCACTCGGGGACACGGTCTCTGTTGTAATCTTGGAGACAAGGCGCTGACTCCCAGGTGTCGTGCTGGAGAGAACAGGACCGGCCTCCAACACGTTAGGATTCAGGGGAAAGTCCAGCGGAAGCATTTGGAAGAATGCGATCAGACTTGAGAACGTACAGAGATTATTAATGAGGATATTGCCATGGGCAGCACGGTGGCACAGTGGTTAGCACTGTCGCCTCACAGCTCCAGGGTCCCAGGTTCGATTCCCGCTTGGGTCACTGTCTGTGTGGAGTCTGCACGTTCTCCCCGTGTCTGCGTGGGTTTCCTCCGGGTGCTCCGGTTTCCTCCCACACGTCCCAAAAGACGTGCTGTTCGGTGAATTGGACATTCTGAATTCTCCCTCTGAGTACCTGAACAGGTGCCGGATTTTCACAGGGATTTTCACAGTAACACCATTGCAGTGTGTCAGCCTACTTGTGACAATAATAAAGATTGTATTTCATATTATTATGAATGAGAAACTGTAGTCAGGAGGAGAGATTGGATTGGCTGGAATTGTTGACCTTTCAACAGAGGCTAAGGGGGGATTTAAACTTTAAAAACTTACCTTGAAGAGTGACATCACAGCAAAGCAGTCACCTGATTGGCTGGTAGGGAAAGTGCTCCAATTAGCAGTAGCTGGGAGAAATTTAACTCTTCGTGTGTTGGTAAGCATTGTGATTGGTAAATAAACTCTTTATTCCTTTCGCTTATTCATTATTTGATATTATATTTGTAATCAGTTCAGGTAAAGTGTAAAAATGGCAGGAGATCCCAGACCCGTGTTATGCTCCTCTGAGAGAGAACGGCAACCGCGCATGCGCGGGTGACGCCAGTTATGCGGCGCCGCCTTTACGCGGGCGACAAGGCCTGGCGCGGGTAGATGACGCGGCCCCGATCCTGGCCCATTGTCAGGGCCTGAATCGGTCGGGATCGTGGCCGTTTCGCGGCGTCGTGAACCTCGACGGCGATCACAACGGCGCGGCCACTTCGGCGCGGGAGTGGAGAGTCCCGCTCTACATCTTCCCTTTCCCAGGATTCACTCCCAGCCCCATTGCTCCGAATAATGATCCCAGTTTCTCTGAAGTTTCACTGATGAGTTTAATTGAGTTTCCCGTGGACTTACCCGTTGAATCTGTACCATCCAGTGAGAAGGTTGTCGTCACATTGAAGACTAGAACAGTCAGTGTTAGCACAGTTTGTGCTCCTCCATGGCTGCTCCAGGACCTTGTGATTCTTACACGGGTCGGCAGACAGGAAATGGCAGCAATCTGTTGATTGTAAAGATAAAGTTTAGGAAATGTTCCACACTGACTCGTCTCCATTGAAACATTAAAAACCTCCCTTTCACCCACTGCTCTGCTATCAAATCCCTGAAATGAAAGCGGGAATCTCTGCTCCTTCCCGAGACCAGTACCCGGAACCCCCCACCCTCACCCCCGACCCCCAGCTCCAACAAACTGCAGACTCCTTTCATTCTTTCAACCTGAAAACCTCAACTCCTTGTTCCACTAAATTTCCCACCCAAGATTCCTCGATACTTTCCAGGATCTTTACCTCACTTCCCCTGGGAATCTCCCGATATTCCCCATGTTTCACTCTGTCGGATCCACATCCTCCCTTTCCCTGGATTTAATCCCTGGCCCATTGGTCTGACTAATGATCAGGATGTGCTGACATCATTCCAAATCCACTGGGATTCTCCTCAGTGAAAGCGGATCTCAGACACGGCTGTGATCCCGTGTCCCACACAAACAGGGTAGATGTCAGGAGAGGCCTCTTCCGGGATTTACCCAGCTCACAAAACCTCACAAGATCTAACGGGATCTGGCGAAACATCACCATCTGCATCCCGCCCATTGTGGGCAGGATGAGTATTTGTCAAGTCAGCATATTAGTGAGGCAGCTAACCTCCGTCGAATATGCAGCTCACTTGATCTATCGAGGCTTTAGGATGTAACCTCCCCGCCTTGGATCCTTAGACAAGTGCAGCTCAGTCCAGGGCCGACTCAGAGGGTCCAAAGATCGGCCTCCATTTTAAAATGACGTCGCGATCTCCTCTTACACTGAGGAGTTCTGGCGAGCGGAGTTCTTCCGTGTCGGAAAAGGGATTAAGTTCGGCCTCGGTGGGGTGTTCTCACTGAGGCCCAGGATTACAGCAGAGTCCCGGTCGATAGCGTGGTCTTTCTCAGCGCTGTGAGCGCCGGAATGCACTCGTAAACGTGCCAAAAGCTCCCTCCCTCCAGGGCCCTGTCCCCCTAATCCCACCGAACCGGCACAACTTGGGTCTGTGGGAGCAAACCGGAGATTGGCTAATTGAGTTTACTCCAGGTTGAGTTAGAAAGATTAATTTTCATTACAGAGGATGCTGGGTAAACTCAGCAGGTCTGGCAGCACCTGTGGACAGAGGAGCAGAGGGTGAGATTTAGTGGCCAATCGCACGCGACTTGGTGTCAGGACGAGGCTGTTGAATCTCCAGAAATACGCAACGGTCAAAATGTCTTGTGAGATTCAAGCGAGCCTCGGCAGGCATCATGATCTGGATCTCACCCCCACTGGCTGATTTCAATGCCCCGATGCCGGATTCTCCCGGTGCCCAGGGAAAGGCCGTGACCGGGAGACCTCGCCAGGGTGCCGTTAGTCCTGGCCCACACACGCATGGAGCACACGTAATGACTCCTGAGGGGATGGGGGGGGGAGAATTTCCCAGGGTGATCGGGGAAAGGACAAGGTGGCATTGCCAGGGTTCTTGGGTGGCACTCTCCGGCCGACCCCTCCCTCCACCCAAACCCTCCCTCCCAAAACACTCCCTCTGAACCCCTCCCTCCCCCCAAACGTCTCCTGAACGACCTCACCCCCTCCACCACCTTGCCTCCCTCGAGCTCCTCCTTCCACTGCCTCAACTCCCTCCAACACCTAACCTCCCTCCAGCACCTCACCCACCTCCAATACCTCACCTCCCTCCAACACCTCAACTCCCTCCAACACCTCAGCTCCCTCCAACACCTCACCTCCCTCCAACACCTCAACTCCCTCCAACACCTCAGCTCCCTCCAACACCTCAGCTCCCTCCAGCTCATCACCCACCTCCAACAACTCACCTCCCTCCAACACCTCACCTCCCTCCAACACCTCAGCTCCCTCCAACACCTCACCTCCCTCCAGCTCCTCACCTCCCTCCAAAACCTCAACTTCCTCCAACACCTAACCTCCCTCCAACACCTCACCTCCCTCCAGCTCCTCACCCACCTCCAACACCACACTTCCCTCCAACACCTCACCTCCCTCCAACACCTCACTTGCCTCCAGCACTTCACCTCCCTCCAAAACCTCAACTTCCTCCAACAACTAACCTACCTCCAACACCTCACCTCCCTCCAGCTCCTCACCCACCTCCAACACCTCACTTCCCTCCAGCACCTCACCTCCCTCCAACACCTCACCTCCCTCCAACACCTCACCTCCCTCCAACACCTCAACTCCCTCCAGCTCCTCACCCACCTCCAACACATCAGCTCCCTCCAACACCTTACCTCCCTCCAACACCTCACCTCCCTCCAGCTCCTCACCTCCCTCCAGCTACTCACCTCCCTCCAACACCTCACCTCCCTCCAACACCTCACCTCCCTACAATACCTCACCTCCCTCCAGTTGGTCACCTCCCTCCAACACCTCACCTCCCTCCAGCGCCTCACCTCCCTCGAACACCTCACCTCCCTACAATACCTCACCTCCCTCCAGTTGGTCACCTCCCTCCAACACCTCACCTCCCTCCAGCGCCTCACCTCTCTCCAACACCTTACCTCCCTACAATTCCTCACCTCCCTCCAGCTCCTCACCTCCCTCCAGCTCCTCACCTCCCTCCAATGCCTTACCTCCCTCCAGCTCCTCACCTCCCTCCAACACCTCACCTCCCTCCAACACCTCACCTCCCTCCAGCTCCTCACCCACCTCCAACACCTCACCTCCCTCCAACACCTCACCTCCGTCCAACACCTCACCTCCCTCCAGCTCCTCACCAACCTCCAACACCTCACCTCCCTCCAACACCTCACCTCCCTCCAACACCTCACCTCCCTCCAGCGCCTCACCAACCTCCAACACCTTACCTCCCTCCAACACCTCACCTCCCTCCAGCGCCTCACCTCCCTCGAACACCTCACCTCCCTACAATACCTCACCTCCCTCCAGTTGGTCACCTCCCTCCAACACCTCACCTCCCTCCAGCGCCTCACCTCTCTCCAACACCTTACCTCCCTACAATACCTCACCTCCCTCCAGCTCCTCACCTCCCTCCAGCTCCTCACCTCCCTCCAATGCCTTACCTCCCTCCAGCTCCTCACCTGCCTCCAACACCTCACCTCCCTCCGACACCTCACCTCCCTCCAGCTCCTCACCCACCTCCAACACCTCACCTCCCTCCAACACGTCACCTCCATCCAACACCTCACCTCCCTCCAGCTCCTCACCCACCTCCAACACCTCACCTCCCTCCAACACCTCACCTCCCTCCAACACCTCACCTCCCTCCAGCACCTCACCTCCCTCGAACACCTCACCTCCCTACAATACCTCACCTCCCTCCAGTTGGTCACCTCCCTCCAACACCTCTCCGCCCTCCAGCGCCTCACCTCTCTCCAACACCTTACCTCCCTACAATATCTCACCTCACCTCCCTCCAGCTCCTCACCTCCCTCCAATGCCTTACCTCCCTCCAGCTCCTCACCTCCCTCCAACACCTCACCTCCCTCCAACACCTCACCTCCCTCCAGCTCCTCACCCACCTCCAACACCTCACCTCCCTCCAACACCTTACCTCCCTCCAACACCTCACCTCCCTCAAACACCTCACCGCCCTCCAGCTCCTCACCTCCCTCCAACACCTCACCTCCCTCCAACACCTCACCTGCCTCCAGCTCCTCACCTCCCTCCAGCTCCTCACCTCCCTCCAGCTCCTCACCTCCCTCCAGCGCCTCACCTCCCTCCAGCTCCTCATCTCCCTCCAGCGCACCCATATCTTGGAGTAACTCATCTGTGCAGAAGTCTTGAATCAGCAATAAACCCTTCAAACTCCACCGCACAACTCCCTGCAGACTTCAGCCTTTTCGATGGCTGGAGAATAGCCAATATTGCCCCTTTGCTTAAGAATGGACCCTGCACATCTTTGGAAACACGTGTCTGTGTGGGTTTCCTCCGGGTGCCCCGGTTTCCTCCCACAGTCCAAAGATGTGCAGGTTAGGTGGATTGGCCACTAAATTGCCTTTAGTGTCCAAAAAGGTTAGGAGGGGTTTCTGGGTTATGGGAATAGGGTGGAAGTGAGGGCTTAAGTGCGGTGGTCTTTCCAAAGGCCGGTGCAGACTTGATGGGCCAAATGGCCTCCTTCTGCGCTGTAAATCCTCTGATCCATGTAATGGAACCAGGGATAATCCTGATAATTATAGGCCGGAGGGCTAAAGGCTGTCAGGGCTAAAAGGCTGGGAACAGACGAAGCCTGCGTGGAATATAAGGAAAGTAGGAAGGAACTTAAGCAAGGAGTCAGGAGGGCTAGAAGGGGTCACGAAAAGTCATTAGCAAATAGGGTTAAGGAAAATCCCAAGGATTTTTACACGTACATAAAAAGCAAGAGGGTAGCCAGGGAAAGGGTTGGCCCACTGAAGGATAGGCAAGGGAATCTATGTGTGGAACCAGAGGAAATGGGTGAGGTACTAAATGAATACTTTGCATCAGTATTCACCAAAGAGAAGAAATTGGTAGATGTTGAGTCTGGAGAAGGGTGTGTAGATAGCCTGGGTCACATTGAGATCCAAAAAGAAGAGGTGTTGGGTAGATAAGTCCCCAGGGCCTGATGGGATCTACCCGAGAATACTGAAGGAGGCTGGAGAGGAAATTGCTGAGGCCTTGACAGAAATCTTTGGATCCTCGCTGTCTTCAGGGGATGTCCCGGAGGACTGGAGAATAGCCAATGTTGTTCCTCTGTTTAAGAAGGGTAGCAAGGATAATCCCGGGAACTACAGGCCGGTGAGCCTTACTTCAGTGGTAGGGAAATTACTGGAGAGAATTCTTCGAGACATGATCTACTCCCATTTGGAAGCAAATAGACGTATTAGTGAGAGGCAGCACGGTTTTGTGAAGGGAAGGTCGTGTCTCACCAACTTGATCGAGTTTTTCGAGGAGGTCACTAAGATGATTGATGCAGGTAGGGCAGTGGATGTTGTCTATATGGACTTCAGTAAGGCCTTTGACAAGGCCCCTCATGGTAGACTAGTACAAAAGGTGAAGTCACACGGGATCAGGGGTGAGCTGGCAAGGTGGATACAGAACTGGCTAGGCCATAGAAGGCAGAGAGTAGCAATGGAAGGATGCTTTTCTAATTGGAGGGCTGTGACCAGTGGTGTTCCACAGGGATCAGTGCTGGGACCTTTGCTCTTTGGAGTATATATAAATGATTTGGAGGAAAATATAACTGGTCTGATTAGTAAGTTTGCAGACGACACAAAGGTTGGTGGAATTGCGGATAGCGATGAGGACTGTCGGAGGATACAGCAGGATTTAGATTGTTTGGAGACTTGGGCGGAGAGATGGCAGATGGAGTTTAATCCGGACAAATGTGAGGTAATGCATTTTGGAAGGTCTAATGCAGGTAGGGAATATACAGTGAATGGTAGAACCCTCAAGAGTATTGAAAGTCAAAGAGATCTAGGAGTACAGGTCCACAGATCATTGAAAGGGGCAACACAGGTGGAGAAGGTAGTCAAGAAGGCATACGGCATGCTTGCCTTCATTGGCTGGGGCATTGAGTATAAGAATTGGCAAGTCATGTTGCAGCTGTATAGAATCTTAGTTAGGCCACACTTGGAGTATAGTGTTCAATTCTGGTCGCCACACTACCAGAAGGATGTGGAGGCTTTAGAGAGGGTGCAGAAGAGATTTACCAGAATGTTGCCTGGTATGGAGGGCATTAGCTATGAGGAGCGGTTGAATAAACTCGGTTTGTTCTCACAGGAACGAAGGAGGTTGAGGGGAGACCTGATAGAGGTATACAAAATTATGAGGGGCATGGACAGAGTGGATAAGTCCTAGGGGGCATAGGTTTAAGGTGAGAGGGGCAAGGTTTAGAGTAGATGTACGAGGCAAGTTTTTTACGCAGAGTGTAGTGTAGTGTAGTGCCTGGAACTCGCTACCGGAGGAGGTGGTGGAAGCAGGGACGATAGTGACATTTAAGGGGCATCTTGACAAATACATGAATAGGATGGGAATAGAGGGATACGGACCCAGGAAGTGTAGAAGATTGTAGTTTAGTCGGGCAGCATGGTCGGCACGGGCTTGGAGGGCCGAAGGGCCTATTCCTGTGCTGTACGTTTCTTTGTTCTTTGTTCTTTGTAATACAGATAGATTGGAGAGTTGGGCAGGGAAATGGCAGATAGAGTTCAATCTGGACAAATGCGAGGTGATGCATTTTGGAAGATCAAATTCAAGTGTGAATTGTACAGTAAATGGCAGAACCTTAGTAGCATTGACATACAGAGGGATCTGGGCATTCAGGTCCATAGTTCCATGAAAGTGGCAATACAGGTGGATCACATGGGCAAGAAAGGATATGGCATGCTTGTCTTCATCGGCCTTCTTTGAGTACAAGAGTTATCAGGTGATGTTACAGTTGTATAAAACTTTAGTTAGGCCACATTTGGGATATTGCGTGCAATTCTGGTCACCACACTACCAGAAGGACGTGGATCCTGTGGAGAGGGTGCAAAGAAGGTTTACCCAGAATGTTGCCTATTAGCTATCAGGTGCCATCAGGAATAAACTCGGATTATTTTCGTTGGAAAGACAGAGGCTGTGGAGACACCTGATTGAGGTCAACAAACTATCGCGAGGTATAGACAGGGTGAATAGTCGGAAGCTTTGTCCCAGGCTGGAAGACTCAATGACAAGGGGGCACAGGTTCCAGGTGAGAAGGGATCAGTTCAGGGGCGATGTGCGATGTGCGGGGAAAGGGTGGTCGATGCCTGGAATGCGTTGCCAGTGGAGGTTTGGATGCAGGCACGATGGTAACATTTAAGATGTACTTCGATATAGGCAGCGCGGTAGCGCAGTGGGTTAGCTCTGCTGCCTCACGGCTCCGAGGTCCCAGGTTCGATCCTGGCACGTGGTCACTGTCTGTGTGAAGTTTGCACATTCTCCCCGTGTTTGCGTGGGTTTCGCCCCGCAACTCAAAGATGTGCAGGCTAGGTGGATTGGCCACGCTAAATTGCCCCTTAATTGGGAAAAAAAAAGAATTGGGTACACTAAATTTAAAAAAAAAAACATGTATTTCGATATTCACTTGAATAGGCGGGAATGGAGGCCACAGATCATTTGGACAATATGTAGTCGGTCTAAATAAGGAATCTGGATTGGTGCAGGCTTGGTGGGCCGAAGGGCCTGGTCCAGGCTGTTCTTTGTTCTCCCTCCAGCTCCCAACCTACCTCCTGTATGTCACCTCCACCCAGCTCCTCATCTCCCTCCAATGCCATGATTCCCTCCAGCAGCTCACCACCCTCCAGTGCCCAATATTCCTCCAGGGTCTCAACTCCCTCCACTACCTCAAATTCCTTCAGCACCTCTCCTCCCTCCAAAGCCTCACTTGCATCCAGGGCCTCACTTCTCTCCAGTGCCTCAATTATTTCTAATGCCTCACCTCCCCAGGCAAATTCTCGAACTGAGGTAATTGTGCAAACTTTCCCAATTATCCACAAAATCAAATCATCCCAGACCACTCATTATCTCCTCTTGCTGTATAATCCAGATGCCTGAGCCTCAAATGTCACCCATCCACCCCATCACATCATCCACACCCGTCACCCAATCAGTGAAGGCCACAACCTCATCCCAACATTCCAAGCTGGGAACTGTCTTCCCGAAAGCTCTCAGTCTCTCCACCTTCCTCTCGTCCCGAACTCCCTCCTAAATACACACCCTTCAATAAAACCTCTCCAAAAACCACCTTCTATCTTTCAAACCAATTCTTTGGTCAGGAAGAACCTCTCGAGGTTTTGAGGGGAAGATACTGAACGTAGACAATTGTATTTGTTGTACAATGGCCGACCGTCCTGAATGAATGTTACTCACTCAGACATCCCAGAATCAGCAACAACGTCTTCATCTCACTCGGCATATCCTGCAAAGGAAAAGAGACAATCCGTATGGGAGAGAATTCCGGCAATGGGAAAATTAGAGAGAATGTTAAATTGTGGGTGGGATAGTAAACATTGAGTTTATCTACCTAGAGTGAGTGAAGTCTCTCTCTCTGGGAGTGGGGCAGTAAACATTGAGTTTATCTATCTATAGTGAGTGAAGTCTCTCTCTGGGAGTGGGATAGTAAACATTGAGTTTATCTATCTATAGTGAGTGAAGTCTCTCTGGGAGCGGGATAGTAAACATTGAGTTTATCTATCGATAGTGAGTGAAGTCTCTCTCTGGGAGTGGGAGAGTAAACATTGAGTTTATCTATCTATAGTGAGTGAAGTCTCTCTCTCTGGGAGTGGGATAGTAAACATTGAGTTTATCTAGCTATAGTGACTGAAGTCTCTCTCTGGGAGTGGGATAGAAAACATTGAATTTATCTGTCTATAGTGAGTGAAGTCTCTCTGGGTGTGGGACAGTAAACATTGAGTTTATCTATCTAAAGTGAGTGAAGTCTCTCTCTCTGGAAGTGAGATAGTAAACATTGAGTTTATCTATCTATAGTGAGTGAAGTCTCTCTGGGAGTGAGATAGTAAACATTGAGTTTATCTATTTATAGTGAGTGAAGTCTCTCTCTCTGGGAGTGGGATAGTAAACATTGAGTTTATCTATCTATAGTGAGTGAAGTCTCTCTGGGAGTGGGATAGTAAACATTGAGTTTATCTATCTATAGTGAGTGAAGTCTCTCTGGGAGTGGGATAGTAAACATTGAGTTTATCAATCTATAGTGAGTGAAGTCTCTCTGGGAGTGGAATAGTAAACATTGAGTTTATCTATCTATAGAGAGTGAAGTCTCTCTCTGGGAGTGGGATAGTAAACATTGAGTTTATCTATCTATAGTGAGTGAAGTCTCTCTCTCTGTGTGGGATAGAAAACATTGAGTTTATCTATCTACAGTGAGTGAAGTCTCTCTGGGAGTGGGATAGTAAACATTGAGTTTATCTATCTATAGTGAGTGAAGTCTCTCTGGGAGTGGGATAGTAAACATTGAGTTTATCTATCAATAGTGAGTGAAGTCTCTCTGGGAGTGCGATAGTAAACATTGGGTTTATCTATCTATAGTGAGTGAAGTCTCTCTGGGAGTGGGATAGTAAACATTGAGTTTATCTATCTATAGTGAGTGAAGTCTCTCTGGGAGTGGGATAGTAAACATTGAGTTTATCAATCTATACTGAGTGAATTCTCTCTGGGAGTGGAATAGTAAACATTGAGTTTATCTATCTATAGAGAGTGAAGTCTCTCTCTGGGAGTTGTAAGGTTTTCGGGCAATTCGGCCCTTTTGGAGAAACCCAGAGACTGTAAACTGACTTTTCAGCCAAGAGAACAGAACCAGTTTTCCCAGCAGGCTTGGTCCGCTGAGCTGAGTGGGGACATAAGCACATAAATATTTACAAACACCCCCCTAGGAGCTACAAGGAAGAAGGAGCCAGACAACAAGATAACATCAAAACACAGACAAAGGGGCACGGGAATACACAGGAGGCTTGCATGCAAGCAGGACAATGGGATGGTCATAGCCCCATGCAAATGTAAATGACCTGGCCTCCACCAGAGCAGAATCCAATTAACACCCCATCAACATAGCGAGGTGAGAATAGCAGCCATCTCCGGAGCAGCTGGAAGACACTGAAATTCTCCACAAAAGAGCCTAACCTCGTTATCCTAGAAATCAGACTGTCTGAGTCCAGCATATTGCGCTGGAAAAGCCCCTAGAAAATCAGCGGTAGAGAAAAACCAAGTTGGAGGCGGACCTGGGGGAGGTACTCCAATCTTGACAGAAGCTACCGGCAGAAACTCACTGGGAGGAGGGGGGCGGAGCCAGCGCCAAATTCAAATCGCGCAGGTCTGAAAAAAACCAAGTTGGAGGCGGACCTGGGGGAGGTACTCCAAGCTTGACAGAAGCTACCGGCAGAAACTGACCTGAAGGAGGGGCGGAGCCAGCGCCAAATTCAAATCGCGCAGGTCTGCCTAGCTGGAAGGGGCGGACCTGCGAGGAATACCCGGAAACATACAGCTCTGACCGGCTCAAAGGGGGCGGGACCAGCGGGAACTTTAAAACTTACCTTTTTCAATGCAAAAGGGGCTGGCCGATCACAGAACAAAGCCAGGTATAACAATATAAAAGGGGCTGTGTTTTCAATTGGGGGGCTCTTCGTTCTTGGCTCGACCTCTGCACCCCTGACTTGACCTCTGCAGCCTGTGACCGTAAGTATCCTGCAGCAGCTTGCGAAACTCCCTTGACTTTAATAGTGGTTGAGGCTTTGGGGAAGGGAACTTGTTTTGTGCTTTGTGCTATTGCTAAAAACTGTGTAATCATAAGAATTTTCGTTGTGTCCGCTATATTACCTTTGAATAGACTTAGTGTGTATTAGAGCATAAGATTTTATTGTGTTTCTTCTGTTGATGATTTTGACCTGGGTTTTGTAATAAACCTTGATTTGATGATAATTGGAGTCGTTTAAATTCTTCAATCTTTCACCAGCGATCTCTGACCAAGTCATTGTTAAAATACTCCTCACCTTAATTCCGGGTTCAAGAATCGAGGGTCATCTTGAGCGATTCACTCAGGACAGACTGCTGGTTAGGAAATAAACAGCAGTGTCCTATTCTCTCTCTTGGGAAAGCTACTCTAGTGGAGTAGGAACCGGGTGGGTGTTGTACCACCGGAAAGAGAGAGAATCACCTGGGTATTGGTAGGGGTCTGGAGATCTGTGTGCTATAAGTCTCAGGCTGTCGGTTAGGAATAAACGGCAGGCTTGAATCAGTGCTCTCTTCAGTGGAAGTGTCCCACTGCGACATCCCCTGGCCTCTGAAGTTTCAGTGCCAGCTGGAGAGAGACACACACAGATATTCAAACCCCAGATATCGGCCCAGTAGTGGAGTAGCAGAGATGGCACCCTCTACAGAGTGGGATAGTAAACATTGAGTTTATCTATCTATAGTGAGTGAAGTCTCTCTGCGAGTGGGATAGTAAACATTGAGTTTATCTATCTATAGTGAGTATAGTCTCTTGGGACGTGGGATAGAAAACATTGCGTTTATCTATTTATAGTGAGTGAAGTCTCTCTGGGAGTAGGATAGTAAACATTGAGTTTATCTATCTCTAGTGAGTGAAGTCTCTCTCTGGGAGCGGGATTGTAAACATTGAGTTTATCTGTCTCTAGTGAGTTAAGTCTCTCTCTGGGAGTTGGATAGTAAACATTGAGTTTATCTATCTATAGTGAGTGAAGTCACTCTGGGAGTGGGATAGTAAACACTGAGTTTATCTATCTCTGGTGAGTGAAGTCTCTCTGCGAGAGGGATAGTAAACTTTGACTTTATGTATCTGTAGTGAGTGAAGTCACTCTGGGAGTGGGATAGTAAACACTGATTTTATCTACCTCTCGTGAGTGAAGTCTCTCTGGGAGTGGAATAGTAAACATTGAGTTTATCTATCTATAGAGAGTGAAGTCTCTCTCTGGGAGTGGGATAGTTAACATTGAGTTTATCTATCTATAATGAGTGAAGTCTCTCTCTCTGAGTGGGATAGTAAACATTGAGTTTATCTATCTATAGTGAGTGAAGTATCTCTCTCTGAGTGGGATAGTAAACATTGAGTTGATCTATCTATTGTGAGTGAAGTCTCTCTGGGATTCGGATAGTAAACATTGAGTTTATCTATCTATCGTGAGTGAACTCTCTGGGAGTGGGATCGTAAACATTGAGTTCATCGATCTCATGTGAGTGAAGTCTCTCTGGCAGAGGGATAGTAGACATTGAGTTTATCTATCTATATTGAGTGAAGTCTCTCTCTGGGAGTGGGAGAGTAAACACTGAGTTTATCAATCTATAGTGAGTGAAGTCTCTCTGGGAGAGGGGTAGAAACATTGCGTTTACCTATCGAAAGTGAGTGAAGTCTCTCTGGAAGTGGGATAGTAAGCATTGAGTTTATCGATCTATAGTGAGTATAGTCTCTTGGGACGTGGGATAGAAAACATTGAGTTTATCTATTTATAGTGAGTGAAGTCTGTCTCTGGGAGTGGGATAGAAAACATTGAGTATATCCATCAATAGTGAGTGAAGTCTCTCTCTGGGAGCGGGATTGTAAACATTGAATTTATCTGTCTCTAGTGAGTGAAGTCTCTCTCTGGTAGTTGTATAGTAAACATTGAGTTTATCTATCTACAGTGAGTGAAGTCACTCTGGGAGTGGGATAGTAAACACTGAGTTTATCTATCTCTGGTGAGTGAAGTCTCTCTGGGAGTGGGAGAGTAAACATTGACTTAATGTATCTATAGTGAGTGAAGTCTCTCTGGGAGTGGGATAGTAAACACTGAGTTTATCTACCTCTCGTGAGTGAAGTCTCTCTGGTAGTGGGATAGTAAACATTGAGTTTATCTATCGAAAGTGAGTGAAGTCTCTCTTGGAGTGGGATAGCAAACATTGAGTTTATCTATCTATAGTGAGTGAAGTCACTCTGGGAGTGGGATAGTAAACACTGAGTTTATCTACCTCTCGTGAGTGAAGTTTCTCTGGGAGTGGGATAGTAAACATTGAGTTTATCAATCTATAGTGAGTGAAGTCTCTCTCTGCGAGTGGGATAGTAAACATTGAGTTTATCTATCTATAGTGAGTGAAGTCTCCCTGGGACTGGGATAGTAAACATTCAGTTTATCTATCTATCGTGAGTATAGTCTCTCTGGGAGTGGGATAGAAAACATTGAGTTTATCTATTTATAGTGAGTGAAGTCTCTCTGGGAGTGGGATAATAAACATTGAGTTTATCTATTTATAGAGAGTAAAGTCTGTCTCTGGGAGTGGGATATTAAACATTGAGTTTATCTATCAATAGTGAGTGAAGTCTCTCTCTGGGAGCAGGATTGTAAACATTGAGTTTATCTATCTATAGTGAGTGAAGTCTCTCTCTGGGAGAGGGTAGAAAACATTGAGTTTATCTATCTCTATTGAGTGAAGTCTCTCTCTCTGGGAGTGGGATAGTAAACATTGAGTTTATCTATCGATAGTGAGTGAAGTCTCTCTGGGAGTGGGATAGTAAACATTGAGTTTATCTATCTATAGTGAGTGAAGTCTCTCTCTGGGAGAGGGATAGAAAACATTGAGTTTATCTATCTCTATTGAGTGAAGTCTCTCTCTCTGGGAGTGGGATAGTAAACATTGAGTTTATCTATCGATAGTGAGTGAAGTCTCTCTGGGAGTGGGATAGTAAACATTGAGTTTATCTATCTATAGTGAGTGAAGTCTCTCTGGGAGTGGGATAGTAAACATTGAGTTTATCTATCTATAGTGAGTGAAGTCTCTCTCTGGGAGTGGGATAGTA
The DNA here is from genome assembly GCF_047496885.1 of Scyliorhinus torazame. Lineage (NCBI taxonomy): Eukaryota > Metazoa > Chordata > Chondrichthyes > Carcharhiniformes > Scyliorhinidae > Scyliorhinus > Scyliorhinus torazame. Next base: position 44,604,552 of record NC_092733.1, on the reverse strand, counting down.
AACATTGAGTTTATCTATCTATAGTGAGTGAAGTCTCTCTCTGGGAGTGGGATAGTAAACATTGAATTTATCTATCTATCATGAGTATAGTCTCTCGGGGCGTGGGATAGTGAACAATGAGTTTATCTATCTATAGTGAGTGAAGTCTCTCTGGGAGTGGGATAGTAGACATTGAGTTTATCTATCTGTAGTGAGTGAAGTCTCTCTCTCTGGGAGTGAGCTAGTAAACATTGAGTTTGTCTATCTATAGTGAGTGAAGTCTCTCTCTGGCAGTGGGATAGTAGACATTGAGTTTATCTATCGATAGTGAGTGAAGTCTCCCTGGGAGTGGGATAGTAAACATTGAGTTTATCTATCTATATTGAGTGAAGTCTCTCTCTGGGAGTGGGACAGTAAACATTGAGTTTATCTATCTATAGTGAGTGAACTCTCTCTCTGGGAGTGGGATAGTAAACATTATGTTTATCTATTTATAGTGAGTGAAGTCTCTCTCTCTGGGAGTGGGGTAGTAAACATTGAGTTTATCTATTTATAGTGAGTGAAGTCTCTCTGGGACTGGGATCGTACACATTGAGTTTATCTACCTATAGTGAGTGAAGTCTCTCTGGGACTGGGATGGTAAACATTGAGTTTCTCTATCTATAGTGAGTGAAGTCTCTCTGGGACTGGGATAGTAAACATTGAGTTTCTCTATCTATAGTGAGTGAAGTCTCTCTCTCTGGGAGTGGGATAGTAAACATTGAGTTTATCTATCTATAGTGGGTGAAGTCTCTCTGGGAGTGGGATAGTAAACATTGAATGTATCTATCTATAGTGAGTGAAGTCTCTCTCTCTGGGAGTGGGATAGTAAACATTGAGTTTATCTATCCATAGTGAGTGAAGTCACTCTCTGGGAGTGGGATAGTAAACATTGAGTTTCTCTATCTATAGTGAGTGAAGTCTCTCTGGGAGTGGGAAAGTAAACATTGAGTTTATCTATCTATAGTGGGTGAAGTCTCTCTGGGAGTGGGATAGTAAACATTGAATGTATCTATCTATAGTGAGTGAAGTCTCTCTCTCTGGGAGTGGGATAGTAAACATTGAGTTTATCTATCCATAGTGAGTGAAGTCACTCTCTGGGAGTGGGATAGTAAACATTGAGTTTCTCTATCTATAGTGAGTGAAGTCTCTCTCTCTGGGAGTGGGATAGTAAACATTGAGTTTATCTATCCATAGTGAGTGAAGTCACTCTCTGGGAGTGGGATAGTAAACACTGAGTTTCTCTATCTATAGTGAGTGAAGTCTCTGTGGGAGTGGGATAGTAAACATTGAGTTTATCTATCTATAGTGAGTGAAGTCTCTCTGGGAGTGGGATAGTAAACATTGACTTTATGTATCTATAGTGAGTGAAGTCTCACTGGGAGTGGGATAGTAAACATTGAGTTTATCTATCTATAGTGAGTGAAGTCTCTCTGGGAGTGGGATAGTAAACATTGAGATTATCTATCTATAGTGAGTGAAGTTTCTCTGGGAGTGGGATAGTAAACATTGAGTTTATCTATCGATAGTGCTAAAGTCTCTCTCTCTTTTGGAATGAGCATCTCTTGGTTATATCCTTGATTAACATTGTTTGGGATTCTCCATTCCCGCAGCCGGCCATTGTGGTCACACCATCGGTAAACTCGCGCTTGTCGGCGCGCTGCCCGCGAGCCGGAGGATCCCGCCAACGCCGAATCCCACAGATTATGCTTTGACCCCAATATTAATCTTTCTTGTTTGAATCCAGCACCGCACTGCCCTCCTGTCCCCCACCACCATCCATGGTTAAACCACGTTTGTTTGTGACTTGCTGTATTCATCATCCAGATCCATCTCCAGTCTCCTCAATGACTCAGGTCATTCAGCAGCTCTGTATTGGGACTGGAGAACATACACAGACCTGAGCCCATGTTTAAAAACAGTGATACACCTCTCAGCACAGTCTAAATACTAATTCATACCTGACTGCTTACCGGAGCCTCAGGAGGTGTTCCCGTGTGAGCTGGAGGAGGTTCTGTAAGCTTGCCTGTTGCTCAGTGTTGAATGCTATTCATGGCAGCCTCTGACTACTTATAAGGGAAACGGACTGGACCAGAATTCTGATTTGCTCCCTGGAGAACAAAGCTTACCCAATAGTCTGGCTGGAGGGGGAAATGTGATTGTGCTTGTGTCATGTGCTCTGCATTGGGTAATGTAATCCAGCCCCTGTCACTCACAGTCCCAGTTTCTGGCAAAGTGCTTGTCCTGTTTCGCAACATTCTTCACATTCATTGAACCAACCGGCCCGACATAGATTCCAACCACAAATCTAAACCTGATCAAAACAAGTTTTTAATTGTCACCTATGTCGTGTTGGGTGTTCCGACACACAAACGAACCAACACAGTTGTAGATGGTACAACGCTGTTTTATTATTCTGTACAATAATAACTATTAACTTCTGGCTGTGGTTCGTGCTTCACCAGCTAACCTGTGGACCCAGCCCTAGCACTATCTTAGAGGGGCACTCAGCACATGGTGTATGTCTGAGTGGCGCGCTGTGAGCTCTGTGCCCTGAACTATCTCCTGGTAGAATGAGCGGGAACTGTGGTGTTCCCTGTTTTATAGTGCGTGTGCTCTCACTGGTAATTGGCTGCGATGTTGTGTGTGTGTTGGTTGGTCCAACTACCTGTCCATCAGTGTGTGTGTGATTGCACCATGATATGTTAATGTGGATATCATGACATCCCCCCTTTTCACAAGGATATGTGCCTACATGGTAATGAATATTGGTGTGTACTGAGTGCGGCTGAGTATGTGTGTGCAATATTTACAACATGTACATGAGGCTAAACTATATACATAGGAAGGTGTCGGGTGCAACAGAGCAACGAGGTTGTACCACGAACAAAACAAATGCAATCATCAAATATCAAAAGAGAACTCCTGAAACGACAAGAAAGAAACACATTAACAGTATTGCACAACAATGCAGTGAGTCCAATGTGCAAACAGGCTCCTAAGTCCAGTCTATTAGGTGGGCGACAAATTCGGGTTGACCGTCAGGGTGGCACACCATTCATCGCCCGGATTAATGCTGTGCACTGGCATCGGCTGGTGGGTCCGACTTGGGGACATCCGGTTCCTGTCTATTACCACGACGCGGAAGGGTTCCCGGTCGTCGGTATCACCGGTCTGCACGTCGTCAGGGTAGACTCGGTGTATGGGGGCTGAATGGCCCGCACGTCCCTGCGAGGCTGGCGGAATTGCGGAGAGTTGGCAGGTTGAGCTGCTCGACAGCAGGCAGCGTAGTGGCCCATCCTGCCACAGCGGAGGCATTGTCGCGCTTTGGCTGGACATTGCCGCTTTAAGTGTGCAGATCCACAGTTGGCGCACGTCGTGATGTCATGTCGTTCGTTGCGCTACCCTGCATGCGCGGTGCGGTCCTGTGTAGAGCGCGACTGCGCATCACTTCCCTCTGCGTCGACGTCCCCTCTTCTGGGGCGTACAAGCGCGGGAGGCCTTGGAAAGAGTGCAAAATGGCTGCCCTCGTCCGGGCCGCGAGCCGGGAGGAACGCGATCGACTGGACCCGCTCGGCCTCGTAGGACCCCTGCCGCGCCGATTCGGCCGCCTGGAATTGGGAGTACCGGCTGGTCGCGTTTTCGTGGAGGACGCAGGTTTCGATGACGGTGGCTAGGGTGAGGCGCTTTATTTTGAGGAGCTGCTGGCGTAGGGTGTCCGAGGTGTCCCAAAAACTATCTGATCCCGAATCATGGAGTTGGAGGTGGCCTCATAGCCGCAGGACTGCACGAGGATACGGAGGTGTGTTAGATAAGATGGAAAAGGCTCAGCCTTACCCTGCAGGCGCTGCTGGAAGAGGTACCTCTCGAAGCTCTCATTAACTTCAACGCTGAAGTGTTCCTCAAATTTTAGAAGGACCGTCTTGTATTTTGTCTTGTCCTCGCCTTCCGCGAATGCCAGGGAGTTGTAGATGAGGATGGCGTGTTGCCCTGCCGTGGAGAGGAGGAGGGCCATCTTCCTGGTGTCCGATGCATTCTCCCTGTCTGTGGCTTCTAGGAAGAGCTGGAAGCGCTGTTTAAACAGCTTCCAGTTGACGCCAAGATTTCCAGCGATTCGGAGCGGCTGCGGCGGGCTGATGATGTCCATGGCGCAGGATGGCGGATCTCTGAAGAGGTGCAGGTAGGTCTCACAGTCGCTGGCGAGTTTCCAGACCTGGTATCATGTCGTGTTGGGTGTTCCGATACACAAACAAACTTGTTCAATAATAACTGTTAACTTCTGGCTGTGGTTCATACTTCACCAGCTAACCTGTGGACCCAGCCCTAGCACTATCTTAGTGAGGCACTCAGCACATGGTGTATGTCTGAGTGGCGCGCTGTGAGCTCTGTGCTCTGAGCTATCTCCTGGTAGAATGAGTGGGAACTGTGGTGTTCCCTGTTTTATAGTGCGTGTGCTCTCACTGGTGATTGGCTGCGATGTTGTGTGTGTGTTGGTTGGTCCATCTACCTGTCCATCAGTGTGTGTGTGATTGCACCATGATATGTTAATGTGGATATCATGACAACCTATTGTTGATGTGGATTGGGGATAACCCAGCCCTGATAAATGTCTTGAACATCTGGAGATTAGTCCATGGTGAGTCTGATGGTGGAATGGAACTTATTGAACTCACTGTGTCGTCGTTTCAGTGAGTTTTCGCCATGGGTACAAAGGAAAAAAATGTCATCGATGTATCTGGTGTCTAACGTCGGTTGAAGGTTCTCTGTGCGCAGAGGAAGTCTTGTTCGAACTTGTGCGTGAAGATGTTGGCGTATTGAGGTGCGAATTTGGTCCCCATTGCTAGTCCGTGTGCCTGGCGTCTTGTGTGGCGTGAGGTCGAGACGTTTTACCGAGGGCTGTACACGTCCGAACCCCCCACACCTACGGGACATGTTCGCAGACTCACTAGCGAGGCACATCCTGCCTCCTATGCAGCTCAGACACATCATTCCGTACATGAAAATAAAACACATCGGGCAGACACAAATACCCAATGTAAATACAGAGACACAGGCATCGGGTGAAGCACACGGAGTGTAGGACTGCTCAGTAGAGAAGATGTGTGGAGAGATCAGGTCAGTCCATAAGAGGGTCATTTAGGAGTCTGGTTACAGCGGGGAAGAATCTGTTTTTGAAGCTGTTAGTGCGTGTTCTCAGAGTTTTGTATCTGCTGCCAGATGGAAGAAGTTGGATTATATTTGGATTATATTTATATTGTAATGGTGGAGCAGACTCGATTGACCAAGTGCCCTAATTCTGCTCCGATGTTGTGTGGTCTTATGGAAGAGTGAGTAAGCTGGGTGGGAGGGGTCTTTCATTATGCTGCCCGCTTTCCCCAGGCAGCGGGAGGTGTAGACAGAGTCAATGAATGGGAGGTGGGGCCCTGGTATTGGGAACACGGAGGAGGTGTTGTTGTTTATTCTTACCGATTGATGTCTATGGATCAGAACGTTGAGGATCCAGTTGCAGAATGAGGAGCCATATCCTAGGTTTTGGAATTTTGATTTGAGCTTGGCTGGGATTATGGTGGTGAAGGTGGAGTTGTAGTCAATGAATAGGTGTCTGATGTAGGAGTCCTTGTTGTCGAGATGCTCCAGGGATGAGTGTAGGGCCAGGGAGATGGTGTCTGCTGTGGACCTGTTGTGGCGGTATGTGAATTACAGTGGATCTAGGCATTCTGGGAGTATGGAGTTGATGTACCTCATGACCAACCTCGCGAAACACTTCATTACGATCAATGTAAAGGCCGCTGGACAGTAGTCATTGAGGCACGTTGCCTGGTTCTTCTTTGGCACCGGTATGATGGTGGTCTTCTTGAAGCAGGTGGGGACCTCGGAACGGGGTAGGGACAGGTTGAAGATCTGTGAACCCATCTGCCAGCTGGCCTGCACAGGTCTGAGTGCACGCCTTCCGAGAGTTCACTTTCAAGAAGGCCGATCTGACTTCGGAAGCTGTGATGGTGAGTATGGGTGTGTCCAGGGCTGCTCGGGCAGTTGACAGCGGTTTGATGGTTTCCTGCTCGAACCGAGCATTGAATTAATTGAGTTTATCAGGGAGGTGTGCACTGCTGCTGGTGTATTATGGACTGTATCATGGAGTTCACCTGACCCACAACTTTTAATAGATTGTGGTATGGGGCGCACACGGCCCACTCTACAGGTGTACAGCAGAAATGGGAAATGATTTTTTAAGCAAAATGAATTCAAGTTAACCTTTTTGAAACAAACAGTGAACATCGTAGCAACCATTAATTCAAATGCAACCCCCAAACAATATAACACTAAGTCATCTGTAAGCTCTCCTTTTAACATCCAGAAGACTTAAAAAAAATCTAGTGCCAAACCCAGTGACCTTCCTGACCAGTATTCCCGGAGGGTCAGGCTACTATACTGTTGTTGATCTGTGCCCGGCATTCTTCTCGGTCCCCATACATCAGGACTCGCAATTTCTGTCTGCTTTTACCTACCGTGGCCAGCAGTGTACCTGGACTAGATTACCCCAAGGATACATTGAAAGTCCGACAACATTCTCCCAATGCCTAAAAAGAGATTTGGAAGATATACCCGCAGGGTCCACCCGAATTCAACATGTCGATGAACTACCCATAGCGTCACCCAGTAAAAAGGCTTGTGAAACACGGTTTGGTAGTTCTATTACGCGCCCTCACAAGAAAGGGACATAAAGTATCAAAAGCAAAATTGCAATTCGTATCAGAAAGGGCCGATACCTGGGCCGTGAGCTTTTCCAGGACACCAGCCGGCTATCCCAAGATAGATTGGAGCCATGTGCTCAGCCCCATTCCCGGCGACTAACAGGGAAATTAAACATTTCCTTGGGATGAAAAGTCACTGTCGCCAGTGGATAGTCAGTTTCACTCCTCTCTTGGATCTTGTCCTGACAGCGCGACCTGAAGCCTTAACGTGGACCAAAGACACACAATTCCTTTCTGGCGTTGAAACAGACTCTGACTGTCATGATATACATCAGCATATCATGGTGCAATCACACACACACTGATGGACATGCAGTCAGACCAAGCAGCATACACAACATCGCAGCCAATCACCAGTGAGAGCACACGCACTATATAGACGGGGGACAGCAGAGTTCCCGCTCATTCCAGCAGCAGCCAGCACAGAGCTCACAGCCTGCATCACAGACATTCACCCTGTGCTGAGTGCCTCACCCAGCTAGTGATAGGACAGGGTCCACAGGTAAGCTGGTAATGCAGATCCCCACGTTTACAGTATGTTATTACAGTTGAGTAGTTAATAAAATAGTGTTACCCCCATCTCCAGCGTGTTGGCCTGTTTGTAGACCAGAACACCCAACTCGACACTGACCTCTGCCCCGCTTTCGGCCTCCGAGACTACGCCAGACACTGTCATCTTTTCGTACAACCCAAATCCGGGTTCGCCCAATCTGCGCTCACCCAGGATCACGGAGGCAAACAGAGACCAGTCGCTTATTTTAGCATTCAATTAGAGGCCATGGCGAGAGGCCTGCCCGGCTGCTTGTCAGCCCTAGCCGCTGCAGATTATGCAGGACAACAAGCCCAGGTGATCACCCTGAATCACCCAGACCGCTCTACATGTGCCCCACTCACTGGAAATTCCCCTCACTAAATGCGCAACCCAGCACCTGACTCCAGCACGGACAATTAGGTCCCAAGTAGAACTTGTGACAAACACTAACCTATCTATTAAACAATGTACAACCCTTAACCCTGGTACCTTACTACCCAACACTGAAGATGGCACACTGTTGTGAGACGGTTACCCACCTAGTAACGCGCAGACCTCAGTCAGGTCTCCCTGACCAACCCAGAGTGGGTCAGCGCTCAGAAATCACAAAGGGAAATGCTGCTCTGGCTATGCTATTGTGTCCCCCCCCATGGAACCAGAGAGGCAGACACTCTTCCAGATAATCTTTCAGCACAGCAAGCTGAATTGTTGGATTGGATTGGATTTGTTTGTTGTCACGTGTACCGAGGTACAGTGAAAAGTATTTTTCTGCGAGCAGCTCAACAGATCATTAAGTACATGGGAAGAAAAGGGAATAAAAGAAAATACATAATAGCATGATCAGCTTGTCATTTAACCCCTTCCTGCTCCCTGGCCAACTTTACCAGGGGACGACTTACCAGGGGTAAGCCATGGGGTACAGGTCCCTGCACAGAGTCTGTCCTTGTTGCTCAGAAGGGAAGGGGGGAGAGGAGTAGAGCATTAGTCATTGGAGACTCCATAGTTAGGCGGATAGATAGGAGATTCTGTGGGAACGAGAGAGACTCGCGGTTGGTGTGTTGCCTCCCAGGTGCCAGGGTGCGTGATGTCTCGGATCGTGTTTTTGGGATCCTTAAGGGGGAGCTGCCCCAAGTCGTGGTCCACATAGGTACCAACGACATAGGTAGGAAAAGGGATAGGGATGTAAGGCAGGAATTCAGGGAGCTAGGGTGGAAACTTAGATCCAGGACAAACAGAGTTATTATCTCTGGGTTGTTACCCGTGCCACGTGATAGCAAGACGAGGAATAGGAGGGAGAGGAGTTGAACATGTGGCTACAGGGATGGTGCAGGAGGGAGGGTTTCAGATTTCTGGATAATTGGGGCTCATTCTGGGGTCGGTGGGACCTCTACAAACGGGATGGTCTACACCTGGACCAGAGGGGTACCAATATCCTGGGGGGCAAATTTGCTAATGCTCTTCAGGAGGGTTTAAACTAGTTCAGCAGGGGCTTGGGAACCTGAATTGTAGCTCCAGTATACAGGGGGTTGAGAGTAGTGATGTCATGAGTAAGGTTTTAAAGTTGCAGGAGTGTACCGGCAGGCAGGAAGGTGGTTTAAAATGTGTCTTCTTCACTGCCAGGAGCATCCGGAATAAGGTGGGTGAACTTGCGGCATGGGTTGGTACCCGGGATTTCGATGTTGTGGCCATTTCGGAGACATGGATAGAGCAGGGACAGGAATGGTTGTTGCAGGTGCCGGGGTTTAGATATTTCAGTAAGCTCAGGGAAGGTGGTAAAAGAGGGGGAGGGGTGGCATTGTTAGTCAAGGACAGTATTACGATGGCAGAAAGGACGTTTGATGAGGACTCGTCTACTGAGGTAGTATGGGCTGAGGTTAGAAACAGGAAAGGAGAGGTCACCCTGTTAGGGGTTTTCTATAGGCCTCTGAAAAGTTCCAGAGATGTAGAGGAAAGGATTGCAAAGATGATTCTGGATAGGAGCGAAAGAAACAGGGTAGTTGTTATGGGGGACTTTAACTTTCCAAATATTGACTGGAAACGCTATAGTTAGAGCACTTTAGATGGGTCTGTTTTTGTCCAATGTGTGCAGGAGGGTTTCCTGACACAGTTTGTATATAGGCCAACGAGAGGCGAGGCCATATTACATTTGGTACTGGGTAATGAACCAGGACAATTGTTAGATTTGGAGGTAGGTGAGCACTTTGGTGTTAGTGACCACAATTCGATTACGTTTACTTTAGTGATGGAAAGGGATAGGTATATACCGCAGGGCAAGAGTTATATCTGGGGGGAAAGTTGCCACCCAGGTTGATAGGGTTGTGAAGAAGGCCTATGGAGTGTTGGCCCTTATTGGTAGAGGGATTGAGTTCCGGAGTCAGGAGGTCATATTGCAGCTGTACAAAACTCTGGTCCGGCCACATTTGGAGTATTGCGTACAGTTCTATAGGAAGGACGTGGAGGCTTTGGAGCGGGTGCAGAGGAGATTTACCAGGATGTTGCCTGGTATGGAGGGAAAATCTTATGAGGAAAGGCTGATGGACGTGAGGTTGTTTTCGTTGGAGAGAAGAAGGTTAAGAGGAGACTTAATAGAGGCAGACAAAATGATCAGGGGGTTAGATAGGGTGGACAGTGAGAGCCTTCTCCCGTGGATGGAAATGGCTGGCACGAGAGGACATAGCTTTAAACTGAGGGGTAATAGATATAGGACAGAGGTCAGAGGTAGGTTCTTTACGCAAAGAGTAGTGAGGCCGTGGAATGCCCTACCTGCAACAGTAGTGAACTCGCCAACATTGAGGGCATTTAAAAGTTTATTGGATAAACATATGGATGATAATGGCATAGTGTAGGTTAGATGGCTTTTGTTTCGGTGCAACATCGTGGGCCGAAGGGCCTGTACTGCGCTGTATCGTTCTATGTTCTATGTTCTATTAAAAGGCAATTATGATGCGATGAGGTGAGACTTAGGATGCATCGGATGGAGAGGAAACCTGCAGGAGATGGGCTCAATGGAAATGTGGAGCTTGTTCAAGGAACAGCTACTGCATGTCCTTGATAAATATGTACCTGTCAGGCAGGGAGGAAGTGGTCGAGCAAGGGAACCGCCGTTTACTAAAGCAGTCGAAACACTTGTCAAGAGGAAGAAGGAGGCTTATGTAAAGATGAGACATGAAGGTTCAGTTAGGGCGCTCGAGAGTTACAAGTTAGCTAGGAAGGACCTAAAGAGAGAGCTAAGAAGAGCCAGGAGGGGACATGAGAAGTCTTTGGCAGGTAGGATCAAGGATAACCCTAAAGCTTTCTATAGATATGTCAGGAATAAATGAATGACTAGGGTAAGAGTAGGGCCAGTCAAAGACAGTAGTGAGAAGTTGTGCTTGGAGTCCGAGGAGATAGGAGAGGTGCTAAATGAATATTTTTTGTCAGTATTCACACAGGAAAAAGACAATGTTCTCGAGGAGAATACTGAGATTCAGGCTACTAGACTAGAAGGGCTTGTGGTTCATGAGGAGGTGTTAGCAATTCTGGAAAGTGTGAAAATTGATAAGTCCCCTGTGCCGGATGGGATCTATCCTTGGATTCTTTGGGAAGCTAGGGAGGAGATTGCTGAGCCTTTGGCTTTGATCTTTAAGTCATCTATGTCTACAGGAATAGTGCCAGAAGACTGGAGAATCACAAATGTTGTCCCCTTGTTCAAGAAGGGGAGTAGGGACAACCCCAGTAACTATAGACCAGTGAGCCTTACTTCTGTGGTGGGCAAAATCTTGGAAAGGTTTATAAGAGATAGGGTGTATAATCATCTGGAAAGGAATAATTTGATTAGAGATAGTCAACGCTGTTTTGTGAAGAGTAGGTCGTGCCTCACAAACCTTATTGAGTTCTTTGAGAAGGTGACTAAACAGGTGGATGAGGGTAAAGCAGTTGATGTGGTGTATATGGATTTCAGTAAGGCGTTTGATAAGGTCCCCCACGGTAGGCTATTGCAGAAAATACGGAGGCATGGGATTTAGGGTGATTTAGCAGTTTGGATCAGAAATTGGCTAGCTGGAAGAAGACAAAGGGTGGTGGTTGATGGGAAATGTTCAGACTGGAGTCCAGTTACTAGTGGTATACCACAAGAATCTGTTTTGGGAAAACTGCTGTTTTTCATTTTTATAAATGACCTGGAGGAGGGCGTAGAAGGATGGGTGAGTAAATTTGCAGATTACACTAAAGTCGGTGGGAGTTGTGGACAGTGCGGAAGGAGGTTACAAGTTACAGAGGGACATAGATAAGCTGCAGCGCTGGGCTGAGAGGTGGCAAATGGAGTTTAATGCAGAAAAGTGTGAGGTGATTCTTTTTGGAAGAATAACAGGAAGACTGAGTACTGTGCTAATGGTAAGATTCTTGGCAGTGTGGATGAGCAGAGAGATCTCGGTGTCCATGTACATAGATCCCTGAAAGTTGCCACCCAGGTTGAAAGGGTTATTATGAAGGCATACGGTGTGTTAGCTTTTATTGGTAGAGGGATTGAGTTTCGGAGCCATGAGGTCATGTTGCAGCTGTACAAAACTCTGGTGCGGCCGCATTTGGTGTATTGCGTGCAATTCTGGTCGCCGCATTATAGGAAGGAATGTGGAAGCATTGGAAAGGGTGCAGAGGAGATTTACCAGAATGTTGCCTGGTATGGAGGAAAGATCTTATAAGGAAAGACTGAGGGACTTGAGGCTGTTTTCGTTAGAGAGGAGAAGGGTAAGAGGTGACTTAATTGAGGCATACAAGTTGCTCAGAGGATTAGATAGGGTGGACAGTGAGAGCCTTTTTCCTCGGATGGTGATGTCGAGCACGAGGGGACATAGCTTTAAATTGAGGGGAGATAGATATAGGACAGATGTCAGTGGTAGGTTCTATACTCAGAGAGTAGTAAGGGTGTAGAATGCCCTGCCTGCAAAGGTAGTGGACTCACCAACACTAAGGGCATTAAAATGGTCATTGGATAGACATATGGACAATAAGGGAATAGTGTAGATTCGCTTTAGAGTGCTTTCACAGGTCGGCGCAACATCGAGGGCCGAAGGGCCTGTACTGCGCTGTAATGTTCTATGCTCTATATTCTAATCCTGTGCTGGGGGTGTTTGATGGGGACAGTGTCGAGGGAGCTTTACTCTGTATCTAACCCCGTGCTGTACCTGTCCTGGGAGTGTTTGATGGGGACAGTGTAGAGGGAGCTTTACTCTGTATCTAACCCCGTGCTTTACCTGTCCTGGGAGTGTTTGATTGGGACAGTGTAGAGAGATCTTTATTCTGTGTCTAACCCTGTGCTGTACCTGTTCTGGGAGTGTTTGATTGGGACAGTGTAGAGGGAGCTTTATTCTGTATCTAACCCCGTGCTGTACCTGTCCTGGGAGTGTTTGATGGGGACAGTGTAGAGGGAGCTTTACTCTGTATCTAACCCCGTGCTGTACCTGTCCTGGGAGTGTTTGATGGGGACAGTGTAGAGGGAGCTTTATTCTGTATCTAACCCCGTGCTGTACCTGTCCTGGGAGTGTTTGATGGCGACAGTGTAGAGAGATCTTTATTCTGTGTCTAACCCTGTGCTGTACCTGTTCTGGGAGTGTTTGATGGGGACAGTGTAGAGGGAGCTTTACTCTATATCTAACCCCGTGCTGTACCTGTCCTGGGAGTGTTTGATGGGGGCAGTGTAGAGGGAGCTTTACTCTGTATCTAACCCCGTGCAGTCCCTGTCCTGGGAGTGTTTGATGCGACAGTGTAGAGGGAGCTTTACTCTGTATCTAACCCCGTTCTGTACCTGTCCTGGGGGTGTTTGATGGGGACAGTGTAGAGGGAGCTTTACTCTGTATCTAACCCCGTGCAGTCCCTGTCCTGGGAGTGTTTGATGCGACAGTGTAGAGGGAGCTTTATTCTGTATCTATCCCCCTGCTGTACCTGTCCTGGGAGTGTTTGATGGGGACAGTGTAGAGGGAGCGTTACTCTGGATCTAACCCCGTGCTGTCCCTGTCCTGGGAGTGTTTGATGGGGACAGTGTAGAGGGAGCTTTACTCTATATCTAACCCCGCGCTGTACCTGTCCTGGGAGTGTTTGATGGGGACAGTGTAGAGGGAGCTTTACTCTGTATCTAACCCTGTGCTGTCCCTGTCCTGGGAGTTTTTGGTTGGGACAGTGTAGAGGGAGCTTTATTCTGTATCTAACCCCGTGCTGTACCTGTCCTGGGAGTGTTTGATGGGGACAGTGTAGAGAGATCTTTATTCTGTGTCTAACCCTGTGCTGTACCTGTCCTGGGAGTGTTTGATGGGGACAGTGTAGAGAGATCTTTATTCTGTGTCTAACCCTGTGCTGTACCTGTCCTGGGAGTGTTTGATGGGGACAGTGTAGAGAGATCTTTATTCTGTGTCTAACCCTGTGCTGTACCTGTCCTGGGAGTGTTTGATGGGGGCAGTGTAGAGGGAGCTTTACTCTGTATCTAACCCCGTGCAGTCCCTGTCCTGGGAGTGTTTGATGCGACAGTGTAGAGGGAGCTTTATTCTGTATCTATCCCCCTGCTGTACCTGTCCTGGGAGTGTTTGATGGGGACAGTGTAGAGGGAGCTTTACTCTGGATCTAACCCCGTGCTGTCCCTGTCCTGGGAGTGTTTGATGGGGACAGTGTAGAGGGAGATTTACTCTGTATCTAACCCCGTGCTGTATCTGTCCTGGGGGTGTTTGATGGGGACAGTGTAGAGGGAGCTTTACTCTGTATCTAACCCTGTGCTGTACCTGTCCTGGGAGTGTTTGATGGACAAAGGAGAGAATTTTTTAAAAAGGGAGCATATAGGAGGTGAACAAGCAGGGAAGATGTTGCTTCTGGTTAAAAGACAAAGTGAGGTTAATAATCCAGGAATGTTGTTGATTGAATAAATTCCAACGTGTCCAGTTCCTGTTCATAAATTTGGATTGGATTTGTTTGTTGTCACGTGTACCGAGGTACAGTGAAAAGTATTTTTCTGCGAGCGGCTCAACAGATCTAATTGATGGTAATTGTGCGGAATGTTGTCTAACCATCGCAGAGGAATGTAAAGAAGCAAGTTAGAACACGGATAACACACGGATCCTGTGACACAGAATCAGCCCTCCCCCACCCGTTGAGCGGGCACGCCTGCACAGTGCGGCCCCATTGTCAAAAATCTGCTTGGAGCCTTTTTGAGGCTGCAGCAGCCGCCATTGTTAAAAGCATAAGTTGGGGGAGAATGATGTGATTGGTTGTGTTCTGAACTTTGATGCTGATGAAGTGGAAGTCTCTTACAGCTTTAACTTCAACCAAGAGGTGGCAACTTTCCTCACCTTGGTTTTTAAACATTCCAAAACAAAGTGCCTGCAGGTCGTATTTGGAAGCTTTGTCAATTAATTGATTTTTAAGTGTCTTATATTTTTTAACATTTTTAATTTTAATGTTTGGGTGAAATGTGGTGAGCCTCCAATTTCTAGAGGATGAAAACATATTCATTTTCTGCATTTTTTTCCTGTTAAATTTTATCAAATAACCCCCCCCCCACCGCCCCCCCCCCCCCACCCCCCCCCCACCGCCGATCAACCATCACCCTTCTTAGGCCAGCCTCCAGCCCGCCCTCGGGTGTCCACCATCATCGACCTCCTCTTTGTCTCCACGCGCCAGTCCCTCCCCTGTCAGCAGAACAGTTCTCAGAACAAAACAAGAATCCCGACCCCCCGTAACAAACAAATTACTTGCTCGCCCCCCACTGCGATTCCGTGAGCCAGCCCGCCCAGCTAGCCTGGTAGCCCCTGGCCATGGCGCCAAGCATTCTACCCCCCACTGATCTCCCCCCCCCGCCCCCCACCCCCCGCCGTTCGAACATACATAAGCAAATTACAATCCCCAACAAACCCAAAGAAGAAAATTCCACTCACCATCCCCCAATTAAAACAAAGTTAACCCACAGACAACTCTGAGCAATGGCCCAAAACTTGGTACAAAACCAATCCATACAAAACCCAAAAGAAAAGGCAGCACGGTAGCATTGTGGATAGCACATAGAACAATACAGCGCAGTACAGGCCCTTCGGTCCACGATGTTGCACCGAAACAAAAGCCATCTTAACCTACACTATGCCATTATCATCCATATGTTTATCCAATAAACTTTTAAATGCCCTCAATGTTGGCGAGTTCACTACTGTAGCAGGTAGGGCATTCCACGGCCTCACTACTCTTTGCGTAAAGAACCTACCTCTGACCTCTGTCCTATATCTATTACCCCTCAGTTTAAAGTTATGTCCCCTCGTGCCAGCCATATCCATCCGCGGGAGAAGGCTCTCACTGTCCACCCTATCCAACCCCCTGATCATTTTGTATGCCTCTATTAAGTCTCCTCTTAACCTTCTTCTCTCCAACGAAAACAACCTCAAGTCCATCAGCCTTTCCTCATAAGATTTTCCCTCCATACCAGGCAACATCCTGGTAAATCTCCTCTGCACCCGCTCGAAAGCCTCCACATCCTTCCTATAATGCGGTGACCAGAACTGTACGCAATACTCCAAATTAGGCCGTACCAGAGTTCTGTACAGCTGCAACATGACCTCCCGACTCCGGACTCCCGACTCAATCCCTCTACCAATAAAGGCCAACACTCCATAGGCCTTCTTCACAACCCTATCAACCTGGGTGGCAACTTTCAGGGATCTATGTACATGGACACCTAGATCCCTCTGCTCATCCACACTTTCAAGAACTTTACCATTAGCCAAATATTCCGCATTCCTGTTATTCCTTCCAAAGTGAATCACCTCACACTTCTCTACATTAAACTCCATTTGCCACCTCTCAGCCCAGCTCTGCAGCTTATCTATATCCCTCTGTAACCTGCTACATCCTTCCACACTATCGACAACACCACCGACTTTATTATCGTCTGCAAATTTACTCACCCACCCTTCTGCGCCTTCCTCTAGGTCATTGATAAAAATGACAAACAGCAACGGCCCCAGAACAGATCCTTGTGTTACTCCACTTGTGACTGTACTCCATTCTGAACATTTCCCATCAACCACCACCCTCTGTCTTCTTTCAGCTAGCCAATTTCTGATCCACATCTTTAAATCACCCTCAATCCCCAGCCTCCGTATTTTTTGCAATAGCCTACCATGGGGAACCTTATCAAACGCTTTGCTGAAATCCATATACACCACATCAACTGCTCTACCCTCGTATACCTGTTCAGTCACCTTCTCAAAGAACTCAATAAGGTTTGTGAGGCATGACCTACCCTTCACAAAGCCATGCTGACTATCCCTGATCATATCATTCCTATCTAGATGATTATAAATCTTGTCTCTTATAATCCCCTCCAAGACTTTACCCACTACAGACGTGAGGCTCACCGGTCTATAGTTGCCGGGGTTGTCTCTGCTCCCCTTTTTGAACAAAGGGACCACATTTGCTGTCCTCCAGTCCTCTGGCACTATTCCTGTAGCCAATGATGACATAAAAATCAAAGCCAAAGGTCCAGCAATCTCTTCCCTGGCCTCCCAGAGAATCCTAGGATAAATCCCATCAGGTCCCGGGGACTTATCTATTTTCAGCCTGTCCAGAATGGCCAACACCTCTTCCCTACGTACCTCAATGCCATCTATTCTATTAGCCTGGGGCTCAGCATTCTCCTCCACAACATTATCTTTTTCCTGAGTGAATGCTGAAGAAAAATATTCATTTAGTATCTCGCCTATCTCTTCAGACTCCACACACAATTTCCCATCCCTGTCCTTGACTGGTCCTACTCTTTCCCTAGTCATTCGCTTATTCCTGACATACCTATAGAAAGCTTTTGGGTTTTCCTTGATCCTTCCTGCCAAATACTCCTCATGTCCCCTCCTTGCTCGTCTTAGCTCTCTCTTTAGTTCCTTCCTCGCTACCTTGTAACTATCCATCGCCCCAACTGAAACTTCACACTTCATCTTCACATAGGCCTCCTTCTTCCTCTTAACAAGAGATTCCACTTCCTTGGTAAACCACGGTTCCCTCGCTCGGCACCTTCCTCCCTGTCTGACCGGTACATACTTATCAAGAACACGCAGTAGCTGATCCTTGAACAAGCCCCACTTATCCAGTGTGCCCAACACTTGCAGCCTACTTCTCCACATTATCCCCCCCAAGTCACGTCTAATGGCATCATAATTGCCCTTCCCCCAGCTATAACTCTTGCCCTGCGGTGTATACTTATCCCTTTCCATCATTAACGTAAACGTCACCGAATTGTGGTCACTGTCCCCAAAGTGCTCTCCTACCTCCAAATCCAACACCTGGCCTGGTTCATTACCCAAAACCAAATCCAACGTGGCCTCGCCTCTTGTTGGCCTGTCAACATATTGTTTCAGGAAACCCTCCTGCACACACTGTACAAAAAACGACCCATCTATTGTACTCGAACTATATCTTTTCCAGTCAATATTTGGAAAGCTAAAGTCTCCCATAATAACTACCCTGTTAATTTCGCGCTTATCCAGAATCATCTTCGCCATCCTTTCCTCTACATTCCTAGAACTATTAGGAGGCCTATAAAAAACTCTCAACAGGGTGACCTCTCCTTTCCTGTTTCTAACTTCAGCCCATACTACCTCGGAAGAAGAGTCCCCATCTAGCATCCTCTCCGCCACCGTAATACTGCTCTTGACTAGCAGCGCCACATCTCCCCCTCTTTTGCCTCCTTCTCTGAGCTTATTAAAACACCTAAACCCTGGAACCTGCAACATCCATTCCTGTCCCTGCTCTATCCATGTCTCCGAAATGGCCACAACATCGAAGTCTCAGGTACCAACCCATGCTGCCAGTTCCCCTACCTTGTTTCGTATACTCCTGGCATTGAAGTAGACACACTTCAAACCACCTACCTGAACACTGGCCCCCGCCTGCGACGTCAAATCTGTGCTCCTGACCTCTATACTCTCATTCTCCCTTACCCTAAAACTACAATCCAGGTTCCCATGCCCCTGCTGCATTAGTTTAAACCCCCCCAAAGAGCACTAACAAATCTCCCCCCCAGGATATTTGTGCCCCTCAGGTTCAGATGTAGACCATCCTGTCTGTAGAGGTCCCACCTTCCCCAGAAAGAGCCCCAGTTATCCAGAAATCTGAATCCCTCCCCCCTGCACCATCCTTGTAGCCACGTGTTTAAATGCTCTCTCTCCCTATTCCTCATCTCACTATCACGTGGCACGGGCAACAACCCAGAGATAACAACTCTGTTTGTTCTAGTTCTGAGCTTCCATCCTAGCTCCCTGAAAGCCTGCCTGACATCCTTGTCCCCTTTCCTACCTATGTCGTTAGTGCCAATGTGGACCACGACTTGGGGCTGCTCCCCCTCCCCCCTAAGGACCCGGAAAACACGATCCGAGACATCACGTACCCTTGCACCTGGGAGGCAACATACCAAACGTGAGTCTCTCACGCTCCCACAAAATCTCCTATCTGTGCCCCTGACTATATAGTCCCCAATTACTAATGCTCTGCTCCTCTCCCCCCTTCCCTTCTGCGCAACAGGGACAGACTCCGTGCCAGAGGCCCGTACCCCATGGCTTACCCCTGGTAAGTCTTCCCCCCCACAAGTATCCAAAGCGGTATACTTGTTTCTCAGGGGAACGACCGCAGGGGATCCCTGCACTGACTGCTTTTTCCCAGTCCCTCTTACAGTTACCCACCTATCTCCAATCTTTGGTGTAACTAATTCCCTGAAACTGCTATCTATGACCCCTTCTGCCTTCCGAATGATCCGAAGTTCTTCCAACTCCAGCTCCAGTTCCCTAACTCGGTCTTGGAGGAGCTGGAGATGGCAGCACTTCCTGCAGGTAAAATCAGCAGGGACACTAACTGCATCCCTCACCTCAAACATCCTGCAGGAGGAACATTGCACTCCCTTCCCTGCCATTCCTCTAACTTTCTACCAAGATCTGGCTAACAACTAAATTAAATTTTTTATAAAAAATAATAATAATATAATAAAATATGGTACTTACCTCACACCAATGGGTTTTATTATTAGGTTAGAGGAGGAGGGCGGGTGGGAGACACTACACGTGTAGTGTCTCGGGTTTCCTCTCCACCAGAATTTATTGGTGAGGGTCTTCCCAGACGTCCGCGGGTCGACTTCCTGTTCCCGCCTAAAACACTAATTTAAAAAAAAAAGAAAGAAAAATTCTCAGCTCCTGCTGAAATTGACTAACCAGCCAGCTCCACTCCCGCCAAAATCGACTGGCCTGGCCCTGCAAAGACAAGTGCTTTTAAAGGACAGACTTACCTCCCAGCAGCCACTTCCGCAATGCTCCCGCTGAAACTGACTCACCAGCTGTTCTCCCGCCAAAATCGACTGGCCTGCCCCTGCAAAGACAAGTGCTTTTAAAGGACAGACTTACCTCCCAGCAGCCACTTCCGCAATGCTCCCACTGAAACTGACTCACCAGCTGTTCTCACGCCAAAATCGACTATAGTGAGTGAAGTCTCTCTGGGAGTGGGATAGTAAACATTGAGTTTATCTATCCATAGTGAGTGAAGTCTCTCTGGGAGTGGGATAGTAAACATTGAGTTTATCTATCTATAGTGAGTGAAGTCTCTCTTTGGGAGTGGGATAGTAAACATTGAGTTAATCTATCTATAGTGAGTGAAGTCTCTCTGGGAGTGGGATAGTAAACATTGAGTTTATCTATCTATGGTGAGTGAAGTCTCTCTGGGAGGGGGGTAGTAAACATTGAGTTTATCTATCTACAGTGAGTGAAGTCTCTCTGGGAGTGGGATAGTAAACATTGAGTTTATCTATCGATAGTGAGTGAAGTCTCTCTGGGAGTGGGATAGTAAACATTGAGTTTATCTATAGTGAGTGAAGTCTCTCTGGGAGTGGGACAGTAAACATTGAGTTTATCTATCTATAGTGAGTGAAGTCTCTCTGGGAGTGGGATAGTAAACATTGAGTTTATCTATCTATAGTGAGTGAAGTCTCTCTCTGGGAGTGGGATAGTAAACATCGAGTTTATCTATCGATAGTGAGTGAAGTCTCTCTGGGAGTGGGATAGTAAACATTGAGTTTATCTATCTATCGTGAGTGAAGCCTCTCTCTCTGGGAGTGGGATAGTACACATTGAGTTTATCCAACTATAGTGAATGAAGTCTCTCTCTGGGAGTGGGATCGTAAACATTGAGTTTATCTATCTATATTGACTGAACTCTCTCTGGGAGTGGGATAGTAAACAATGAGTTTATCTATCTATAGTGAGTGAAGCCTCTCTCTCTGGGAGTGGAATAGTAAACATTGAGTTTATCTACCTATTGTGAGTGAAGTCTCTCGCTGGGATTGGGATAGTTAACATTGAGTTTATCTATCTATAGTGAGTGAAGTCTCTCTGGGAGTGGGATAGTAAACATTGAGGTTATCTACCTATAGTGAGTGAAGTCTCTCTCTGGGAGTGGGATAGTAAACATTGAGTTTATCTATCTAAAGTGAGTGAAGTCTCTCTGGGAGTGGGATAGTAAACATTGAGTTTATCTACCGATAGTGAGTGAAGTCTCTCTCTGGGAGTGGGATAGTAAACATTGAGTTTATCTATCTAAAGTGAGTGAAGTCTCTCTGGGAGTGGGATAGTAAACATTGAGTTGATCTATCTATAGTGAGTGAAGTCTCTCTGGGAGTGGGATAGTAAACATTGAGTTTATCTATCCATCGTGATTGAAGCCTCTCTCTCTGGGAGTGGGATAGTAAACATTGAGTTTATCTATCTAT
This sequence comes from Scyliorhinus torazame, assembly GCF_047496885.1. Taxonomy (NCBI): domain Eukaryota; kingdom Metazoa; phylum Chordata; class Chondrichthyes; order Carcharhiniformes; family Scyliorhinidae; genus Scyliorhinus; species Scyliorhinus torazame. Next base: position 44,583,503 of record NC_092733.1, on the reverse strand, counting down.
AGTGAGTGAAGTCTCTCTGGGAGTGGGATAGTAAACATTGAGTCTATCTATCTATAGTGAGTGAAGTCTCTCTCTCTGGCAGTGGTGCAGTAAACATTGAGTTTATCTATCTATAGTGAGTGAAGTCTCTCTCTGGGAGTGGGATAGTAAAGATTGAGGTTATCGATCTTAGAACATAGAACATAGAACAATACAGCGCAGTACAGGCCTTTCGGCCCACGATGTTGCACCGAAACAAAAGCCATCTAACCTACACTATGCCATTATCATCCATATGTTTATCCAATAAACTTTTAAATGCCCTCAATGTTGGCGCGTTCACTACTGTAGCAGGTAGGGCATTCCACGGCCTCACTACTCTTTGCGTAAAGAACCTACCTCTGACCTCTGTCCTATATCTCTTACCCCTCAGTTTAAAGTTATGTCCCCTCGTGCCAGCCATATCCATCCGCGGGAGAAGGCTCTCACTGTCCACCCTATCCAACCCCCTGATCATTTTGTATGCCTCTATTAAGTCTCCTCTTAACCTTCTTCTCTCCAACGAAAACAACCTCAAGTCCGTCAGCCTTTCCTCATAAGATTTTCCCTCCATACCAGGCAACATCCTGGTAAATCTCCTCTGCACCCGCTCCAAAGCCTCCACGTCCTTCCTATAATGCGGTGACCAGAACTGTACGCAATACTCCAAATGCGGCCGGACCAGAGTTCTGTACAGCTGCAACATGACCTCCCGACTCCCGACTCAATCCCTCTACCAATAAAGGCCAACACTCCATAGGCCTTCTTCACAACCCTATCAACCTGGGTGGCAACTTTCAGGGATCTATGTACATGGACACCTAGATCCCTCTGCTCAGCCACACTTTCAAGAACTTTACCATTAGCCAAATATTCCGCATTCCTGTTATTCCTTCCAAAGTGAATCACCTCACACTTCTCTACATTAAACTCCATTTGCCACCTCTCAGCCCAGCTCTGCAGCTTATCTATATCCCTCTGTAACCTGCTACATCCTTCCACACTATCGACAACACCACCGACTTTAGTATCGTCTGCAAATTTACTCACCCACCCTTCTGCGCCTTCCTCTAGGTCATTGATAAAAATGACAAACAGCAACGGCCCCAGAACAGATCCTTGTGGTACTCCACTTGTGACTGTACTCCATTCTGAACATTTCCCATCAACCACCACCCTCTGTCTTCTTTCAGCTAGCCAATGTCTGATCCACATCTCTAAATCACCCTCAATCCCCAGCCTCCGTATTTTTTGCAATAGCCTACCGTGGGGAACCTTATCAAACGCTTTGCTGAAATCCATATACACCACATCAACTGCTCTACCCTCGTCTACCTGTTCAGTCACCTTCTCAAAGAACTCAATAAGGTTTGTGAGGCATGACCTACCCTTCACAAAGCCATGCTGACTATCACTGATCTTAAGTGAGTGAAGTCTCTCTCTGGGAGTGGGATAGTAAACATTGAGTTTATCTACCTACAGTGAATGAACTCTCTCTCTGGGAGTGGGATAGTAAACATTTAGTTTATCTATCGATAGTGAGTTAAGTCTCTCTCTGGGAGTGGGATAGTAAACATTCAGGTTATCGATCTTTAGTGAGTGAAGTCTTTCTCTGGGAGTGGGACAGTAAACATTGAGTTTATCTATCTATATTGAGTGAAGTCTCTCTGGGAGTGGGACAGTAAACATTGAGTTTATCTCTCTCGTGAGTGAAGTCTCTCTCTGGGATTGGTGTAGTTAACATTGAGTTTATCTATCTATAGTGAGTGAATTCTCTCTCTGGGTGTGGGATAGTGAATATTGAGTTTGTCTATCTATAGTGAGTGAAGTCTCTCTTTGATAGAACATAGAACAGTCCAGCACAGTACAGGCCCTTCAGCCCACCATGTTGTGCTGACCATTTATCCTAATCCAAGATGAACCTAACCTCCACCCCTTCAATTTACTGCTGTCCATGTGCCTGTCCAAGAGTCGCTTCAATGTCCCGAATGACTCTGACTCCACCACCTCTGCTGGCAGTGCATTCCTCACACCCACCACTCTCTGTGTAAAGAACCTCTGACATCTCTCCTGTACCTTCCTCCAATCACCTTCAAATGATGTCCCCTCGTGACAGCCATTTCATCTGGGGAAAAGTCTCTGGCTATCCACTCGATCCATGCCTCTCCTCACCTTGTACACCTCTCTGTCTTCTTCGCTCCAGTGGGAAAAGCCCTAGCTCCCTCAACCTCTCTTCATAAGACATGTCCTCCAGTCCAGGCAGCATCCTGGTAAATCTCCTCTGCACCCTCTCCAAAGCATCCACATCCTTCCTATAATGAGGCAATCAGAACTGGACACAATATTCCAAGTGTGGTCTAAGCAGGGTTTTATAAAGCTGCAGCAAAACCTCGCGGCTCTACTCAATCCCCCTGTTAATGAAAGCCAACACACCATACGCCTTCTTAACAACCCTATCAACCTGGGTGGCAACTTGGAGGGATCTATGTACGTGGACCCCAAGATCCCTCTGTTCCTCCACGCTTCCAAGAATCCTGCCTTTAATCCTGTTTTCAGCATTCAAATTCGACCTTCCAAAATGAATCACTTCACATTTATCAAAGTTGAACTCAATCTGCTACTTCTCAGCCCAGCTCTGCATCCTGTCAATGTCCTGTTGTAACCTGTAACAATCCTCAACACTATCTACAACTACCCCAACCTTTGTGTCATCGGCAAACTTACTCAGCCCCCTTCCACTTCCTCATCCAAGTCATTTATAAAATCCACAAAGAGTTGAGGTCCCAGATCGATCCTTGCGGGACACCACTGGTCACCGACCTCCAGGCGGAATACTTTCCATCCACTACCACTCGCTGTCTTCTTTCCGACAGCCAATTCTGTATCCAGACAACCAAATTTCCCTGTATCCCATGCCCCCTAACTTTCTGAATGAGCCTACCATGGGGAACCTTATCAAATGGCTTACTGAAATCCATATACACCACATCCGCTGCCCGACCTTCATCAATGTGTCTCGTCACATCCTCAAAGAATTCAATGAGGCTTGTGAGGCATGACCTGCCCCTCACAAAGCCATGCTGACTATCTTTAATCAAACTATGTTTTTCTAATAATCATAAATCCTATCTATAAGAATCCTTTCCTAAATTTTGCTCACCACAGACTGACTGGTCTGTAATACCCAGGGATTTCCCTGTTCCCTTTCTTGAATAGGGGAAAAACATTTGCCTCCCTCCAATCATCCGGTACTACTCCAGTGAGAGTGAGGACGCAAAGATCATCGCTAACGGCGCAGCAATCTCCTCCCTCGCTTCCCGTAGTAACCTTGGGGATATCCCGTCAGGCCCAGGGGATTTACCTATCCTGATGCTTTTCAAAATTTCCAGCACATCCTCCTTCTTAATATAAACCTGTTTAAGTCTATTAACCTGGTTCACACTGTTCTCATGAGCAACAAGGTCCCTCTCTCTATTGAATACTGAAGCAAAGTATTCATTGAGGGCCTCCCCCATCTCTTCAGACTCTCGGCACAAGTTCCCTCCACTATCCCTGATCGGCCCTACTCTCACTCTGATCACCCTCTTATTTCTCACATAAGTGTAGAATGCCTTGGGGTTTCCCTAACCCTTCCCGCCAGGGCTTTTCATGCCCCCTTCTAGCTCTCCTCAGTCCATTTTTGAGTTCCTTCCTGGCTGCCTTGTAACCCTCGAGAACCTAATCAGATCCTTATAGTAGGACAGTAAACAATGAGTTTATCTCTCTGGGAGTGGGTTTGTAGACATGGAACATAGAACAGTACAGCACAGAACAGACCCTTCAGCCCTCGATGTTGTGCCGAGCATTGTCCGAAACTGAGATCAAGCTATCCCACTCCCTGTCATTCTGGTGTGCTCCATGTGCCTATCCAATAACCGCTTGAAAGTTCCTAAAGTGCCCGACTCCACTATCACAGCAGGCAGTTCATTCCACACCCTAACCACTCTCTGAGTAAAGAACCTACCTCGGACATCCCTCCTATATCTCCCACCCTTAACCTTATAGTTATGCCCCCTTGTAACAGCTACATCCACCCGAGGAAATAGTCTCTGAACGTCCACTCTATCTATCCCCCTCATTATCTTATAAACATCAATTAAGTCGCTTCTCATCCTCCCCCGCTCCAAAGAGAAAAGCCCTAGCTCCCTCAACCTTTCCTCATAAGACCTATCCTGCAAATCAGGCAGCATCCTGGTAAATCTCCTTTGCACCCTTTCCAATGCTTCCACATCCTTCCTATAATGAGGTGACCAGAACTGCACACAATACTCCAAATGTGGTCTCACCAGGGTCAAGTACAGTTGCACCATAACCCCACGGCTCTTAAACTCAAGCCCCCTGTTCATAAATGCTAACACACTATAAACGCTAACACACTATAGGCCTTCTTCACGCCTCTATCCACTTGAGTGGCAACCTTCAGAGATCTGTGGACATGAACCCCAAGATCTCTCTGTTCCTCCACATTCCTCAGAACCCTGCCGTTGACCCTGTGATCCGCATTCAAATTTTTTCTCCCAAAATGAATCCTATTAAGTTCACCTATCTATTGTGAGTAAAGTCTCTCTCTGGGAGTGGGTTTATCTCTGTCTCTGTGACTCAAAGTATTACCACAAACATTTGAGCTTCCTGTCATTTTATATCCTTTATAAATATTACACTCTAACCGCAATATGTTCATGTTTCTTGTTTGAATCCAGCACCGCACTGCCCTCCTGTCCCCCACCACCATCCATGGTTAAACCACGTTTGTTTGTGACTTGCTGTATTCATCATCCAGATCCATCTCCAGTCTCCTCAATGACTCAGGTCATTCAGCAGCTCTGTATTGGGACTGGAGAACATACACAGACCTGAGCCCATGTTTAAAAACAGTGATACACCTCGCAGCACAGTCTAAATACTAATTCATACCTGACTGCTTACCGGAGCCTCAGGAGGTGTTCCCGTGTGAGCTGGAGGAGGTTCTGTAAGCTTGCCTGTTGCTCAGTGTTGAATGCTATTCATGGCAGCCTCTGTCTACTTATAAGGGAAACGGACTGGACCAGAATTCTGATTTGCTCCCTGGAGAACAAAGCTTACCCAATAGTCTGGCTGGAGGGGGAAATGTGACTGTGTCCTGTGGCATGTGCTCTGCATTGGGTAATGTAATCCAGCCCCTGTCACTCACAGTCCTGGATTCCGAAATGTGAATCACCATTTGACACCAGAATCCACGCCCAGTTAAACCACCAACCCACACACATTCCAACCACCAATCAAAACCTTTTTGGAATTGTCCCCTGTTGTTTGTGAGTTGATGTGGATTGGGGGATTACCCAGCCCTGATAAATGTCTGGTGATCTGTGCAACTGTGGAAACCTGACAGAGAATCTGCGGGACACGGGGTGATTTTCCCGGCCATCCCACAGCCTGTTTTGTGGCTCCTGAGGCCATTGGCCAGCGGCAGGATCTTTCAGTCCCATCACTGTCAATGGGGCTTCCCTTTACACCCTCCGCCCCACGGCAGGGGTTCAGTCAGTGGCACCGCAATCACACCAGTGGTATAGGCGGGCACGATAGCATCATTTAAGATGCATCTAGACAGATATATGAACGGGTGGGGAACAGAGGGAAGTAGATCCTTGGAAAATAGGCGACAGGTTTCGATAAAGGATCTGGATTGGCGCAGGCTGGGAGGGCCGAAGGGCCTGTTGCTGTGCTGTACTTTTCTTTGTTCTTTTGAATGTCCGGGAAGTCCCACTCACTGACTCCAGTGAAGACACAATTAAACTAAACATGACACAAATCATCAAAATAAACTCTTCCTTTCCAAAAATATACATCCACCCAATTCATCAGCAGGAAATGTTGTTGCTTGTATTTTACCCGAGGTCTCGTTGTTGGTCTTCAGGGTCTCCGTGGTTACTGTGGGTGTGGAGCTGGGGGGAGGGGCTTTCTGATGGGTGCTGAAGGAAAGGATTAAGCAAAGATTTATTGAAGCACAAAATGGACAAAATTGACAGCAAAGTGAGTGAGATCCACAGAGTCATCAGATCGCGACAGTGGAGAAGGAAGCCATTCAGCCCATCGATCTATCTCTGTCTTAAAGACACTCAGCGATTTGACCTCCGCAGCCTTCTGCGGCAAAGAGTTCCACAGTTTCACCACCCTCTGGCTGAAGAAATTCCCTCATCTCTGTTTTAAAGGATCGTCCCTTTAGTTTGAGATTGTGTCCTCGGCTTCTAGTCCCCGAGAGGGAAAGGCCAGCGTATTAAACTTGTTGCGATTCATGCACAAGGACACCCAGGTCCCTCTGCACAGCAGCATGCTGCAATTCGCTACCGTTTAAATAACAGCCCATTTGGTTATTATTCCCACCAGAATGGATGACGTCACATTTCCCAACAATGAATTCCATCGGCCAGACCCTTGCCCACTTGCTTAAACCATCGAGATCCCTCTGCAGACTTTCAGTGTCCACTGCACACTTTGCTCTACCACTCATCTTCGTGTCATCTGCCAACTTTGACAAATTACAATTGGTCCCCAATTACAAATCATCGATGTAAATTGTAAACAATTGCAGTCCCAACACTGATCCCTGAGGCCGCTGATCGCCAATTAGAAAAACGCCCATTTAGCCCCACTCTTTGCTTTCTGTTTGTTAACCAATCCTCTATCCGGGCTAATAACTTACCCGTAATGCCGAGCACCTTTATCTTACGCAGCAGCTTGTCGAATACCTTCTGGAAATCCAGGTACATCACATCCACCGGTCCCCACTGTCCACCCCGCTCGTAATGTCCACAAAGAGTTCTTGTAAATTAATTAAATAGGCCCCGCCTTTCATGATCTCACACTGCGTCTGCCCAAAGGGACAATTTAAAAGAAGATAATTTTGAGTACCAATTAGGTTTTTTCCCAATGAAGGGGCAATTTAGTGTGGGAAGTCTACACAAGCTGCACATCTTTGGGTTGTGGGGGTGAGACCCCCGCAGACACGGGGAGAATGTGCAAACTCCACGCAGACAGTGACCAGGGGCAATGGGACAATTTCTGTCCGGATGTCTCACTATTTCATCCCTGATGATAGATTCAAGCATTGTCCCCACCAGAGGTTAAGCTAACCGGCCTATAGTTATTCACCTTTTGTTTGCCTCCTTTTTTAAACAGGGGCGTCACATTTGCTATTTTCCAATCTCCTGGAACCGCCTCGTAATCCAGCGAAGTTTGGTAAATCACCACGAACGTATTTGCTATTTCCCCCGCCATCTCTTTTAGTATCCTGGGATGTATTCCATCAGGGCCAGGAGACTTGTCTACCTTATGTGATAATGATGGTTTCTCAGTCCTAGCCTGCTGTAGCCTCCTTGCCATCAATTATTGGCATGGTATTTGTGTCTTCCACTGTTCAATGCCGCAGCTGTTTCCTCATTATTATCCCATTATTAAATCTCCCTTCTCATCCTCTAATGGACCAATGATCACCTTCACATCTTTACATTCAATATATTTGAGAAACTTTTGTTATCAGTTTTTATATTCGGAGCTAGTCTGCTCTCAGATTCTAACTTCCTTTTCTTTATAGCTTTTTTCTTGGCTTTTTGTTGATCTTTAAAGATTTCCCAATCCTCTTGTTCCCACTAAGCTTTGCCACTTTGTTTGCATTTTCTTCAATTTGATTCCCTCCTTGGTTTCCATAGTTATCCATGGCTGAATAGCCCTTTTCCGACAGTCCATCCTTTTCAATACCAGGAGTGTTTTGTTCCGATAAATTCCGACCGTTCCACTTCCCACTGCTATTCACTAACGAGTGGTAATTGTGCAGAATGTGTTCAATAATCACCACAGGGGAATGTACACAAGGAAGTTGGAACACAGAATAAATGTTTGTATACCAGAAACAAGGAAAGAGAGCTCGCAGAGAGAAGAGATATATAATAAGAATAATCTTTATCAGTGTCAAAAATAGGCTTGCATTATCACTGCAATGAAGTTACTGTGAAAATCCCCTAGTCGCCACATTCCGGCGCCTGTTTGGGTAAACTGAGGGAGAATTCAGAATGTCCAATTCACCGAACAAGCACGTCTTTCGGGACTTGTGGCAGGAAACCGGAGCACCCGGAGGAAACCCACACAGACACGTGGAGAACGTGCAGACTCCGCACAGACCGTGTTCCAAGTGGTAATGGAACCCGGGAACCTGGACCTGTGAAGCAACAGTGCTAAACATTGCGCTGCTGTGCTGCCGACTAGAACATTGTGAGGAAAGACAGGGGGTGTCATTCTCCGACCCCCCGCCGGGTCGGAGAATGGCCGTTGGCCACCGTGAATCCCGCCCCCGCCCGCGCCGAAGTCTCCGGAACCGGAGATTGGGCGGGGGCGGGAATCGGGCCGTGCCGGTTGGCGGGACCCCCCACTCAATTCTCCGGCCCGGATGGGCCGAAGTCCTGCCCAGAAATTGCCTGTCCCGCCGGCGTAAATCAAAGCTGGTATTTACCAGCGGGAAAAGGCGGCGTGGGCGGGCTCCGGGGTCCTGGGGGGGGCGCGGGGCGATCTGACCCCGGGGGGAGCCCCCACGGTGGCCTGGCCCACAATCGGGGCCCACCGATCCGCGGGCGGGCCTGTGCCGTGGGGGCACTCTTTCCCTTCCGCCTCCGCCACGGCCTCCACCATGGCGGAGGCGGAAGAGACTCTCCCCACTGCGCATGCGCGGGAAACTGTCGGCGGCCGCTGATGCTCCCGCGCATGCGCCGCATTTCCGCGCCAGCTGGTGGGGCACCAAACGCCATTTCCGCCAGCTAGCGGGGCGGAAATCCCTCCGGCGCCGGCCTAGCCTCTCAAGGTTGGGGCTCGGCCCCCAAAGATGCGGAGCATTGCGCACCTTTGGGCCGGCGCGATGCCCGTCTGATTAGCGCCGTTTTTGGCGCCAGTCGGCGGACATAGCGCCGTTGGGGGAGAATTACGCCCAGTATACCTGACACTCTGTGACATCCAGTCCCAGAGAGGGAAAGGACAGTGTATCTAACACACTGTGACACCCAGTCCCAGAGGGGGGAAGGAAAGTGTCCTTTCCCTCTCTGGGACTGGGTGTCACAGTGTGTTAGATACACTGTCCTTTCCCTCTCTGGGACTGGGTGTCACAGTGTGTTAGATACACTAGCCATTCCCTCTCTGGGACTGGGTGTCACAGTGAGTTTGATATACTGTCCTTTCCCTCTCTGGGACTGGGTGTCACAGTGTGTTAGATATACTGTCCTTTCCCCCTCTGGGACTGGGTGTCACAGTGTGTTAGATACACTGTCCTTTCCCTCTCTGGGACTGGGTGTCACAGTGTGTTAGATACACTGTCCTTTCTCTCTCTGGGACTGGGTGTCACAGTGTGTTAGATACACTTTCTTTTCCCTTTTCTGGGACTGGGTGTCACAGTGAGTTAGATACACTGTCCTTTCCCTCTCTGGGTCTGGGTGTCAGTGTGTTAGATACACTTTTGCCTAGTATATCTAACACACTGTGACACCCAGTCCCAGAGAGGGAAAGGACAGTGTATCTAACACACTGTGACACCCAGTCCCAGAGAGGGAAAGGACAGTGTATCTAACGCACTGTGACCCAGTCCCAGAGGGGGAAAGGAGAGTGTATCTAACTGTAGCCACCTGGGTTGTCCACTTCCCGACTTTAAAATGGAGATCCGCTAAGAATGATGGGAAATTCAGTCAAACGCAGGAAAAACAAGCAGGTGCAAAGTTTCCTGTCTATCAGAACTTGCAGGAACCCAGAAAGCACTGAAACTAATCACCATCGACATATTGATGAGCGATCCCCGGGAACAATTGGAAAGAGTTAAGATAAACAAGGCCAAGCCAGACTCCTCGGCGCCAGCAGGAGCCAAGACAAAGGAAGGCCAACGGACACTTAGGAACCGCCCAGTGATCAGGGAACAGCTCCAGTATTGGAGAAATCGATCCAAGTGATCGAAACGCAGTCCAATCACTTGGAACCAGGTACGGGATCCGCCCCGAACGGCGCGGAGCCCCATGGGGACTATAAAATAGAGTCCCCAAGTTCAATTCGTCCTTCTTGGCAGGGCTTCTCAGCAGCTCGAAACAACCCTTGACCGTGACCTGCCTAGCAGCTGCACCAACCAAGTATGTCTCCAGTCAACGCCCGCTACGAGATAGGTGATCCTAGCTATCAGTCCATACCAGACTCAGAATCGAACAAAAGGCCATTTGTTCCCCTGACCTGGTGGGCCAGTTCCAAAGCTAAGTATAGGCCTTTTAGTGTTAGAGATAGTCTAGTAAGTAGAGTTTTATTCATGAGTAGTGATTGTGTATAATAAATGTGTTTTGATTTGAAACTTACTAACTGGTGTATTGAGTTATTGATCAGCACTTGAACTTGAACCTCATGGTGGTATCATAAAGGTACCTGGCGACTCTAGAGCAAAGGTTATAAAACAGAGCCAATTAAGTAAGGACACAACGGGCAACAGTGTTTGATGCCGACGGTGTTGGGGCCTCAGTTTGGGCACCGATCTGTGGGAATTATAGGTTTGCTCTGGGGGGCTGGATGGGCGGTTTTGGGGGTGGAAACAGGCTGGGATTGAGCGTTTTGGGGACGTATTCGATGGGTGCAGCCTCTCGAGATTGGAGGGGTTGGTGCAGGAATTCACATTGCCCGCCGGGAATGTGTTCCGGTATTTACAGGTGAGGGACATTTTCCTGAAGCAGGAGCCGTCATTTCCTCACCTGCCACCCCAGGGGCTACAGGACAAGGTGGTGTCAAAAACAGGGGGAGGTGAGGGTAAAGTGTGGGAAATTTAGAAGGAGTTGATGGGTTGGGAGGGAGCCCCGATCTGGGAGTGAAGTGGAAGTGGGAGGAAGAGTTGGGGAGGGAGGTGGAGGCTGGGGTGTGGGAGGAGGCTTGGAGGAGAGTGAATGCATCCTCGTTGTGTGCCAGGCTTAGCCTTATTCAGTTGAAGGTGGTCCCCAGGGCACACCTGACTGTGGCCAGGATGGGCTGTTGTTTGTAGGGGTGGAGGACAGGTGTGGGCGATGTGTGGTTGGGCCGCGAATCATCTCCACAAGGTTTGGGCCTGTCTGAAGTTTGGGGGGTTCTGGCAGGGGGGTTGCCGACGTTTTGTCGGAGGTCTCGAGGTGAAGGTGGTCCCGAGTCCGGAAGTGGCGATCTCTGGAGTGCCGGATGATCCGGGCGTCCAGGGGGCGATCGAGGCCGATGTCCTGGCCTTTGCCTCCCTGGTATCCCGGAGACGGATCTTATTGGAATGGAGGGACTCAGGGGCCCGAAACCGGGGGTGTGGATGAGGGACCCGGCAGAGTTCCTCAGGCTGGAGAAGATAAAGAGAGCGTCTGTGGAGGGGTTTGGAGACGGTGTTGAGTGGCGCGGTGGCGCAGTGCTGCCTCACGGCATGGAGTGTTAAGTAAAGGGTTAAACAAGAACAAACAAAGAACAAAGAAATGTACAGCACAGGAACAGGCCCAACGGCCCTCCAAGCCCGTGCCGACCATGCTGCCCGACTAAACTACAATCTTCTACAATTCCTGGGTCCGTATCCCTCGATTCCCATCCTATTCATGTATTTGTCAAGATGCCCCTTAAATGTCACTATCGTCCCTGCTTCCACCACCTCCTCCGGCAGCGAGTTCCAGGCACCCACTACCCTCTGCGTAAAAAACTTGCCTCGTACATCTCCTCTAAACCTTGCCCCTCTCACCTGAAACCTATGCCCCCTAGTAATTGACCCCTCTACCCTGGGGAAAAGCCTCTGACTATCCACTCTGTCTATGCCCCTCTTAATTTTGTATACCTCTATCAGGTCTCCCCTCAACCTCCTTCGTTCCAGTGAGATCAAACCGAGTTTATTCAACCGCTCCTCATAGCTAATGCCCTCCCTACCAGGCAACATTCTGGTAAATCTCTTCTGCACCCTCTCTAAAGCCTTCACATCCTTCTGGTAGTGTGGCGACCAGAATTGAACACTATACTCCAAGTGTGGCCTAACTAAGGTTCTATACAGCTGCAACATGACTTGCCAATTCTTATACTCAATGCCCCGGCCAATGAAGGCAAGCATGCCGTATGCCTTCTTGACTACCTTCTCCACCTGTGTTGCCCCTTTCAATGACCTGTGGACCTGTACTCCTAGATCTCTTTGACTTTCCATACTCTTGAGGGTTCTACCATTCACTGTATATTCCCTGCCTGCATTAGACCTTCCAAAATGCATTACCTCACATTTGTCCGGATTAAACTCCATCTGCCATCTCTCTGCCCAAATCTCCAAACAATCTAAATCCTGCTGTATCCTCCGACAGTCCTCATCGCTATCCGCAATTCCACCAACCTTTGTGTCGTCTGCAAACTTACTAATCAGACCAGTTACATTTTCCTCCAAATCATTTATATATACTACAAAGAGCAAAGGCCCCAGCAATGATCCCTGTGGAACACCACTGGTCACAGCCCTCCAATGAGAAAAGCATCCTTCCATTGCTACTCTCTGCCTTCTATGGCCTAGCCAGTTCTGTATCCACCTTGCCAGCTCACCCCTGATCCCGTGTGACTTCACCTTTTGTACTAGTCTACCATGAGGGACCTTGTCAAAGGTCTTACTGAAGTCCATATAGACAACATCCACTGCCCTACCTGCATCAATCATCTTAGTGACCTCCTCGAAAAACTCTATCAAGTTAGTGAGACACGACCTCCCCTTCACAAAACCATGCTGCCTCTCACTAATACGTCCATTTGCTTCCATATGGGAGTAGATCCTGTCTCGAAGAATTCTCTCCAGTAGTTTCCCTACCACTGAAGTAAGGCTGAAGTGCCACTGCTCTGGCTGCTGCTGTTTTCCCCTGATAGGCTATCCCCCCCGACAGTATCCAAAGGGGTATATCTGTTCGAGAGGGGGACAACCACAGGGGATTCCTGCACTGACTGCCTGCCCTTTCTGGTGGTCACCCATTTCTCTGCCTGCACCTTGGGTGTGACCACATTTACATAACTGCGATCTATGACGCTTTCCGCCACCTGCATGCTCCTAAGTGCATCCAATTGCTGCTCCAACCGAACCATGCGGTCTGTGAGGAGCTCCAGTTGGGTGCACTTTATGCAGATGAAGCCATCCGGGACGCTGGAAGCCTCCCGGACCTGCCACATCTCACAGTCAGAGCACAGCACCCCTCTAACTGACATTGCGTCAATTAATTAAAATTAAAATTTAAATTAAAATTTTTTTTTGAATATATATTTTTTTAATTTCAAAGTTACTGTTAACTATCTGTTTCCTAGCACTAGATTTCTAATAGAAATGTGAAAGCTAAATATAGTACTCTCCGATCTCTGGCTTAGATGTCCCTCTAAATTATAATTAAGTAATTATGTTTAAGGGACATTGCAATTAGTTGTCTCACTTATGTTAAGTATCCAATGATTGACAGTGATATGTAAAGGGGCTTCAGGTGGCCCTTGTGTCAGGTGGTGCATTGTTAGAGTTTTGTGCAGAGGCTGTGGAAGTGAAATAAATGGTGTTTGGTGAAAAGGAACAAGAACTTTAGACTCTTCATTTCACAGCAACTAAAACGACCAACAATGGGAGCAGAGGATGGTTCCTGTGCAAATGTGAAGGTTTGAAAGATGCAACTTTTCCTGATCAAACCAAGGAGTGAGTGAGAAGGAAAAAAAAAGAGACATGGCTGAACGCAGGATAAAGGTGGCTGGATATGACTATCCCCCCTTATTTTCTGAAAGGGAATCGTACGACCAATGGAGAAGTGCAGTAGTTATGTGGACTAAAGTTACTGCTTTGGGAAAGAGAAAACAAGGTATGACATTGGCTCTTTCTCTACCATATGGCAGTAAAATCCGAAACAAAGTGCTTTCTGAGCTGGAATTGGAAGAGTTAGACTCAGAAGAAGGTCTGGAGACTTTATTACATTATATGGATAAGATTTATAAGAAAGATGACTTGTTAAGTGCGTATGAAGCATGGTCGGATTTTGATATGTTCCGGAAAATGGAGGATATCTCCATGGAAGACTATATAGTGGAATTTGGCAGACTATATAAAAGGCTGCAGAAACACAACCTGGAATTTCCACAGTCTGTGTTGGCCTTTAAATTACTTGACTGTGCTAGAGTGAGCAACATGGATAGGCTCCTGGTTTTGACAGGAGTTCAGTTTACTGATAAGAATACCTTATTCGAACAGATGACAAACGTTTCTGGGGAAACATTCGATTCCGATGGCTCTGATGACCCAAGTAGGTCAGCCTGCAATAAGGCAGAATATGGAAGATACACTAGTAACAGGATGGCAAAATCGTATGGCTACGAACAGGCTCAAGACTATAGACAGAGACCGAAACAAGGAAATTATGAAGACAGAAACCCAGTTAGGACCTACAATAGGAAGCTGAACCCCAGAAATGCACGGGGCATGATAAATCGATGTTTTCGATGTGACTCTCAATACCATTATGCTTTCAACTGTCCAACTCGTTATGATAGAGTGTTTGAAGCGACACATGACACAGAAGAGTCAGAAGAAGAAAAGCATAGTGACCAGAAAGAAGGCATTGTCCTATTGACAAGCAGTTTTACGCCGGTAATGAGGGTGTTGGTTGCAGAATCCTTCAACTGTCCTGTATTGGACAGTGGCTGCACATCTACTGTGTGTGGAATTGACTGGTTAAAATGTTACCTGGACTCTTTGAATGCTGAAAATCGTAACAAGGTTAAGGAATTTGAAAGTTCCACAAGTTTCAGGTTTGGGGATGATAATACTCTGAAGTCGCTGAAAAGAGTGGTGATCCCTTGCAATATTGCCGGAGTGAATCATTTCATTCGCACGGATGTTGTATCAAGTGAGATACCTTTGCTTCTGAGCAGACCATCGATGAAGAAAGCACACATGAAACTGGATATGGAACAGGATAAGGCAACAGTTTTTGGAAAGACTGTGGACTTACAATTTACACAGTCGGGACACGATTGTATTCCATTACTGACAAATAATTTTCAAGTAGAGTGGTTAAGGGTGTGTTAAAGGCAGTTGAAAATGGGACTTTAGCTGATAAAAAGCTTGTGGTATTAAAACTGCATAGGCAATTTGCACATCCGTCTAATCGGAGGCTGAAAAATTTATTAAAGGATGCAGGGCTAAGGGATGACAACTATACTAAACTGATAGAACAGGTTAGTGACCGCTGTGAAGTTTGTAGGAAGTACAGAAGGACACCAGCACGACCGATAGTAACCATACCTTTGGCCAGAGATTTTCATAGAATTTTAATGACATTGTGGCCATAGAACATAGAAAATACAGCACAGAACAGGCCCTTCGGCCCACGATGTTGTGCCGAACCTTTGTCCTAGATTAATCATAGATTATCATTGAATTTACAGTGCAGAAGGAGGTCATTCGGCCCTTTGAGTCTGCAGCGGCTCTTGGAAAGAGCACCCTACCCAAACTCAACACCTCCACCCAACACCAAGGGCAATTTGGACATTAAGGGCAATTTATCATTGGCCAATTCACCTAAATTCATCTTTGCCATGGACCTTAAGATCTGGGATAAAGCAAATAATATCTTTATTTTGCGTTTTGTAGATTTAGCAACCAGATTTAGTCAATCAACGATTGTACGAAGTAAAGAAAAGAGAGTAATTCGGGATCAAATTGTGGAGAAATGGATAGGGACAGGAATGGGTCCACCGGCAAAATTCCTTACGGACAATGGGGGAGAATTTGCTAATGATGAGTTTAGGGATGTGTGTATCAGACACATGAATATCAGAGTTATGAATACGGCTGCAGAAAGCCCATTTAGTAATGGTGTCTGTGAAAGAAATCATGCTGTCATCGATAACATGCTTCGGAAAATTTTGGCAGATGGACCAAATTGCAGGCTAAATTCAGCTTTAGCATGGGCAGTACATGCAAAGAATTCATTGCAGATGGTTGGGGGCTATAGTCCTTATCAATTAGTGTTTGGTAGAAATCCTAAAATTCCGTCCATTTTGGATGACCAGCCTCCAGCTTGGGAGGGGACTACAATTAGCTCTGGGTTTTCTGAACATTTAAATGCATTACATAGCAGTAGAAAAGCTTTTTTGGAAGCAGAAGTCTCTGAAAGAATTCGCAGCGCTTTAAGACATAACATACGGCCATCAGATGCCGTTTTTCAGCAAGGAGGCATGGTATACTATAAGAGAGACAATTCTAATGAATGGAAAGGCCCAGGGAAGACCATATGCATAGATGGCAAAACAATTATTTTGCAACATGGTAATCAAACTGTTAGGGTCCATTCATCAAGGATAATGGGTACAGATTACAAATTTTCAAATTTAGACAGAGCAGACAGACATGACGAGGAACCAGAGTCATCTGGTACGCATGTGTTACAGAACTATGAGGACCAATTGACTGATATAGACAGGGTTTCTGTGGAGGAACACAACACTTCTGATGAATTAAAACAGGCCATTTTTCCGAAAGGGCAACTGCCAAAAGTTGGTACAAAAGTGATATGCTTGCCTGAAGGGTCTAGTCAATGGAAGGATGCAACTGTTATTAGTAGAGCAGGGAAGGCCACTGGAAAGTATAAACATTGGTTGAATGTACAGCATTCAGGGGAAGGAGTCAAGACAATGGATTGGGAAAACCAAGTTCAAAAATGGAGGGCACAGAAACGCAGTGCCAGTTCAGATAGTACATCGGATAGTGAACAGGTCCACAGGCAAAGGTCGAGAACTATTGAAAGGACATCCCACAGCAGAAGGGAAAGATCAAGCAGTAGCAGTACAGAACGAGATACCAGGCGGGAGAGGGGACGTAGTTTGTCAAGATCTCGGAACATGAGTAAGACTACGAATACTAATAGGAGTAGAAGCCCACATGCACGTGAGATTTTTGAGGTTTCGAATAAATTAGATGAAAAAGCTATTAAAGAAGCTAAACAGCAAGAATTGCAGAGTTGGAGTGAATTTGGGGTACACACGGAAGTACCGGATAGGGGACAAAAAGCTCTATCCAACAGATGGATTTGCACGGAAAAGGTTCTTCCGGATGGAACTTATAAGGCAAAGGCCAGGCTCGTGGCAAGGGAATTTGAAGAAAACTTAGAAGATTAGGATTTAAGGGTAGATTCACCTACAGCAGGAAAGGTTATTTTAAAGATCTTCTTGGCTCTATTAGCCACAAAGGCATGGGAATGCAAATCTATAGATATAAAAGCTGCCTTTTTGCAGGGGCATCAGCTCCAGAGAGACATTTTTCTCCATCCTCCTAAAGAAGCAGCTAACACAGAAGGGGCACTCTGGAAGTTGAACAAATGTGTGTATGGATTAAGTGATGCATCTAGAGTCTGGTATTTTCCGGTAAGGTCAGTTGAAAGCAGATCCTGCAATGTTTTACTGGCACTATAAAGGAAATCTTTCTGGCATTTATATGATGGATGTCGATGATTTTTTGTGGGGTGGGACTAGTGATTTTGAAGCTATTGTAATCTCTGGTTTGAGGAAAGAATTCAGGGTTGGAAGTCAGGCTTCCGGAGCATTTAAATATATTGGACTGGAAATTGGACAGACTAAATTAGGGGCAACTTTATGTCAGCAATCTTATTTGGAAAGCATCACCCCTATAGCAATTAGTCGTGGCCGAGTTTCACAAAAAGACGCAATGGTTTCAAAGATAGAAAAGGAGCAACTACGAAGTTTAATTGGGCAACTGAACTGGTTAGGTAGACAGACTAGACCGGATGTGAGTTTTAATGTCTTAAGAGTTCAGTACAAAAATGAATGATCCCAAAGTGAAAGACATAATAAGAGCAAATAAAGCGTTGGCCAAACTAAAAATGCAGGAGTGTGTTTTGAAGTTCCCGGTTTTAGGTGACCTTAAGCACTTGAAACTCAGTTTATAGTGATGCGTCCTAAGCAAATTTATGTGATGGGGTTTCAAGCGCAGGAGGTTTTATAATTTTCCTTTTGGGGAACAATGGTAAATGTTACCCACTTGTGTGGGAAACAAAGAAAATAAGTAGAGTGGTAAAAAGCACTTTGGCTGCTGAGACGTTAAGCCTTGTAGAGGCGGTGGATATGGCTTTTTATATAAGTATGATATTGACAGAAATTTTGGGATTCGGAGATTTGGGTAATATACCTATTGACTGTCACATTGACAATAAATCCCTGTGGGAAAATGCGCACTCTACAAAAAGTGTCAATGAAAAGAGGTTACGGATAGACATCGCAAGTTTGAAGCAGATGTTGGACAGAGGGGAAATAACAAAAATTAAATGGGTCGACAGGAGCTATCAACTGTCAGACTGTTTTACGAAAAGAGGGGCGAGTTCACAGAAACTTTTGGATATTGTTAATGAAGGGCGCTTGTTTCTGTGACTTGTTTTTTTTTTCTCTTTCTCGTCTAAACAAAAAAAAAGGGGGGACATCATATGTGTGTGTTTTTGAGTTTCTTGAAATTTTGTTTTCACCTAATTTTTTTTTTTCTCCAAGGAAGGGGAGACTGTTAAGTAATGGGTTAAGAGACATTGCAATTAGTTGTCTCATTTATGTTACGTATCCATTAATTGACACTGATATGTAAAGGGGCTTCAGGTGGCCTCTGCCAGGTGGTGTGTTGTTAAGAGTTTTGTGCAGAGGCTGTGGAAGTGAAATAAATGGTGTTTGGTGAAAAGGAAAAGAACTTTAGACTCTTCATTTCACAGCCACTAAAATGTCTAACATGGAGGGCCCGGGTTTAATCCCGGTCCCGGGTCACTCTCCGTGTGGCGTTTGCACATTCTCCCCGTGTCTGCGTGGGTCTCACCCCCACAACCCACGGTGTTTCCTCCGGGTGCTCCGGTTTCCTCCCACAAGTCCCGAAAGACGCGCTGCTATGCAATTTAGACATTCTGAATTCTCCCTCCGTGTACCCGAACAGGCGCTGGAATGTGGCGACTAGGGGCTTTTCACAGTAACTTCATCGCAGTGTTAATGTGAGCCTACTTGTGACAATAAAGATTATTATTATTATGTGCAGGATAGGTGATTGGCCACGCTGAATTGCCCCTTAACAGGAAAAAAAAAGAATTGGGTACTCTGTGCGGGATTCTCTTAGCCCAGCGCCGGAACGGGTATCGCCGGGACGGGCGCGAATCGCGCCATGTTGCCCCGCCACCGGTCCGCTGATTCTCTAGAGAGCGGACAATCTCTACCATTGGTGCTGGCGCGGTCGGCGCGGTGCCGGTCGGGGGACGCTTTACGGGGCCCTCCTGGCAATTCTCAGCCCGGGATGGGCCGAGCGGCCGCACAAAAAACCTGAGTCCCGCTGCCGCCGTTCTAACCTGGTCTTACCCGCCGGTACCTCGGCGTGAATGGATCCAGGGACGACCTTGTGGGGGGGGGGGGGGTGTCCGACACCGGGGTGGGGGCCTCCGCTGTGGCCTGGCCCACAATCGGGGCCTACCGATCGGCAGGCCAGCCTCTCGGGCTGGGGGCCTCTATTGTTCCGTGCCAGCCCCTGTAGCCCTACGCCATGTTGCGTCGGGGCCGGCAAGGAGAAGGGAACCACTGCGCATGCGCGGCAATCACACCGGCCCCACTGCGCATGCGCGGCAATCACACCGGCCCCACTGCGCATGCGCGGCAATCGCACCGGCCCCACTGCGCATGCGCGGAAATCACACCGGCCCCACTGCGCATGCGCGGCAATCGCACCGGCCCCACTGCGCATGCGCGGCAATCACACCGGCCCCACTGCGCATGCGCGGCAATCGCACCGGCCCCACTGCGCATGCGCGGCAATCGCACCGGCCCCACTGCGCATGCGCGGCAATCACACCGACCCCACTGCGCATGCACGGCAATCGCACCGGCCCCACTGCGCATGCGCGGCAATCGCACCGGCTCCACTGCGCATGCACGGCAATCGCACCGGCCCCACTGCGCATGCGCGGCAATCACACCGGCCCCACTGCGCATGCGCGGCAATCACACCGGCCCCACTGCGCATGCACGGCAATCGCACCGGCCCCACTGCGCATGCGCGGCAATCGCACCGGCTCCACTGCGCATGCACGGCAATCGCACCGGCCCCACTGCGCATGCGCGGCAATTGCACCGGCCCCACTGCGCATGCGCGGCAATCACACCGACCCCACTGCGCATGCGCGGCAATCACACCGACCCCACTGCGCATGCGCGGCAATCACACCGACCCCACTGCGCATGCGCGGCAATCGCACCGGCCCCACTGCGCATGCGCGGCAATCGCACCGACCCCACTGCGCATGCACAGACCAGCGGCGCCCATCTGACGCCGGGATCGGTAGTGGGTCGTTCCAGTGCCGTGCTGGCCCCCTGTCGGGGTCAGAATTGCTGCTCCTGAGGCCATGTTGACGTCATCGAGAAACGCGACGGCATTTACGACGGCGTCAACACAGCCCCAGGATCAGAGAATCCCGCACTTAAAAAAGATGGAGACAGTCTTCAGGGAGATTTTCTCAATATCTCTCCTCAGATTCTCCAGCCACCTAACCAGCACCTCTGTGGACTGTGGGAGGAAACCGGAGCACCCGGAGGAAACCCACGCCGACATGAGAACGTACAGACTGCACACAGTCAGTCAGCCGAGGTGGGAATCAAACCCGGGACCTGGTGCTGTGTGGCAACAGTGCTAACCACTGTCGCCGTGCCGCCCAATTCCAACCATTCCTCTTCTACTATTCATTAATTTGTGGTAATTGTGCAGAATGTGTTCAATGATCATCTCAGAAATGTAACAAGGAAGTTGGAACACGGACAAATATTTGGAAACTGAATAGAGTTCATTGAATGAATCCGAGATTGTTTCCTGGAACAGTACGTTGGGAACCAACCAGGGAGGAGGCTACTGGCAATTTGATATTTTGTAATGAGGAGGGATTAATTAATGAATAATCTTTATTGTCACAAGTAGCTCACACTAACACCGAAATGAAGTTACAGTAAAAGGCCCCTAGTCGCCACATTCCGGCACCTGTTCGGGTACACAGAGGGAGAATTCAGAATGTCCAAATTTCTTAACAACACGTCTTTCGGGACTTGTGGAAGGAAACCGGAGCACCCGGAGGAAACCCACGCAGACACAGGGAGAACGTGCAGACTCCGCACAGACAGTGACCCAAGCCGGGAATCGAACCTGGGACCCTGGAGCTGTGAAGCAACAGTGCTAACCACTGTGCTACCATGTCACCCATAATGAGCTCATAGTTAAGGATCCACTGGGAAGTAGTGACCATAGTCTGGTAGAGTTCAAGATTCAGTTTGAGAGAGAAAGTGGAGTCCCACACTAGTGTTCTGGAATTAAACAAAAGATATGACCTAGGCTTGAAGACAGATTTGGGCCGGCTAGACTGGGCAGGATGGCTAAAAGGTAGGACAGTGAATGATCAGAGAACATAGAACAGTACAGCACAGAACATACCCTTCGGCCCTCGATGTTGTGCCGAGCATTGTCCGAAACCAAGATCAAGCTACCCCACTCCCTGTCATTCTGGTATGCTCCATGGAGCAGTGGCAGTTGTTTAAGGAGATAGTCAATTCCTCAACTGAAATATATCCCAGTGAGGATGAAAGATGGGAAGAGGGGAAAAAACATCCATGTCTGAACAAGGCGGTCAAGGAGATTATAAAGACAAAACTAAGTTCTATCATATTGCACAGGCCAGTGGCAGGCTGGAAGATTGGGAAACTTTCAAACATAAACAATGGATACTAAAAAGGAATAAAAGAATCTAAGGTAATTTACAAAACAAAACTACCTCAAAATATCAAAAAGGACAGCAGAAGCTTCCACAGGTACATAAAAGGGAAGAGAGTCGCTAAGGTTAATGTTGGTCCCTTGGAAGATGAAACTGGTGAGTTAATTGTGGGGAACACAGAAATGACAGAGATGCTGAATCAATACTTTGCCTCAGTTTTCACAGTGGAGGACACTAGTACCATTCCTATAGGAACGGGCATTTCAGAGGGAATAGAAAGAGTGGAACTTGGAACAATCAACATCAACAGGAAAACAGTGCTCAACAAACTCTTGGGATTGAGGGCAGACAAGTCCCCAGGGCCTGATGGCCGACATCCTAGGGTGTTAACTTACTTACCTTGCAGGTCAGCTGTTTAGTTCGGGAGTGAGAGCCGGGACCTTAGAAACAGCGCGGGAATTTGAAAAAGCGCGGGAGCTGCGAGGCAGAGGGGACCGTTTAAAAGGTCGCTGCCTGGGTGAGGTAAGTACTGATTAACAACTTACTTACCTTGCAGGCCAAGTCAATTTCAGCAGGAGCGGAGCAGGCTAGTCCATTTCAGCGGGGGCAGTGCGGAAGTGATTTCTGGGAGGTAAGTCTCTCCTTTAAATTTTTTTTTTTTTTAATTTTAGTGTTTAAGGTGGGAACAGGAAGTCGACCCGCGGACTTCTGGGAAGACCCTCACCAATAAATTCCGGTGGAGAGGAAACCCGAGACACTACACGTGTAGTGTCTCCCACCCGCCCTCCTCCTCTAACCTAATAATAAACCCCTTTGGTGTGAGGTAAGTACCATATTTTATTATTGTTATTAATATTTTTTTTTAATATAAAAAATGTAATTTAGTTGTTAGCCAGATCTTGGTAGAAAGTTAGAGGGATGGCAGGGAAGGGAGTGCGGGAGTGCAATGTTCCTCCTGCAGGATGTTTGAGGTGAGGGATGCCGTTAATGTCCCTGCTGATTTTACCTGCAGGAAGTGCTGCCATCTCCAGCTCCTCCAAGACCGAGTTAGGGAACTGGAGCTGGAGTTGGAAGAACTTCGGATCATTCGGGAGGCAGAGGGGGTCATAGATAGCAGCTTCAGGGAATTAGTTACACCAAAGATTGGAGATAGATGAGTAACTGTAAGAGGGACTGGGAAAAAGCAGTCAGTGCAGGGATCCCCTGCGGTCGTTCCCCTGAGAAACAAGTATACCGCTTTGGATACTTGTGGGGGGGACGAATTACCAGGGGTAAGCCATGGGGTACGGGCCTCTGGCACGGAGTCTGTCCCTGTTGCTCAGAAGGGAAGGGGGGAGAGGAGCAGAGCATTAGTAATTGGGGACTCGATAGTCTGGGGCACAGATAGGAGATTTTGTGGGAGCGTGAGAGACTCACGTTTGGTATGTTGCCTCCCAGGTGCAAGGGTACGTGATGTCTCGGATCGTGTTTTCCGGGTCCTTCAGGGGGAGTGGGAGCAGCCCCAAGTCGTGGTCCACATTGGCACTAACGACATAGGTAGGAAAGGGGATAAGGATGTCAGGCAGGCTTTCAGGGAGCTAGGATGGAAGCTCAGAACTAGAACAAACAGAGTTGTTATCTCTGGGTTGTTGCCCGTGCCACGTGATAGTGAGATGAGGAATAGGGAGAGAGAGCAATTAAACACGTGGCTACAGGGATGGTGCAGACGGGAGGGATTCAGATTTCTGGATAACTGGGGCTCTTTCTGGGGAAGGTGGGCCCTCTACAGACAGGATGGTCTACATCTGAACCTGCGGGGCACAAATATCCTGGGGGGGAGATTTGTTAGTGCTCTTTGGGGGGGTTTAAACTAATGCAGCAGGGGCATGGGAACCTGGATTGTAGTTTTAGGGTAAGGGAGAATGAGAGTATAGAGGTCAGGAGCTCAGATTTGACGTCGCAGGAGGGGGCCAGTGTTCAGGTAGGTGGTTTGAAGTGTGTCTACTTCAATGCCAGGAGTATACGAAATAAGGTAGGGGAACTGGCAGCATGGGTTGGTGCCTGGGACTTCGATGTTGTGGCCATTTCGGAGACATGGATAGAGCAGGGACAGGAATGGATGTTGCAGGTTCCGGGGTTTAGGTGTTTTAGTAAGCTCAGAGAAGGAGGCAAAAGAGGGGGAGGTGTGGCGCTGCTAGTCAAGAGCAGTATTACGGTGGCGGAGAGGATGCTAGATGGGGACTCATCTTCCGAGGTAGTATGGGCTGAGGTTAGAAACAGGAAAGGAGAGGTCACCCTGTTGGGAGTTTTCTATAGGCCTCCAAATAGTTCTAGGGATGTAGAGGAAAGGATGGCGAGGATGATCCTGGAGAAGAGCGAAAGTAACAGGGTAGTTATTATGGGAGACTTTAACTTTCCAAATATTGACTGGAAAAGATATAGTTCGAGTACATTAGATGGGTCGTTTTTTGAACAGTGTGTGCAGGAGGGTTTCCTGACACAGTTTGTTGACAGGCCAACAAGAAGCGAGGCCACATTGGATTTGGTTTTGGGTAATGAACCAGGCCAGGTGTTGGATTTGGAGGTAGGTGAGCACTTTGGGGACAGTGACCACAATTCGGTAACGTTTACGTTAAGGATGGAAAGGGATAAGTATACACCGCAGGGCAAGAGTTATAGCTTGGGAAAGGGAAATTATGATGCCATTAGACGTGACTTGGGGGGGATAAGGTGGAGAAGTAGGCTGCAAGTGTTGGACACACTGGATAAGTGGAGCTTGTTCAAGGATCAGCTACTGCGTGTTCTTGATAAGTATGTACCGGTCAGGCAGGGAGGAAGGTGCCGAGCGAGGGAACCGTGGTTTACCAAAGAAGTGGAATCACTTGTTAAGAGGAAGAAGGAGGCCTATGTGAAGATGAGATGTGAAGTTTCAGTTGTGGCGATGGATAGTTACAAGGTAGCGAGGAAGGATCTAAAGAGAGAGCTAAGACGAGCAAGGAGGGGACATGAGAAGTATTTGGCAGGAAGGATCAAGGAAAACCCCAAAGCTTTCTATAGGTATGTCAGGAATAAGCGAATGACTAGGGAAAGAGTAGGACCAGTCAAGGACAGGGATGGGAAGTTGTGTGTAGAGTCTGAAGAGATAGGCGAGATACTAAATGAATATTTTTCGTCAGTATTCACTCAGGAAAAAGATAATGTTGTGGAGGAGAATGCTGAGCTCCAGGTAAATAGATTAGATGGCATTGAGGTACGTAGGGAAGAGGTGTTGGCAATTCTGGACAGGCTGAAAATAGATAAGTCCCCGGGACCTGATAGGATTTATCCTAGGATTCTCTGGGAGGCCAGGAAAGAGATTGCTGGACCGTTGGCTTTGATTTTTATGTCATCATTGGCTACAGGAATAGTGCCAGAGGACTGGAGGATAGCAAATGTGGTCCCTTTGTTCAAAAAGGGGAGCAGAGACAACCCCGGCAACTATAGACCGGTGAGCCTCACGTCTGTAGTGGGTAAAGTCTTGGAGGGGATTATAATCATCTAGATAGGAATAATATGATCAGGGATAGTCAGCATGGCTTTGTGAAGGGTAGGTCATGCCTCACAAACCTTATCGAGTTCTTTGAGAAGGTGACTGAACAGGTAGACAAGGGTAGATCAGTTGATGTGGTGTATATGGATTTCAGCAAAGCGTTTGATAAGGTTCCCCACGGTAGGCTATTGAAGAAAATACGGAGGCTGGGGATTGAGGGTGATTTAGAGATGTGGATCAGAAATTGGCTAGCTGAAAGAAGACAGAGTGGTGGTGGTTGAAGGGAAATGTTCAGAATGGAGTTCAGTTACAAGTGTCGTACCACAAGGATCTGTTCTGGGGCCGTTGCTGTTTGTCATTTTTATCAATGACCTAGAGGAAGGCGCAGAAGGGTGGGTGAGTAAATTTGCAGACGATACTAAAGTCGGTGGTGTTGTCGATAGTGTGGAAGGAAGTAGCAGGTTACAGAGGGACATAGATAAGCTGCAGAGCTGGGCTGAGAGGTGGCAAATGGAGTTTAATGTAGAGAAGTGTGAGGTGATTCACTTTGGAAGGAATAACAGGAATGCGGAATATTTGGCTAATGGTAAAGTTCTTGGAAGTGTGGATGAGCAGAGGGATCTAGGTGTCCATGTACATAGATCCCTGAAAGTTGCCACCCAGGTTGATAGGGTGGTGAAGAAGGCCTATGGAGTGTTGGCCTTTATTGGTAGAGGGATTGAGTTCCGGAGTCAGGAGGTCATGTTGCAGCTGTACAGAACTCTGGAACGGCCGCATTTGGAGTATTGCGTACAGTTCTGGTCACCGCATTATAGGAAGGACGTGGAGGCTTTGGAGCGGGTGCAGAGGAGCTTTACCAGGATGTTGCCTGGTATGGAGGGAAAATCTTATGAGGAAAGGCTGATGGACTTGAGGTTGTTTTCGTTGGAGAGAAGAAGGTTAAGAGGAGACTTAATAGAGGCAGACAAAATGATCAGGGGGTTGGATAGGGTGGACAGTGAGAGCATTCTCCCGCGGATGGAAATGGCTGGCACGAGCGGACATAACTTTAAACTGAGGGGTAATAGATATAGGACAGAGGTCAGAAGTAGGTTCTTTACGCAAAGAGTAGTGAGGCCGTGGAATGCCCTACCTGCTCCAGTAGTGAACTCGCCAACATTGTGGGCATTTAAAAGTTTATTGGATAAACATATGGATGATAATGGCATAGTGTAGGTTAGATGGCTTTTGTTTCGGTGCAACATCGTGGGCCGAAGGGCCTGTACTGCGCTGTATTGTTCTATGTTCTATGTTCTATGTTAAAGGAAGTGGCAGTGGAGATAGTGGATCCATTGGTTATGACATTCCAAAATTCCATGGACATGGGAAAAGTTCCAGTGGATTGGAAAAATGCGAACGTAACCCCCTTATTCAAAAAGGGAGGGAGGCAGAATGTGGGAAATCACAGAGCAGATGGTTCAACATCTGTTGTTGGATAATTATTGGAATCAATTATCAAGGATGTAATATCAGGACATTTGGAAAGCGAAAGCTCGATCCCTCAGAGTCAGCATGGTTTTGTGAAGGGCAAATCATGTTTGACTCATTTGCGTGAGTTCTTTGAAGGGCGACATGGTAGCACAGTGGTTCGTACTGTTGCTTCACAGCTCCAGGGTCCCAGGTTCAATTCCCGACTTGGGTCACTGACTGCGGAGTCGGCACGTTCTCCCCGTGACTGATTGCGTTTCCTCCGGGTGTTCCGGTTTGCTCCCACAGTCCAAAGATGTGCAGTTGGATGGACCATTCTAAATTACCCTTAGTGTCCCAAAAGAAAGGTTAGCTGGGTTAATGGGACAGGGTGGGCTTCAGTGGGTTGCTCTTTCCTAGGGCTGGTGCATACTCGATGGGCCGAATGGCCTCCTTCAACACTGTAAATTCTGTGATTCTATGATTCTATATCACATGCAAATGGGGATCCTGTAAATGTTGTACATCTGGAGTTCCGCAAAGCGTTTAAACGGTGCCACACCAAAGGTTTAATTAACGAGGTGAGATCACGTGGGATTAGGGGTAATTTATTAGCTTGTATAGAAGACTGGCTGATGGACAGCAGACAGATTTGGGATAAATGGCTCTTTCTCTGGATGGCAAGATGTAGCCAGTGGGGGGGGGCCACAGGGTTCGGTCCTTGGGCCCCAGCTATTTACAATCTATATTAACGACATGGATACAGGAATAGAAGGTTCTGTAGCCAAATCCACAGATCACACAAAATAGGTGGGACAGTAAGTTGCAATGAGGAAATAAGAACCTTACTAATGGAGAGTGGGCCAAAATGTGGCAGATGGAGTTTATCGTGGATAAGTGTGAGGTCATGGATTTTGGTCGGAGATGTGGAAAGTCAGCTTCTTGTCTAATTGGAGAGAACTTTCGGGGAGCTTCGATGCAGAGGGTTCTGGGTATCCTCGTACATCAGTCACAGAAAACAAACATGCAGGTACAGCAGATAATAAGGAAAGCAAATGGAATGTTGGCATTTATAGCAAAAGGAATTGAGTATGAAGGGAGTGTTGTTGCAACTATACAAGGCATTGGGAAGACCGCACCTGGAGTATTGTGCACAGTATTGGTCCCTTATTTGAGGAAAGATGTAGCGGCATTGGAGGCAGTTCAGAGAAGGTTCACTAGATTCCAGAGATGAGGGGTTTGTCGTATGAGGAGAGATTGTACAGTTTAGGTCGATACTCTCTCGAGTTTGGAAGAATGAGGGGAGATTAAATTGAAGTATACAAGATGCTAAAAGGTCTGGATAAAGTAGACGTGGAGCTGGTGCTTCCTCTTCTGGGGCATTCTGAACAAGAGGTCATAATCTGAGAATAGGAGGTAGCAAAGTTCAAACAGATTTGAGGAAAATGTACTTCTGCCAAAGTGTTGTGAACCTGTGGAACTCGCTATCCCAGAGTGGGGTGGATACAGGGACAGTGATTAAAGTTAAGGAGGAGTTAGACAGGTTTTTAATCGGGTTGAAGGGTTATGGAGAACGGGCAGCACGGTGGACTTGAGGCCAGGATGGGATCAGCCATGATCACATTGAGGGTGTTTCGGCGAGGGAGGGTTGAGGGTGTTTCGGCGAGGGGAGGGTTGAGGGTGTTACGGCGAGGGAGGGTTGAGGGTGTTTCGGCGAGGGAGGGTTGAGGGTGTTTCGACGAGGGAGGGTTGAGGGTGTTTTGGCGAGGGAGGGTTGAGGGTGTTTCGGCGAGGGAGGGTTGAGGGTGTTTCGGCGAGGGAGGGTTGAGGGTGTTTCGGCGAGGGAGGGTTGAGGGTGTTTCGGCGAGGGAGGGTAAGTTGTCTATTCCTGTTCCGAGGTCATGTGATCTCGGGAGGAGATGCTCTGGCTGATTTCACAATCCAGCTCGTGGTCTGTAACATTGCAGGGAGCAGATGAGGAAGATATCAGCCATTATAGAATGGTGCAGCAGCTCGATGGGCCGAATGACCTAATTCCGCTCCAATATCTGATGAACTTGTCAAATCGAGAACAAAAATAGAGAAGAACAATATCACCGTCTGCTCAAATCATAGAATCATAGAATTGACAGTGCAGAAGGAGGCCATTCGGCCCATCGAGTCTGCACCGGCCCTTGGACAGTGGACTCCACACAGACAGTGACCCAAGCCGGAATCGAACCTGGGACCCTGGAGCTGTGAAGCATCTGTGCTAAGCACTGTGCTACCGTACTGCCCAGTGGTCTGAAGTGTTTTTGTTTCAATGCCAGAAGTGCAGCAGGTAAGGCAGATGGACTTCGAGCACTGATTAGTACTGGCAACTATGATGTTGTGGCTATCACAGAAACGTGGTTAGAGGAAGGGCAGCATTGGCAGCTGAACGTTGGAGGATACAGATGCTTCAGGAGAGATGGGGGGGATGTAATAGGGGTGGGGGAGTAGCATTACTGGTTAAGGAGATTACAGCCATACTGTGGGAGGACACCTTGGAGGGCTCATACAATGAGGCAATTTGGGTAGAGCTGAGGAACAGGCAGGGGGCAATCACAATGTTGGGGGTTTATTACAGGCCCCCCAACTTCCAGCGAGAGATAGAGGAGCAGAGATTTTGGACAGGTGCAAAAGTAACAGGGTTGTTGTGGTCGGGGATTTTAATTTCCCCGATATTGACTGGGACTCTCTTAGTGCTCGGGGTTTGGATGGGGCAGAGTTTGTAAGGTGTACCCAGGAAGCCTTCTTGATGCAATATGCAGATGGTCCAACTGGGGAAGGGCCGGTACTGGACTTGGAATTGGGGATTGAGCCTGGACAGGTGGTTGAGGCTCAGCAGATGTACCTTTCAGGAACAGTGACCACAATTCCGTAATTTTAGGGCACATTTGGACAGGGATGAGGGTAACCCTCGGGTTAGGGAGCGAAACTGGGGAAAGGCAAATTACGATAACATGAGGCAGGAATTGAAGAATTTGGATTGGGTGCTGTTGGAGGGTAAATCAGCATTGGACATGTGGGAGTCTTTCAAGCGACAGTTGATTAGGATTCAGGAAACTCCTGAGAGAACGCAGGATATATATGGGAAGTTTAGGGAGCCTTGGATAACGAGTGATATTGTGAACCTTGTTAAAAAGAAAAAGAGGCTTTTGCAATGTTAATGTGAATCCCAAAGCGTTTTATTCATATGTAAAAAGCAAGGATTGGACCCTTAAGGAAAGTGGGGGGAATCTATGTGCTGAGCCAGAGGAAATGGGCGAGGTACGAAATGAGCACTTTGCATCAGTGTTCACCAAAGAAAAGGACTTTGTGGAAGATGATTCTTGGGTAGAGTGTGTGGACATTCTGGGTCATGTTGACATCAAAAAGGAGGAGTTATTGGGTCTTTAAAAAAATGGAAGGGAGATAAGTCTCCTGGGCCGGATGGGATTTACCCCAGAATACTGAGGGAAGCAAGGGAAGAAATTGCTGGGGTCTCGACTGATATCTTTGTCTTCTAATTGGCTACTGGTGAGGTCCCAGAGGACGGGACAAAACATAATGTTATACCGATGTTTAAGAAAGGTAGCAGGGAAAATCCCGGGAACTATTGGCCGGTGAGCCTCACATCAGTAGTAGGTAAATCAAAGTCCCAGAAAGGGAAAGGAGAGTGTATCTAACACACTGTGACACCCAGTCCCAGAGAGGGAAAGGACAGCGTATCTAACACACTGTGACACCCAGTCCCAGAGAGGGAAAGGACAGTGTATCTAACACACTGTGACACCCAGTCCCAGAGAGGGAAAGGACAGCGTATCTAACACACTGTGACACCCAGTCCCAGAGATGGAACGGACAGTGTATCTAACACAGTGTGACACCCAGTCCCAGAGAGGGAAAGGACAGTGTATTTAACATCCTCACACCCAGTCCCAGAGAGGGAAAGGACAGTGTATCTAACACACTGTGACACCCAGTCCCAGAGAGGGAAAGGACAGTGTATCTAACACAGTGTGACACCCAGTCCCAGAGAGGGAAAGGACAGTGTATCTAACACAGTGTGACACCCAGTCCCAGAGAGGGAAAGGACAGTGTATCTAACACACTGTGACACCCAATCCCAGAGAGGGAAAGGACAGTGTATCTAACACAGTGTGACACCCAGTCCCAGAGGGAGAAATGACAGTGTAACTAACACACTGTGACACCCAGTCCCAGAGAGGGAATGGACACTGTATCTAACACACTGTGACACCCAGTCCCAGAGAGGGAAAGGACAGTGTATCTAACACACTCACATGCAGTCCCAGAGAGGGAAAGGACAGTGTATCTAACACACTCACATGCAGTCCCAGAGAGGGAAAGGACAGTGTATCTAACACACTGTGACACCCAGTCCCAGAGAGGGAAAGGACAGTGTATCTAATACACTGTGACACCAGTCCCAGAGAGGGAAAGGACATTGTGTCTAACACAGTGTGACACCCAGTCCCAGAGAGGGAAAGGACAGTGTATCTAATACACTGTGACACCCAGTCCCAGAGAGGGAAAGGACATTGTGTCTAACACAGTGTGACACCCAGTCCCAGAGGGGGAAAGGACAGTGTATCTAACACACTGTGACAACCAGTCCCAGAGAGGGAAAGGACAGTGTATCTAACACACTGTGACACCCAGTCCCAGAGAGGGAAAGGACAGTGTATCTAACACACTGTGACACCCAGTCCCAGAGAGGGAAAGGACAGTGTATCTAACACACTATTACACTCAGTCCCAGAGGGGGAAAGGACAGTGTATCTAACACACTGTGACACCCAGTCTCCGAGAGGGAAAGGACAGTGTATCTAACACAGTGTGACACGCAGTCCCCAAGAGGGAAAGGACAGTGCATCTAACACACTGTGACACCCAGTCCCAGAGAGGGAAAGGACCGTGTATCTAACACACTGTGACACCCAGTCCCAGAGAGGGAAAGACAGTGTATCTAACACACTGTGACACCCAGTCCCAGAGAGGGAAAGGACAGTGTATCTAACACACTGTGACACCCAGTCCCAGAGAGGGAAAGGACAGTGTACCTAACACACTGTGTCACCCAGTCCCAGAGAGGGAAAGGACAGTGTATCTGACACACTGTGACACCCAGGCCCAGAGAGGGAAAGGACAGTGTATCTAACTCACTGTGACACCCAGTCCCAGAGAGGGAAAAGACAGTGTATCTGTGTTGCCCCTTTCAATGACCTGTGGACCTGTGGACCTGTACTCCTAGATCTGTTTGAGTTTCAATACTCTTGAGGGTTCTACCATTCACTGTATATTCCCTACCTGCATTAGACCTTCCAAAATGCATTACCTCACATTTGTCAAGATTAAACTCCATCTGCCATCTCTCCGCCCAAGTCTCCAAACAATCTAAATCCTGCTGTATCCTCTGACAGTCCTCATCGCTATCCGCAATTCCACCAACCTTTGTGTCGTCTGCACACCGACTAATCAGATCAGTTACATTTTCCTCCAAATCATTTATATATACTACAAAGAGCAAAGGCCCCAGCACTGATCCCTGTGGAACACCACTGGTCACAGCCCTCCAATTAGAAAAGCATCCTTCCATTGCTACTCTCTGCCTTCTATGACCTAGCCAGTTCTGTATCCACCTTGCCAGCTCACCCCTGATCCCGTGTGACTTCACCTTTTGTACTAGTCTACCATGAGGGACCTTGTCAAAGGCCTTACTGAAGTCCATATAGACAACATCCACTGCCCTACCTGCATCAATCATCTTAGTGACCTCCTCGAAAAACTCTATCAAGTTAGTGAGACACGACCTCCCCTTCACAAAACCATGCTGCCTCTCACTAATATGTCCATTTGCTTCCAAATGGGAGTAGATCCTGTCTCGAAGAATTCTCTCCAGTAATTTCCTTACCACTGAAGTAAGGCTCACCGGCCTGTAGTTCCCTGGATTATCCTTGCTCCCCTTCTTAAACAGAGGAACAATATTGGCTATTCTCCAGTCCTCCGGGACATCCCCTGAAGACAGCGAGGATCCAAAGATTTCTGTCAAGGCCTCAGCAATTTCCTCTCCCAATTTCTACTCTTTGGTGAATACTGATGCAAAGTATTCATTTAGTACCTCGCCCATTTCCTCTGGCTCCACACATAGATTCCCTTGCCTATCCTTCAGTGGGCCAACCCTTTCCCTGGCTACCCTCTTGCTTTTTATGTACGTGTAAAAAGCCTTGGGATTTTCCTTAACCATATTTGCCAATGACTTTTCGTGACCCCTTCTAGCCCTCCTGACTCCTTGCTTAAATTCCTTCCTACTTTCCTTATATTCCACGCAGGCTTCGTCTGTTCCCAGCCTTTTAGCCCTGACAAATGCCTCCTTTTTCTTTTTGACGAGGCCTACAATATCTCTCGTTATCCAAGGTTCCCGAAAATTGACGTATTTATCCTTCTTCCTCAGAGGAACATGCCGGTCCTGAATTCCTTTCAACTGACACTTGAAAGCCTCCCACATGTCAGATGTTGATTTGCCCTCAAACATCCGCCCCCAATCTATGTTCTTCAGTTCCCGCCTAATATTGTTATAATTAGCCTTCCACCAATTTAGCACATTCATCCTAGGACCACTCTTATCCTTGTCCACCAGTACTTTAAAACTTACTGAATTGTGGTCACTGTTACCAAAATGCTCCCCGACTGAAACATCTACCACCTGGCCGGGCTCATTCCCCAATACCAGGTCCGGTACCGCCCCTTCCCTAGTTGGACTGTCTACATATTGTTTTAGGAAGCCCTCCTGGATGCTCCTTACAAACTCCGCCCCGTCTAAGCCCCTGGCACTAAGTGAGTCCCAGTCAATATTGGGGAAGTTGAAGTCTCCCATCAGCACAACCCTGTTGTTTTTACTCTTTTCGAAAATCTGTCTAACTATCTGCTCCTCTATCTCCCGCTGGCTGTTGGGAGGCCTGTAGTAAATCCCCAACATTGTGACTGCACCCTTCTTATTCCTGATCTCTACCCATATAGCCTCACTGCCCTCTGAGGTGTCCTCCCGCAGTACAGCTGTGATATTCTCCCGAACCAGTAGCGCAACTCCGCCTCCCCTTTTACATCCCCCTCTATCCGGCCTGAAACATCTAAATCCTGGAACGTTTAGCTACCAATCCTGCCCTTCCCTCAACCAGGTCTCTGTAATGGCATCATAGTGCCAAGTACTAATCCAAGCTCTAAGTTCATCTGCCTTACCCGTAATACTTCTTGCATTAAAACATATGCACTTCAGGCCACCAGACCCGCTGTGTTCAGCAACTTCTCCCTGTCTGCTCTGACTCAGAGCCACACTGTCCCTATTCCCTAGTTCTCCCTCAATTGTATCACCTTCTGACCTATTGCTCCCGTGCCCACACCCCTGCCATACTAGTTTAAACCCTCCCGTGTGACACTAGCAAACCTCGCGGCCAGGATATTTATGCCTCTCCGGTTTAGATGCAACCCGTCCTTCTTATACAGGTCACACCTGCCCCGGAAGAGCTCCCAGTGGTCCAGATAACGGAAACCCTCCCTCCTACACCAGCTGTTTAGCCACGTGTTTAGCTGCTCTATCTTCCTAATTCTAGCCTCACTGGCACGTGGCAAAGGGAGTAATCCCGAGATTACAACCCTAGATGTCCTGTCTTTTAACTTTCTGCCTAGCTCCCTGAACTCCTGCTGCAGGACCTCATGCCCCTTCCTGCCTATGTTGTTAGTACCAATATGTACAACGACCTCTGCCTGTTTGCCCTCCCCCTTCAGGATGCCCTCTACCCGTTCGGAGACATCCTGGACCCTGGCACCAGGGAGGCAACATACCATCCTGGAGTTTCTTTCACGTCCACAGAAGCGCCTATCTGTGCCCCTGACTATAGAGCCCCTATTACTATTACTCTTCTGCGCTTTGACCCTCCCTTCTGAACATCAGAGCCAGCCGTGGTGCCACTGCTCTGGCTGCTGCTGTTTTCCCCTGATAGGCTATCCCCCCCCGACTGTATCCAAAGGGGTATACCTGTTCGAGAGGGGGACCACCACAGGGGATTCCTGCACTGACTGCCTGCCCTTTCTGGTGGTCACCCATTTCTCTGCCTGCACCTTGGGTGTGACCACATTTACATAACTGCGATCTATGACGCTTTCCGCCACCTGCAGAAGCCATGTTGGTGAAGTCCGCGGGTCCCAGAAGTTCCCAGAAGTCCGCGGGTCAAAAAAAAAAAAACAGAAAAGAAGTGTTTTTTTAAAAGGATAAACTTACCTCCCAGAAATCACTTGCGCACTGCTCCCGCTGAAATCGACTGGCCTGCTCCCACAGGCCCTTCGGCCTTCGATGTTGCGCCGACCTATGAAACCACTCTAAAGCCCATCTTCACTATTCCCTTATTGTCCATATGTCTATCCAATGACCATTTGAATGCCCTTAGTGTTGGCGCGTCCACTACTGGTGCAGGCAGGGCATTCCACACCCTTACTACTCTCTGAGTAAAGAACCTACCTCTGACATCTGTCCTATATCTATCTCCCCTCAATTTAAAGCTATGTCCCCTCGTGCGAGACATCACCATCCGAGGAAAAAGGCTCTCGCTGTCCACCATATCAAATCCTCTGATCATCTTGTATGCCTCAATTAAGTCACCTCTTAACCTTCTTCTCTCTAACGAAAACAGCCTCAAGTCCCTCAGCCTTCCCTCAGAAGATCTTCCCTCCATACCAGGCAACACCGTGGTAAATCTCTGCACCCTTTCCAATGCTTCCACATCCTTCCTATAATGCGGCAACCAGAATTGCACGCAATACTCCAAATGCGACCGCACCAGAGTTTTGTACAGCTGCAACATGACCTCATGGCTCCAAAACTCAATCCCTCTACCAATAAAAGCGAACACACCGTACGCCTTCTTAACAACCCTCTCAACCTGGGTGGCAACTTTCAGTGATCTATGTACATGGACACCGAGATCTCTCTGCTCATCCACACTGCCAAGAATCTTACCATTAGCCCAGTACTCTGTCTTCCTGTTATTCTTTCCAAAATGAATCACCTCACACTTTTCTGCATTGAACTCCATTTGCCACCTCTCAGCCCAGTGCTGCAGCTTATCTATGTACCTCTGTAACTTGTAACATCCTTCCGCACTGTCCACAACTCCACCGACTTTAGTGTCATCTGCAAATTTACTCACCCATCCTTCTACGCCCTCCTCTAGGTCATTTATAAAAATGACAAACAGCAGTGGCCCCAAAACAGATCCTTGTGGTACACCACTAGTAATTGGACTCCAGTCTGAACTCTTCCCATCAACCACCACCCTTTGTCTTCTTCCAGCTAGCCAATTTCTGATCCAAACTGCTAAATCACCCTGAATCCCATGCCTCCGTATTTTCTGCAGTAGTGTCAGTCGGTGATTACTTTGGGAATAGCGATCACAATTCCTTAAGTTTTAGAATACTCATGGACAAAGACGAGAGTGGTCCTAAAGGAAGAGTGCTAAATTGGCAAAAGGCCAAGAATAACAAAATTCGGCAGGAGCTAGGGAATGTGGATTAGGAGCAGCTGTTTAAGGGTAAATCCACATTTGAATTGTGGGAGTCTTTTAAGGAAAGGTTGATTAGAGTGCAGGACAGACATGTCCCTGTGAAAATGAGGGATAGAAATGGCAAGATTAGGGAACCATGGATGACGGGTGGAATTGTGAGACTAGCTAAGATGAAAAAGGAAGCATACATAAGATCTAGGCGACTTAAATCTGAAGAAGCTTTGGAGGAATATCGGGAAAGTAGGACAAATCTCAAACGCACAATAAAGAGGGCTAAAAGGGGCCATGAAATATATTTGGCTAACAGGGTTAAGGAAATTCCCAAAGCCTTTTATTCGTATAGAAGGAGCAAGACGGCAACTAGAGAAAGGATTGGCCCACTCAAAGACAAAAGAGGGAATTTATGCGTGGAGTCAGAGGAAATGGGTGAGATTCTTAATGAGTATTTTGCATCGGTATTCACCAAGGAGAGGGACATGACGATGTTGAGGCTCGGGATGGATGTTTAAATACTCTAGGTCAAGTCGGCATAAGGAAGGTGGAAGTTTTGGGTATTCTAAAAAGCATTAAGGTGGACAAGTCCCCAGGTCCGGATGGGAACTATCCCAGGTTACTGAGGGAAGCGAGGGACGAAATAGCTGGGGCCTTAACATATATCTTTGCAGCATCCTTGAGCACGGTTGAGGTCCTGGAGAACTGGAGAATTGTTAATGTTGTCCCTTTGTTTAAGAAGGGTAGCAGGGATAATCCAGGGAATTATAGACCTGTGAGGTTGACGTCAGTGGTAGGCAAACTGTTGGAGAAGATACTGAGGGATAGGATCTATTCACATTTGGAAGAAAATAGACTTATCAGTGATAGGCAGCATGGTTTTGTGCAGGGAAGGTCATGTCTTAGAAACCTAATAGAATTATTTGAGGAAGTGACAAAGTTAATTGATGAGGGAAGGGCTGTAGATGTCATATACATGGACTTCAGTAGGCGTTTGATAAAGTTTCCCATGGCAGGTTGATGGAAAAAGTGAAGTCGTATGGGGTTCAGGGTTTTTCTAGCTAGATGGATAAAGAACTGGCTGGGCAACAGGAGACAGAGAGTAGTGTTGGAAGGGAGTCTCTCAAAATGGAGAGCGGTGACTAGTGGTGTTCCACAGGGATCCGTGCTCGGACCACTGTTGTTTGTGATATACATAAATGATCTGGACGCAGGTATAGGTGGCCTGATTAGCAAGTTTGCAGATGATACTAAGATTGGTGGAGTTGCAGATAGCGAGGAGGACTGTCAGAGAATACAGCAAAATATAGATCAATTGGAGAGTTGGGCAGAGAAATGGCAGATGGAGTTCAATCCAGGCAAATGCGAGGTGATGCCTTTTGGAAGATCTAATTCAAGAGCGAACTATACGGTCAATGGAAGAGTCCTGGGGAAAATTGATGTCCAGAGAGATCTGGGAGTTCAGGTCCATTGTACCCTGAATGTGGCAACGCAGGTCGATAGAATGGTCAAGAAGGAATACAGCATGCTTGCCTTCATTGGACAGGGTATTGAGTACAAGAGTCAGCAGGTCATGTTACAATTGTATAGGACTTTGGTTAGGCCACATTTGGAATACTGCGTGCAGTTCTGGTCGCCACATTACCAGAAGGATGTGGATGCTTTAGAGAGGGTGCAGAGGAGGTTCACCAGGATGTTGCCTGGTATGGAGGGCGCTAGCTATGAAGAAAGGTTCAGTAGATCAGGATTGTTTTCGTTGGAAAGTCGGAGGTTGAGGGGGGACCTGATTGAGGTCTACAAAATTATGAGAGGGCAGCACGGTAGCACTGTGGATAGCACAATTGCTTCACAGCTCCAGGGTCCCAGGTTCGATTCCGGCTTGGGTCACTGTCTGTGCGGAGTCTGCACATCCTCCCCGTGTGTGCGTGGGTTTCCTCCGGGTGCTCCGGTTTCCTCCCACAGTCCAAAGATGTGCAGGTTAGGTGGGTTGGCCATGACAAATTGACCTTAGTGTCCAAAGTTGCCCTTCGTGTTGGGTGGGGTTACTGGGTTCTGGGAATAGGGTGGAGGTATTGACCGTGCGTAGGGTGCTCTTTCCAAGAGCCGGTACAGACCCGATGGGCCGAATGGCCTCCTTCTGCACTGTAAATTCTATGAAATCTATGTATGGACAGGGTGGATAGCAACAAGCTTTTTCCAAGAGTGGGGGTGTCAATTACAAGGGGTCACGATTTCAAGGTGAGAGGGGGAAAGTTTAAGGGAGATGTGCGTTGAAAGCTTTTTACGCAGAGGGTGGTGGGTGCCTGGAACGCTTTGCCAGCGGAGGTGGTAGAGGCGGGCACGATAGCATCATTCAAGATGCATCTAGACAGATATATGAATGGGCAAGGAAAAGAGGGAAGTCGATCCTTGGAAAATAGGCGACAGGTTTAGATAAAGGATCTGGATCGGCGCAGGCTGGGAGGGCCGAAGGGCCTGTTCCTGTGCTGTAATCTGTTTTGTTCTTTATTGTGGGGGGGATGTCATGATATGCACTCATGCACGTAATGAGACACAGACAGGCAGTGACAGACACCCAGCACAGCCAAGCAACACACAGGACAGAACACAACCAATCACCAGGCAGAACACTGGAAGGTGGTTTCCCACCAGAAAACACACGCGGCATCAGCATTCTGCCTCTTTCCACTGGTGATAACTGTAGTGACAGTCAGGGTGTATATATCAGTTAGCACCTTCTCAGAGCTAGAGCTCAGAGCGTGTCTGGGCTATTTAGTTATAGTAAGCACGTTTAGATTAGCAGAGTGTCAAACCCACAGCGAACTGTGTGCTCTGCTTAACAAGTTCAATAAAGTGTATTGAACTAACGTCACAGTTTGGAGTTTACTTCCAAGTACAACTGTGGGCAGCATGGTAGCATTGTGAATAGCACAATTGCTTCACAGCTCCAGCGTCCCAGGTTCGATTCCAGCTTGGGTCACTGTCTGTGCGGAGTCTGCACATCCTCCCCGTGTGTGCGTGGGTTTCCTCCGGGTGCTCCGGTTTCCTCCCACAGTCCAAAGATGTGCAGGTTAGGTGGATTGGCCGTGATAAATTGCCCTTAGTGCCCAAAAATTGCCCTTAGTGTTGGGTGGGGTTACTGGGTTATGGGGATAGGGGGAGGTGTTGACCTTGGGTAGGGTGCTCTTTCCAAGAGCCGGTGCAGACTCGATGGGCCGAATGGCCTCCTTCTGCACTGTAAATTCGATGATTGCATCCAGTTGCAGTCTGTGTTACCCCAGGGTGAACAACACGACATGAGGAGAGTTGTGAAAGAACAAAAAGAGTCTGTTTCTGAGATAGGGGGTGGGGGGGGGCAGGAATGAGAAACGATTTCCTGGTTCAAAAGGGTAAAGTCAGGGAAATAGGGATCTGAGGTGCCCCCCCGCCGATTCCGACAGCGCAGGTTGCGAGCGGGCGGAGAATGGCGCACAACACAAACAATCACAATTCGAGCCCGCCGTCGATTCTGCTGCGATGCACTGGTCCCCCGCTGACGTGAGTGACAATCCCCCCCCCCCCCCCCGCCCGCTGGGGGCGTAAGTGACGATCGCCGAGAGGGGGAGGGGCCGAGAGGGGGAGGGGCCGAGAGGGTGGAGGGCCCAAGGGGGGAGGGCCCAAGGGGTGGATGGGCCAAGGGGGGTGAGGAGCCGAGAGAGGGGTGAGGAGCCGAGATGGGGGAGGGGCCAAGAGGGGGGGGTGAGGAGCCGAGAGGGGGAGGGGCCGAGAGGGGGGTGGCCGAGAGGGGGGGGGCTGAGAGGGGGGTGAGGAGCCGAGAGGGTGAGGGGCCGAGAGGGGGGGGGGCCGAGAGGGGTGGGGGCCGAGAGGGGGGGGGCTGAGAGGGGGGTGAGGAGCCGAGAGGGTGAGGGGCCGAGAGGGGTGGGGGCCGAGAGGGGTGGGGGCCGAGAGGGGGGGGGGCCGAGAGGGGGGGGGGGCCGAGAGGGGGGGGGGCCGAGAGGGGGGGGGAGCCGAGTGGGGGGCGAGGAGCCGAGGGGGGAGGAGCTGGGGGGGGGGGGTGGAAACACCTCTGACATTCACCTCTTTGTCCATGTTTGAACCGAGGCTGTAATGGGGTCAGGAGCTGAGTGACCCTGGCAGAACCCAAACTGAGTGTCTGTGAGCAGGTTATTGCTGAGTAAGTGCTGCTGGATAGCACTGTTGATGACCCCTTCCATCACGTTGCTGACGATGGAGAGTACACAGGATACCTGGGCAATTTTCCACATTGCCGGGTCGATGCCAGGGTTATAGCTGTACTGGAACAGCTGGGCAGTGCAGTACGTTCTGGAGCACAACTCTTCAGTACTTTGCTGGGACATTAGAAAGATGGAGGTTGAGGGGTGACCTGATAGAGGTCCACAAGATTATGAGGGGCATGGACAGAGTGGATGGCAGGCACTCTTTCCCAGGGTGGAGGGGTCAGTCACCAGGGGGCAGAGGTTTAAGGTCCGTGGGGCAAAGTTTAGAGGAGATGTTCGAGGCAGGTGTTTACACAGAGGGTGGTGAGTGTCTGGAACGCGTTGCCAGGGGAGGTTGTGGAAACAGATATATTAACGGTGTTCAAAAGGCTCATCGATAAACACATGGACAGGACGGGTATAGAGGGATATGGCACAAGGAAGTGCTGAAGGTTTTGGCAAATGTTGGTATCATGACCGGTACAGGCTTGGAGGGCCGAATGGCCTGTTTGTGTGCTGTATTGTTCTTTGTTCTTCTTTGATATTGTCAGGGCCCACAGCCTTCGCAGTTTCCAGTGTCTTCAGCCGTTTATTGCTATCACGCTGAGTGAATCGTCTTGGCTGAAGACTGACCTCTGTGATGCTGGGACCTCTGGAGGAGACCGAGACGGATCATCCACTCGGCACTTCTGGCTGAAGGTTGTTGCGAATCTCTCAGCCTCGTCTTTGGCACAGATGTGCTGGGCTCCTCCATCACTGAGGACGGGGATATTTGTGGAGCCTCCTCCTCCGGTGAGTTGGTTAATAGTCCACCACCATTCACAGCTGGATGTGGCAGGGCCGCAGAGCTTAGGTCTGATGCGTTGGTTGTGGGATCGCTTCGCTCTGTCTGTTACTTGTGATTATGCTGTTTGCCACACAAGTAGTCCCGTGTTGTAGCCTCACCAGGTCGACACCTCATTTTGGGTCAGCCTCATGTTGCTCCTGGCACGCTCTCCTGCTCTCTTCACTGAACCAGGGTTGACCCCCTGGCTGGGGGGTAAGGGTAGAGTGGGGGATATGCCGGGCCAGGAGGTTACAGACTGTGGTTGATACAATTCTGCTGCTGCTGATGGCCCACAGCGCCTCCTGGAGGCCTCGTCTGGGGTTGCTGGATCTGTTCGGAGTCTATCCCATTGAGCACGGTGGTAGTGCCACACAACACGATGGAGGGTATCCTCAATGTGAAGACGGGACTTTGTCTCCACAAGGACTGTGTGGTGGTCACTTCCACCGATACTGTCATGGGCAGAGGCACCTGCAGCAGGCAGGTTGGCGAGGATGAGGTCAAGTATGTTTATCTCTCTTGTAGCTTCCCTCACCACCTGTATCAGCCCCAGTCTCGCAGCTACGTCCTTTAGCTCGGTCTGTAGTGGTGTTACCGAGCCTCTCTTGGTGATGGACATGGACGTCCCCCCACCCAGAGCATATCTGCTCCCTTGCCACCCTCAGTGCTTCCTCCAAGTGATGTTCAACATGGAGGAGCACGGATTCATCAGCTGATGGCCGCCGGTAGGTGGGAATCAGCAGGAAGTTTCCTTGTCCCTGTTTGACCTGAAGCCAGGAAACTTCATGGGGTCCAGAGTCAATGTTGAGTATTCCCAGGGAAACTCCCTCCTGACTGTAAACCGCTATTGTTCCGGGAGACCTCACCGGCACCATTCACGGTTTTCAGCTCTCACGCGATTTTGCGCCGTCATCGACCTTCACAGCAAACGGGGGCGCAAAATCCTGGCCGTAGACTCTGAGTCGGATCGGGGGGGGGGGGGGAAAGTTACCTAATTTCCAAAACAAAATGCTAAAAACCTTACAGATGCGAACTGATGGAAGATCTGACCTGGAAAATGTAACTGTGGAGTAATGCTGGGCACCAACATGGCCATAGAGATGACCCTGGGAAACTAGTTACGCTCTTTGAAAGGAAGTCCATTCTTTTCAGAGGGAGCAGTTGGTTCAACAGGAACCAGTCGCCTTGGTGTCTGAGGGCAGTCTTTCTCCCGGCAGTACCGCTGCTCCAACACTGAGGGGCGCTGTTGTCCTGTGTCTCATTTCCAATCCCTGCCACTGGGTCCACGGACAGAATATTTCTGTCCCCTTAAAACACAATGGTGCCAATTATCTCCTCACGCTGAACTAAACTCACAGCCAACGCGCAACCGTACCCTCCCACCACCGAAACCCCGGCATTTGACAAACGAAACGGAGCAA
Organism: Scyliorhinus torazame; assembly: GCF_047496885.1. Lineage (NCBI taxonomy): Eukaryota > Metazoa > Chordata > Chondrichthyes > Carcharhiniformes > Scyliorhinidae > Scyliorhinus > Scyliorhinus torazame. The sequence goes on along the minus strand of NC_092733.1, from coordinate 44,540,707 downwards.
TTTAGGAGCAAGCGAATACGTGAGTGCAGGCCGAGGAGAGAATCAATAACATTTCCAGGATGGTTTTCCTGATTGTTCCATGGGATGTGGCGTCATTGGCTAGGCCAGGGCTTGTTGCCCATCGCCAATCCCAAATCCCGCCAATCTCCGCAGGGAAACCAGTCATTCCCCAAGTGGAGGAAGAAACGGAGGCCGGTGTGAACTCAACTTGTCCACATCACAAGGTGTCATCGGGCCAACGAAAATATCAATCCCCCGGCAGCCACACAGACCACGGGATCGGCGTGACACCAGGAGGCAGCCAGCTTGGCCTCAGTGTCCACACCGACTCTCCAAGGACCATTCCCCCACCTCTCTCCATTACTCTGCACAATAACCCACAGACAATCTCAAACTCCCTTTCCGAAAGCTTCAGCTGAACCCGTCCCCACCACACTCTCAGGCCGCGTATTCCAGGCCGCGTATTCCAGGCCGCGTATTCCAGGCCGCGTATTCCAGGCCCTGCCCACTGGCTGCACAAAACCGTTTCCCCAGTATCAAGAAACCAGAGGCACAAAGATAATTTGAGCCAAAGTGACCAAAACGAAGGTTTTTTAAGGCCTGGCTCGGTTACAATGGCCATGAGCTGCTGCAGCTTCGAGAGAGGTCAATCATTTCTACACAGGCACTAGATTTTACAGCCTCAATGATTCAATTGTGACCAGCTGTCCCAGACAGTCCGGCCATCTCAGTAACACTGAGCCGACATCATTCACGTCTTTATAGATCTCAAAAGCCTCGTCTAATTTCACTTGTTTAATCCAGACAACGGCTCGATTGGCTATCGCTCGGGACTCACAAAGAAAGCTGACATTTAAATGAATCTGATCAAGATCAGTTTAATGATGCAGCTTTCACTAAAGTCGTTTCAATTGATTTCAGGCCTCCCAGAACAAACATCATTTCAATTCATTTATTACACGTTTATAATTCCCATTACACACCAGCATATTAATGTCATGGATAGTGGGGTGTGTTAAATGTTCATACCCAAACTACTTGAACTCTGAATCAACCAGCAGCACCATTTTAATACAAAGAACAAAGAACAAAGCGCTTGATAGTTACAAGGTAGCGAGGAAGGATCTAAAGAGAGAGCTAAGACGAGCAAGGAGGGGACATGAGAAGTATTTGGCAGGAAGGATCAAGGAAAACCCAAAAGCTTTCTATAGGTATGTCAGGAATAAGCGAATGACTAGGGACAGAGTAGGACCAGTCAAGGACAGGGATGGGAAATTGTGTGTGGAGTCTGAAGAGATAGGCGAGATACTAAATGAATATTTTTTGTCAGTATTCACTCAGGAAAAAGATAATGTTGTGGAGGAGAATGCTGAGACCCAGGCTATTAGGATAGATGGCATTGAGGTACGTAGGGAAGAGGTGTTGGCAATTCTGGACAGGCTGAAAATAGATAAGTCCCCGGGGCCTGATGGGATTTATCCTAGGATTCTCTGGTAGGCCAGGAAAGAGATTGCTGAGCCTTTGGCTTTGATTTTTATGTCATCATTGGCTACAGGAATAGTGCCAGAGGACTGGAGGATAGCAAATGTGGTCCCTTTGTTCAAGAAGGGGAGTAGAGACAACCCCGGCAACTATAGACCGGTGAGCCTCACGTCTGTAGTGGGTAAAGTCTTGGAGGGGATTATAAGAGACAAGATTTATACTCATCTAGATAGGAATAATATGATCAGGGATAGTCAGCACGGCTTTGTGGAGGGTAGATCATGCCTCACAAACCTTATCGAGTTCTTTGAGAAGGTGACTGAACAGGTAGACGAGGGTAGAGCAGTTGATGTGGTGTCTCTGGATTTCAGTAAAGCGTTTGATAAGGTTCCCCACGGTAGGCTATTGCAGAAAATACGGAGGCTGGGGATTGAGGGTGATTTAGAGATGTGGATCAGAAATTGGCTAGCTGAAAGAAGACAGAGGGTGGTGGTTGATGGGAAATGTTCAGAATGGAGTTCAGTTACAAGTGGTGTACCACAAGGGTCGATTCTGGGGCCATTGCTGTTTGTCATTTTTATCAATGACCTAGAGGAAGGCGCAGAAGGGTGGGTGAGTAAATTTGCAGACGATACTAAAGTCGGTGGTGTTGTCGATAGTGTGGAAGGATGTAGCAGGTTACAGAGGGATATAGATAAGCTGCAGAGCTGGGCTGAGAGGTGGCAAATGGAGTTTAATGTAGAGAAGTGTGAGGTGATTCACTTTGGAAGGAATAACAGGAATGCGGAATATTTGGCTAATGGTAAAGTTCTTGGAAGTGTGGATGAGCAGAGGGATCTAGGTGTCCATGTACATAGATCCCTGAAAGTTGCCACCCAGGTTGATAGGGTTGTGAAGAAGGCCTATGGAGTGTTGGCCTTTATTGGTAGAGGGATTGAGTTCCGGAGTCAGGAGGTCATGTTGCAGCTGTACAGAACTCTGGTACGGCCGCATTTGGAGTATTGCGTACAGTTCTGGTCACCGCATTATAGGAAGGACGTGGAAGCTTTGGAACGGGTGCAGAGGAGATTTACCAGGATGTTGCCTGGTATAGAGGGAAAATCTTATGAGGAAAGGCTGATGGACTTGAGGTTGTTTTCATTGGAGAGAAGAAGGTTAAAAGGAGACTTAATAGAGGCATATAAAATGATCAGGGGGTTAGATAGGGTGGACAGTGAGAGCCTTCTCCCGCGGATGGAAATGGCTGGCACGAGGGGACATAGCTTTAAACTGAGGGGTAATAGATATAGGACAGAGGTCAGAGGTAGGTTCTTTACGCAAAGAGTAGTGAGGCCGTGGAATGCCCTACCTGCTACAGTAGTGAACTCGCCAACATTGTGGGCATTTAAAAGTTTATTGGATAAGCATATGGATGATAATGGCATAGTGTAGGTTAGATGGCTTTTGTTTCGGTGCAACATCGTGGGCCGAAGGGCCTGTACTGCGCTGTATTGTTCTATGTTCTATGGATGGCGTCGCGCACTCACAGGTCGAGATCGCACAGACCTTGGCAGGAATGTGGCACTCCCTGGGCCCCGTCTCGGCGAACATTCGGACCGTGGTCGATACCGCTGCAGGCCTCCAGGACTGGCAGCGCCAGGTGTCGGGGGTGCGACGGGGCATGTCTCCGAGCGCATCTCCGTCCCACAGTGAGGCCCGGGGGCCACCGGGCTCCCCGAGGGAGGAGGAAGTTCTGGGGCCCGTCCTGGGAGCTCCATCAAGGGACTTCCCGGCACACTCGGCTTCTCCCCCGTTCCGTCCCTGGCGCATCTGGTGGTGAGCGGGCATGTCAGGGTGGCACCATGCCATCCAGCACGCCCGCAGAGCAGCATGGCCCATCAAAGCCGGGCCGCCCCAGGAAACGTGTGCCGACGGGGAGCCATGTCGAAGGGCGTGATTCTCTGCAGTCCGCCTCCACTCCTGCTGTACCATCTGGGAACACACCTAGACGTAGTGGGAGGGCCCGTAAGGCAAAGTCGTTAGGCACGTAAGAAGTTGGCACGGGTGCAGGGCACAGTCTAGTTGTAGTGGGTAGGGCACCTATGTCAACCACACGAATAAACACACTGTTAAATCTGACTTGTGAGACTGTGTGCTACGTCCGGTGCCAGGGGGCTCGGGAGGGTGCCCGATTGGCGTAGCGGTATACGAGCCGTTCAAGGTCTGTTCCGGATGTGCTGACCCTTTCCCCCCCCCCCGCCCCCCATAATCGGACACCGTTGTCCTCGGTACACCGACGCCAGCCACCCCACGGGCATGTGGTGAAATATCCGTCAGGAAGGCTGTGACCACCGGAGTGCATGGTTCAGCGATAGCCATGAGTCAGACCTCGGCTGGCGAATCTGAGCTCACAGCTCATCGCAGAGCGGGCCGTCCTCATTCAACACGGCACTGATCACACCCGCTTACCCAATCAGCACTGTGCAATCCCGTAGTGCCGCAGTGGTACGGTGATGTGGAATTGTTGCCGTGAACGCGGTGCGGGGGGGGGGAGGTGGTGGGTGCTGTGTGGTGCCCGTGTACAGGAGTGACGGTGCAAGTGGCAGTGTTCAGCGAATCCCACCCCGACAGTGCGTGAACCGTGCGGCCACCAACACGTCACGTGCCCGCTGTCCGCGGCGGTGCCGTCGCGCAGCCTCCTGGGCGTAACCAGCACCCGGGCAGTGTCTGCGTCCTGCACCCCTCCCCTCACCCTGATGCGCCCCATCATCCTCATCCTCCGCATCCTCCTCTTCCCCATCCCCCGGTCCTCCCTCCGGCTCCTCCACCAGGGCATCTCCCCTCTGCATGGCAATGTTGTGCAGCGCACAGCAGACCACAACCATGCGACCGACCCTGTCGGGCCGGTACTGCAGGGCCCCTCCGGAGCGGTCCAGGCATCTGAATCGCATCTTCAGCAGCCCGAAGCACCGCCCCACCACACCCCTGGTTGCTGCATGGGCCTCGTTGTATAGGCTCTCCGCGTTGGTGTGAGGCCTCCGTATTGGCGTCAGCAGCCATGACCTCAATGGAAAGCCCTTGTCGCCCAGCAACCACCGTCTCAGCCGGGGGGGGCATCAATCGAACATTGCGGGATGAATGACTGTGCCAGAATGTAGGCGTCATGCACACTGCCGGGGTACTTTGCACACGCGTGCATGATCTTCATGTGGGGGTCGCACACCACCTGAATGTTCATGGAGTACGCGCCCTTCCTGTTCATGAACACGTCCCTGCTGTCTGCAGGCGGGCGCATGGGGACGTGCAGACCATCGATGACACCCTGGACCATCGGTATCCTGGCCACCTTGGCGAATCCACGTGCCCGTGCTTCCTGCTGTGCTCGGTCCTCGGGGAATTTAATGTACCTGTCCGCGATGGCGTACAAGGCGTCGGTGACGGCCCTGATGCACCTGTGAACCGATGCCTGTGAGATCCCGGTCGCATAAAAGTTTAGGGCCACCGTCACCTTGACGGAGACTGGTATCGCGTGTCCTCCTCCCATTCCACGTGGTGCGAGGTGCGCCACGAGCTGGCATATATGTGCGACCGTCTCCCTGCTGAACCGTAGTCTCCTCCTGCATGTGATGTCCGGTAGGGCCTCGAACGACATTCTGTCACGGTTACCCTCGGCCTTGCTGGACGCCTGTGGCGCCCTGGCACCACCATCAGTGGCTCCTCCTCCTGCTCCTCCTCCTGCTCCCCCCCAAGCACTTCCTCTGCATTCCTCGCCCTCTGGCGGTCAATGTTCCCCTCGGCATCCCCCTGGACATTCGGGCCCTGAGCGCCTGCGGTCTGCGCGGCGACGACGGGCCACTCCGCGGCCGTCCCCTCTGCTGCACCGGCGACCGCTGCATCCGCAGCCACTGTGGGCCGTCCGACTCTACGCTGCCGGATGGCAAACTCCAGAACTGCAGCTCCAACCACGGCGGTGAACATCGCTGTCTGGTTGGCAGACATGGTGACCTGCAGGAGGGTGGTGGGGGGCAGAGAAACGACATGTTACACCGAGGTTCTTCCACACCTCGCCAGCCGGGCTGCCTGGGACCCCTGTGTGTCCCGGTGTCCTGGTCGCACTGCAGACACACAGCCAGCCTAACACCTGGTCACTGTCTGCGCCCAACGGTCACTTCACACCCTCCTCACCAGTCTGCCACTCGCCTGTGCCCATCAGCCACACGCACCATGCGGCCGTGTCCTCGTCACCGCCCTGCCATAGCAGGGCGGCTGACATGTGGCATCCGCGGATGGACAACACCCTCCACACTCTCCCTCACCCCCTCCCCACCTGCACACTCTCCCTCACCCCCTCCCCCTCCACACTCTCCCTCACCCCCCTCCCACCTGCACACTCTCCCTCACCCCACCTCACACCTGCACAATCTCCCACACCCCCCCACCTACACACTCTCCCTCACCCCCTCCCCCTGCACACTCTCCCTCACCCCCTCCCCCTGCACACTCTCCCTCACCCCCTCCCCCTGCACACTCTCCCTCACCCCCTCCCCCTGCACACTCTCCCTCACCCCCTCCCCCTGCACACTCTCCCTCACCCCCTCCCCCTGCACACTCTCCCTCACCCCCTCCCCCTGCACACTCTCCCTCACCCCCCCTCCCACCTGCACAATCTCCCTCACCCCCTCCCCCTGCACACTCTCCCTCACCCCCTCCCACCTGCACACTCTCCCTCACCCCCTCCCCTGCACACTCTCCCTCACCCCCCCTCCCACCTGCACATTCTCCCTCACCCCCCCTCCCACCTGCACACTCTCCCTCACCCCCCCTCCCACCTGCACATTCTCCCTCACCCCCCCTCCCACCTGCACACTCTCCCTCACCCCCTCCCCCTGCACACTCTCCCTCACCCCCTCCCCCTGCACACTCTCCCTCACCCCCCCTGCACACTCTCCCTCACCCCCCCCACCTGCACACTCTCCCTCACCCCTCCCACCTGCACACTCTCCCTCAACCCCCCCTGCACACTCTCCCTCACTCCCCCCCACCTGCACACTCTCCCTCACCCCCCCTCCCACCTGCACACTCTCCCTCACCCCCCCCCCCACCTGCACACACCCCACCCCCCTCCCCCTGCACACTCTCCCACCCCCCCCACCTGCATGGTCTCCACCCCCCCTCCCACCTGCACACCCTCCCTCACCCCCCCTGCACACTCTCCCACCACCCCACCTGCACACTCTCCCTCACCCCTCCCACCTGCACACTCTCCCACCCCCCCACCTGCACACTCTCCCACCACCCCACCTGCACACTCTCCCACCCCCTCTCCCCCCTGCACACTCTCCCACCCCCCCACCTGCACACTCTTCCACCCCCCCCCCACCTGCACGGTCTCCACCCCCCCTCCCACCTGCACACCCTCCCTCACCCCCCCTGCACACTCTCCCACCACCCCACCTGCACACTCTCCCACCCCCCCTCCCCCTGCACTCTCTCCCACCCCCCCACCTGCACACTCTCCCACCCCCCCCCCACCTGCACACTCACCCCCCCCACCTGCACACTCTCCCTCACCCCCCCACCTGCACACTCACCCCCCCACCTGCACACTCTCCCTCACCCCCCCCCCACCTGCACACTCTCCCTCACCTCCCCACCTGCACACTCTCCCTCACCCCACCCACCTACACACTCACCCCCCCCACCTATACACTCTCCCTCACCCCCCCTCCCACCTGCACACTCACCCCCCCATCTGCACACTTTCTCACCCCCCCCACCTGCACACTCTCCCTCACCCCCCCCAGCACACTCTCCTTCACCCCCCCACCTGCACACTCTCCCTCACCCCCCAGCACACTCTCCTTCAAACCCCACCACCACTCCCTCCCTCACCCCCCCACCTGCACAATCTCCCTCACCCCCCCCACCTGCACGCTCTCCCTCACCCCCCCCACCTGCACACTCTCCCTCACCCCCCCCACCTGCACACTCTCCCACCCCCCCACCTACACACTCTCTCTCACCCCCCCACCTGCACACTCTCCCTCACCCCCCCAGCACACTCTCCTTCACCCCCCCACCTCCACTCCCTCCCTCACCCCCCCCACCTGCACACTCTCCCTCACCCCCCCACCTGCACACTCTCCCTCACCCCCCCCACCTGCACACTCTCCCACCCCCCCACCTACACACTCTCCTTCACCCCCCCACCTCCACTCCCTCCCTCACCCCCCCCCACCTGCACACTCTCCCTCACCCCCCCCCCACCTGCACACTCTCCCTCACCCCCCCACCTGCACAATCTCCCTCACCCCCCCCCCACCTGCACACTCTCCCTCACCCCCCCCCCACCTGCACACTCTCCCTCACCCCCCCACCTGCACAATCTCCCTCACCCCCCCCCCCACCTGCACACTCTCCCTCACCCCCCCCCCACCTGCACAACCTCCCTCACCCCCCCCACCTGCACACTCTCCCTCCCCCCCCCCCTGCACACTCTCCCTCCCCCCCCACCTGCACACTCTCCCGCACCCCCCCTCTTTGGCCGCAGCCTTCTCGGGGAAGTCGACCCGGTCTCCGGTCGCTGCGCTCCAGTCCGCTCACCTCCTCCCTGCTCAGCGTCAGCCAGTGCAGGTGTGAACGGCGACGGCGCAAACTGGGGTCTCGCCGTCGGGACTTCGGCCCATCCAGGCCTGAGAATAGCGGGGGTGCCGGAGAATCGCCGTTTTGGGTGTCTCGGGCGATTCTACGGCCTGCGGCCCGCGTAACTCGACAGGGCCGTTCCCGCCGCTTGGGAGAATCGCGGGAGGGCGTCGGACCGGCGTCGCGGGAAATTTTGGCGGCCCAGGCGATTCTCCCAACCGGCACGGGAGTGGAGAATCGCGCCCCAGGTTTTAAGGCTTTAAATTTTTTTTCCGTATTTTGCGACATTTCCCCTTTAAGTGGGCATGGTCCAGGGCCTCTGATGTCACTAAGCATGTGACGTAGTGCGTAGGAAGCGATTGCGCATGCGCGGATCGCTGTTCCTTCACTTGGTGCCCTTTTTGCAATTGCGCATGTGCAAACGGACCTTCCCGTTCGGTGCGCCCTTCGCGTAACTGCACATGTGCAGCTCCTTTTCCAATATGGCCACAAATCAAAACTGCCGTTTTCTGCGCTGGACAGCTTACCTTCGCCTCGTGGTGAGTTTTGGTGCCTCTTCTACCGTTGTTCCTTGTATCTTCCTTGCAGAAGTCTTGGAATTTGTCCAGGACTGTCTGGAAGTCGCTCTTGTTTTGCCCCTTTGAGTATTTGGAAGTCTGGAAGTTTTCAGCTGCTTCTGGACCCGCGATGTTAAGTAGAAGCTTTATTTTCTCTGCATCCGCCACGCCATCTAGGTCGGACGCAACCAGGTAGATCTCGAATCTCTGCCGGAACCAACGCCAGTTTTCACTGAGATTGCCTTGGTACCTGAGCTGCTGTGGAACTGGAATCCTGAACATCATCTTGCCTGGCTGCAGTTGCTGGTTGTCGCTGTTTGCTGAGTTATAACTATATGGATTTAAACAGTTCACTCCGTGGTACCATGTTTTGATATGCTCTTTGTGGTGGTATGTATTAGGGGTAATACGGTACACCACGTGTCGACAGGGTATTGGAGGAGGGATGCCAGGTCCTGATAGGATCTGCCACCTACTGGACTCCACCCAGAAATGCCGGTATAAGAACCCAGTTTTTCCCTCCATTTCCCTCAGCAGCTGCATTCTGTAACCACTCTGCTGGGGATAAAGTTCTGCTTAATAAAGCCTTCAATTGACATTCCCTCAACCTGCCTCGCGTCATATTGATGGTGCTACAATTTATTAAGCAGAATTTAAATTGAAGAAAGCGACGTGGGAACATGGAGCTCCGAATCACCCCGGAGTGCCTGCGCATCGCACCCCAAGCAGCTAACTCGGCCTCTATCTTCTGGATGGCATGCTTTGAGGGCTACCTCCGAACGGCCCCCGGCACACCGACAGACGAACAAAAGATGCAGGTCCTCTATTCCAGGGTGAGTCCTGACGTCTACTCCCTTATCGAGGACGAGGACGGTTTCACCGGTGCCATCGCCGTGCTGAAGGATATCTACATCCGGCCCGCCAACCAGGGTTTTGCTCGCTACCAGCTCGCCACACGACGGCAATTTCCGGGGGAAATCGCTGGACGAGTTTTATAACGCCCTGCAGATCCTGGGTCGAAACTGCAACTGCCCGGCGGTAACAGCGAGTGAACACACAGAGCTCCTGGTCCGCGATGCGTATGTGGCAGGTTTGGCCTCTTCCCAGATCCGCCAGAGGCTTCTGGAGAAAGAATCTCTGGGACTTACAGAAGCTCGGGCCCTGGCGGCATCCCTCGATGTGGCCTCGCGTAACGCCCGCGCCTACGCCCCCGACCTCACTACAGCCCCTTGGGCTCCGTGGACCCCCGCTGCGGTCGACTCTCCGACACCCCCCCACCCCCGCAAACCTGCGCGGCCAAAACACCAGACCAACCGGGGGGGCCCCGCTGCTATTTTTGCGGCCAGCCGTAACACCCTCGGCAGCGCTGCCCGGCCCGCGCGGCTACCTGCAAAAGCTGCGGGAAGAAGGGCCACTAAGCGACGGTGTGCAAGTCCCGCGGGGTCGCCGCTATCTCCGGGGAAGAAACGGGACCACAGACCCAGTCCCCCCAGCGATCCACGTGTGACCAACGGACGCCACCATTTTGGACCCCGGATGCCACGAGGGAAAGATGGGCACCGCCATTTTGTCCACCCCCGACCGCGCTCGATCCGTGGATGCCGCCATCTTCGCTGAAGGACCCCGACACAGATGGCCACATACTGCCTGATTACGATGCTCAACTTCAACAACCACATCTGGCTTCGACGAACCTCGACCAGTCGCGAACCCGGACGCTCCAGACTGCAACCACTACAGTCCTAGTGAATGGCTATGAGACGCCGTGTCTTATCGACTCTGGGAGCACGGAGAGCTTCATTCATCCGGACACGGTAAGGCTGTTCCCTCGTAATTCGGCCAAGCACCCAGAAAATGTTCCTGGCGGCGGGATCCCACTCCGTTCAGATCACAGGGTTCTGTATCGCTAACCTAACGGTGCAGGGGAGGGAGTTCCGAAATTACCGGCTGTATGTCCTCCCCCATCTCTGTGCGCCCACACTCCTAGGGTTGGACTTCCAATGCAACCTCCAGAGTTTAACATTTAAATTCGGCGGCCCAATACCCCCACTGACTGTCTGCGGCCTCGCGACCCTCAAGATTGAACTCCCGTCCTTGTTTGCGAACCTCACCCCGGATTGCAAACCCGTCGCCACAAGGAGCAGACGGTACAGCGCCCAGGACCGAGCATTTATCCGGTCCGAAGTCCAGAGGCTGCTGAAGGAAGGCATCATCCAGGCTAGCAACAGTCCCTGGAGAGCCCAGGTGGTAGTTGTTAAGACCGGGGAGAAACAGAGGATGGTCATCGACTATAGTCAGACCATCAACAGGTACACTCAGCTAGATGCGTACCCTCTCCCCCGCATATCCGACATGGTCAATCGGATTGCACAGTACAAGGTCTTTTCCACCGTTGTAGAGGGTGCCATCTCTGCTACTCCACTACTGGGCCGATATCTGGGGTTTGAGTATCTGTGTGTGTCTCTCTCCAGCTGGCACTGAAACTTCAGAGGCCAGGGGATGCCGCACTGGGACACCTCCACGGAAGAGAGCACTGCCGTTTATCCCTCACCGGAAGCCTGAGGCTTATATCACACAGATATCCAGACCCCCACCAATGCCCAGGTGATTCTCTCTCTTGCCGGTGGTGCAACACCCACCCGGTTCCTACTTCGCTGAAGTAGCTTTCCCAAGAGAGAGAATAGGACACTGCTGTTTATTACCTAACCAGCAGCCTGTCCTGAGTGAATCGTTCAAGATGACCCTAGATTCTCGAACCCGGAATTAAGGTGAGGAATATCTTAACAATGACTTGGTCAGAGATCGCTGGTGAGAGATTGAAGAATTTAAACGACTCCAATTATCAGCAAATCAAGGTTTATTGCAAAACCCAGGTCAAAATCATCAAACAGAAGAAATTATAATAAAATCTTAAACTCTAACACAAACTAAGTCTATTCAGAAAGTACTATAACGGACACAACGTAAAATCTTATTGTTACACAGTTTTAGCAATGACACAGAACACAAATCAAGTCCCCTTCCCCAAAGCCTCAACCACTATCAAGGTCAAGGGAGTTTTGCAAGCTGCTGCAGGGTACTTACAGTCACAGGCTGCAGGAGGTCAAGTCAAAGGTGGAGAGGTCAAGCCAAGAGACCCTCAATCGAAACACAGCCCCTTTTATATCCGTTTTACCTGGCTTTTTCCTGTGTTTGGCCAGCCCCCTTTGCATTGAATTGGTAAGGTTTAAAGTTCCCGATGGTCCCGCCCCCTTTGAGCCGGTCAGAGCTGTTAGCTTCCGGGTTCTCCTCGCAGGTCCGCTCCTTCCAGCCAGGCAGACCTGTCCCGATTTGAATTTGGTGCCGACTCCGCCCCCTCCACCCAGTGAGTTCCTGCCGGTGGCTTCTGTCAGGATTGGAGTACCTCCCCAGGTCCGCCTCCAACTTGGTTTTTTCTACCGTTTATCTTCAAGGGGCTTTTCCAGCGCAATATACTGAGCCCAGACAGTCTGCTTTTTGGGATAACAAGGTTAAACTCTCTTGTGAAGATTTTCAAAGTCTTCCATCTGCTCCGGAGATGGCTGCTATTCTCACCTTGCTATGTTGATGGGGTGTTGATTGGATTCTGCTCTGGTGGAGGCCAAGTCATTTACATCTGCATGGGGCTATGACCATCCCATTGTCCTGCTTGCAGGCAGGCCCCTTGTGTATTCCCGTGCCCCTTTGTCTGTGTTTTAATCTTATCTAGTTGTCTGGCTCCTTCTTCCTTGTAGATCCTGGGGGGGGTTTGTAAATACCTATGCCCCTACTCAGCTCAGCGGACCAAGCCTGCTGGGAAATCTGGTTACGTTCCCTTGGCTGAAAAGTGTCCAGTTTACAGTCTCTGGGTTTTATCCTTGGGCAGTCCAAAAAAGGGCCGAATTGCCCGAAAACCTTACAGATGCCCCTTCGATACGTCCCTACCTGCTTGGACCGTATCGACACAGGTGAAGGGCAATCATTTCCTTTTGTGTGGACCGTAGGCCCCCCCTCAACAACATGCGAAACTACAAGTCCCAAGACAGTTCCCTTAATCTAGGCTACCCCTAATTTCATTGAAAGGGAAAGACAAGACCATACTTAATTCAAACACACAATAACATACACACATTTCACCGGAACCCCAAACGTAAGGGTCCCTGTACATATATCACAATCAAGTACACATTTCACCGGAACCCCAAACGTAAGGGTCCCTGTACATATATCACAATCAAGTAACTGAAACCCGCGAATCCATACAACTATTTACATGCGACTCTATTTATTACACTACGGATCCTCTTTTGTGGGCTGCACTTCGCGTCTTCCCAAAAGCCCGTTGAAGGCTCTTCATTTTCCTCCGTCGTCGATACCTGCAGCTGAGAGGTTCAGTACAACTGAGGCGACAGCATAATGTACCCCCTGGTACAACATTTTCTTTGTGGGGACAAACACTAAACCATTCTCAGGCCCCCTGGTGGTGATCGGACAGTTGTGAGGGTCGATTGGTTGGGCTGTGGGCAGGGGTCTCTTTACCTGAACCAGCAGTTCGGTAGCTTTTACAGTCATCCCTTCCCTGGGCGTTACACATCCCTCCCCACTGCGGTCAATTCATCCCGTTCCCTGGGTTCTGCCACCACCTAACAAAAGTGATCGATGCCCCTTGTGGACATGCCTTGGTAGACCCCCATAAACACAAATAAATGCCCTGGTCAGAAGCCCATCACTTATCCCAGCAAACGGTGATCCTACCCGGTGACCCCGTGATGGTCCGGTAGGTGTTGTTGTCCAGGCGTTCCCAGTCCGAGGACCGATCCCTCATGTCCAGGCTCAGCTTCCTGAGCCACCACCATCTCCCCAAAGGAACGTCCCCCTTACAGGTTAACCACACCCGCCTGCCCTCAGTCACCCTAACCCGGTCAGTCGCCACCTGTATCTCCTCGCAGAGTACAGAGGCCTCTCCATAGGTGAAGCTCTGGTGGCTGGAGTACCTGGACGAGTTCGACCCCAGCCACCCAGGCCACCTCCCCAGGTGTGAGTAGCGGGTCTGCTCTGTGGCCACCTGGTCTCCCTGTCCGGTAGTGACAAGAGGGGCTCTGCCGCCAGAGCACCCGTAGACGAAGGACTCTTCTGTCTCGCCTCTGCGTAGTTCTCCCGGTCCCACCATCGCCAAGATCAGCAAACTCCACATCGTCGGGTGCCCCATCTGTAAAACAGACAAAACACATCCTTGCCTCTACAGAACTACCTACCTTAAAGTGCATGGCTTCTATCCGGCGGCAGCAGCAGCTCCCGCTTTGAAGTTGCCGCAGCCTGTCTGTGATTCTGTGTTTACAGCCCGGCTCCCCAGGGTCCTAGTGCCTGCTGCTATCCGGCGGCAGCAGCAGCTCCCGCTTTGAAGTTGCCGCAGCCTGTCTGTGATTCTGTGTCCACAGCCCAGCTCCACCAGGGTCCTAGTGCCTGCTGCTCAATCATTATGTCACTGCACTATGCGCTTCTGTGATCCCACGATCCTAAATAACCCACACACCACTAAACACTAATTAGAACTAACAGGGGGGGAATGCTATATACAATGCCACCCGTCTCCGGGTGGCCAAATTAAAACTGGACCCCGCTATACTGGGGCAGTTCACCTGTTTGGACCAACGGCTCGGGCCAGACCGTCCCCTCCCGGGGGTTCGGGCTGCCCCTTGCCTCTCCTTCCCCAACAGGGTTCGGGGATCCCTCAGCGCTCCCTTCTACTCGGGCCCCCTTACTGCGGGACCGGGTTCTAGGGAGGTGTGATGGGGACCATCTTACAGGGGGCTTGGAGACCCGATTGCTCCTTCGTCCCCTGACTGGTTCCCAAACCCAAGGTGATACCTCCACTTCCTCCGCCTCCTTAGCCCCTATACTAAGGCAGGCTACCTGACCCACAGGTAAGGGCTTGGGAATCGTTACTGTCCCTGGGCTGGGTGCTTGCAGCACTGTCGGTTTCTTTGGGACTGCCCCTTCGGGACAGCACCTTGTCACCGGTTGTGTGACCGTGGAGTCAGGGACCTCCCCCACCGTCGTTAATTCTACGGGGGGTTTCTCCACTACCACCCCCAGTCTTCCCCCCACCTTGCTCTTTCTTGCCCTTATGGGGTGGAACAATTTAAATTGACTGATGTGGCGTTCGCATGGGTCCCACCTTAAGGGATTTAAACTGCAAATAGCCGCTGAGGCAGCCTCCAGAATGGGACCCTGCACCTGGACCGGACCAGGGTCTGGGGCTAGAACTACCCCTGCGCTCCCTTTTTCCTGAGGCTGCTCCCTGGGTAGTCATACGGGTTCTTGTGGTGTGGGTGCGGGCAGGTCCTGGCCCGTTGCCATTGCAACCTGTCCCGACCCAGCTGCTAGGCTCTGCAAAAAGTCTAAAAGTTTTTTTAATTCGATGGTTTCCGGGGCAGCTACTCCTGCCGCCGGGGTCTGACTCTCTACTGCGGGAGCCCTCTCCTCCTTGCTAGGGTTCTCACACTCCCTCTTGAAATGCCCGGCCTTACCACACCCGTAGCATACCGGTCTCTTGTCGGAGGTCCGGGTGCCCTCATGCTTCCACTCTCTCTTAGGGGGTGCTGGCGCGATTTCATGCACCTTACCCTTAAGGGGCTTTTCCTCACTCCTCTCCCCATTGCGATATGCGAGGGTGAGTTTCCTAAGGACCTCTGCCTCATTAAGGTCCGGGGTCTGCGGGTCGAACCAGTGTTCGGCTTTTGCCCTAACGTTAGGGAGACAGTTGGCTACTAGGGTCTTTAGCCAGTGGGCTGTTCTCTCCCCTAAATTCTGTCTATCCGCGGGGACCCCGCACGCCTCCACATAGACAATCCACAGCCTGTCTGCGAACATAGTGGGAGATTCCCCTGGTTGCTGCTTGGTTTCCCCCACCCTCATGAAAGGGCTCCCCAGATTCAAACCCATTGCCTCCAGCACAGCAGTCTGTGCTGCCGCCCATGTGTCAGGTTGTCCCCCATTCCCGGAGATCACTGCCCTGCATAGCTGTGCATCTAGGGTCATCAGGAGCATCCTTACTTGCTCCCCCTCGTCGCAGTCATTAATGCTGGCTGCCTGCTCCACCTCCATAAAATGCAGCGACGGATCCCCTTTCGGAGTTAGCCTGGGAACGTGGGCCACCATCCCCCTGAGCGCGGATGCCCCATGAGGAATGATAATGTCGCCCTCAACCATTCCCCTATTTGCCAGCCCCACCGGGGGACCATACCTTCTCTGCCTGACAGGGCACATCTGCCCTACCTGGGGTTCCTGCTCCTCCGCCTCCCCGGCGTCCAGCTCTCCTGCCCCGTTGGGTAGCCCACCTGTCCCCGGGCTAACTACCCATATAGGAGACGCCGCTATCTGGGGATACACCACTGACCCCCCTTGGACCTGCCCCTGACCGGGCGGTCCGAACCCTACCTGCTGACCCGGCCCCATCACCGGCATCCCAGGCAGTGGTCTGTCCCCATCCCATGGGGACCCACATACGATACCAGGCGGACACGCTGCCAGCTGGGGGTACCCTGCCGACCCCCCTTGGACTTGCCCCTGAACGTGCAGTCCGATCCCCCCCTGCCGACCCGGACACAATCCCGGCGCCTCAGGAGGCGGTCTATTCCTCTTGACCTTTGGGGAATCATCCGCTGCGAGGAGCACCTTGCCCCTTGGGAACCCCCCTGGACCTACCAGGTGTACCTGTCCCCTGACCTTGGACAAGGTCTCCTCCAACTCCATTATCCGTGCCTGGCACGGCCCGTGAGCACAGTCCCCTACTTCCTCGCGAGCCACTCGGTACGCTTCCTGGATGTCCCGGTACTTCCCCTCCAGCTTCCTACACTGCTCTGTACTCCGAGCATAGAGTTCCTGGAGCCTCCATTCCTTTGTCTTACCCTCCACTATCTGCCAGTGGAGATATTCCTTCTCGCACCGGTTAGACTCGCTTTCCTGTCGGCTGCCCTGTTTAATTTCTGCCAATTCCTCCGCAGTCGTTCCGCTGCGCTAGCGCTGTCCCCTGCGCTGGCCCTCACTTCTCCCAACTCCTGCTCTAATTCTTCGACCCTTCGCTCTGTTTTGGCTACCTGCTGGGACAAGCAAACCAGCCAAACTGCCTTCTCCAAGTGCCTTTTGTGTGCCTTACTTTCTGTCCATGCGGCCGCCGCCATTGTAGAGGGTGCCATCTCTGCTACTCCACTACTGGGCCGATATCTGGGGTTTGAGTATCTGTGTGTGTCTCTCTCCAGCTGGCACTGAAACTTCAGAGGCCAGGGGATGCCGCACTGGGACACCTCCACGGAAGAGAGCACTGAATCAAGCCTGCCGTTTATCCCTAACCGGAAGCCTGAGGCTTATATCACACAGATATCCAGACCCCCACCAATGCCCAGGTGATTCTCTCTCTTGCCGGTGGTGCAACACCCACCCGGTTCCTACTTCGCTGAAGTAGCTTTCCCAAGAGAGAGAATAGGACACTGCTGTTTATTACCTAACCAGCAGCCTGTCCTGAGTGAATCGTTCAAGATGACCCTAGATTCTCGAACCCGGAATTAAGGTGAGGAATATCTTAACAATGACTTGGTCAGAGATCGCTGGTGAGAGATTGAAGAATTTAAACGACTCCAATTATCAGCAAATCAAGGTTTATTGCAAAACCCAGGTCAAAATCATCAAACAGAAGAAATTATAATAAAATCTTAAACTCCAACACAAACTAAGTCTATTCAGAAAGTACTATAACGGACACAACGTAAAATCTTATTGTTACACAGTTTTAGCAATGACACAGAACACAAATCAAGTCCCCTTCCCCAAAGCCTCAACCACTATCAAGGTCAAGTGAGTTTTGCAAGCTGCTGCAGGGTACTTACAGTCACAGGCTGCAGGAGGTCAAGTCAAAGGTGGAGAGGTCAAGCCAAGAGACCCTCAATCGAAACACAGCCCCTTTTATATCCGTTTTACCTGGCCTTTTCCTGTGTTTGGCCAGCCCCCTTTGCATTGAATTGGTAAGGTTTAAAGTTCCCGCTGGTCCCGCCCCCTTTGAGCCGGTCAGAGCTGTCGACTTCCGGGTTTTCCTCGCATTTGCATTGTATCGGTCCAAGTTTAAAGTTCCCGCTGGTCCCGCCCCCTTTGAGCCGGTCAGAGCTGTTCGCTTCCGGGTTCTCCTCGCAGGTCCGCTCCTTCCAGCCAGGCAGACCTGTCCCGATTTGAATTTGGCGCCGACTCCGCCCCCTCCACCCAGTGAGTTCCTGCCGGTGGCTTCTGTCAGGATTGGAGTACCTCCCCCAGGTCCGCCTCCAACTTGGTTTTTTCTACCGTTTATCTTCAAGGGGCTTTTCCAGCGCAATATACTGAGCCCAGACAGTCTGCTTTTTGGGATAACAAGGTTAAACTCTCTTGTGAAGATTTTCAAAGTCTTCCATCTGCTCCAGAGATGGCTGCTATTCTCACCTTGCTATGTTGATGGGGTGTTGATTGGATTCTGCTCTGGTGGAGGCCAAGTCATTTACATCTGCATGGGGCTATGACCATCCCATTGTCCTGCTTGCAGGCAGGCCCCTTGTGTATTCCCGTGCCCCTTTGTCTGTGTTTTAATCTTATCTAGTTGTCTGGCTCCTTCTTCCTTGTAGATCCTGGGGGGGGTTTGTAAATACCTATGCCCCTACTCAGCTCAGCGGACCAAGCCTGCTGGGAAATCTGGTTACGTTCCCTTGGCTGAAAAGTGTCCAGTTTACAGTCTCTGGGTTTTATCCTTGGGCAGTCCAAAAAAGGGCCGAATTGCCCGAAAACCTTACACCGTGGACCTCAAGTCCGCCTACCACCAGCTCCCCATCCGTCCCGGTGACCGCAACTATACTGCCTTCGAAGCAGACGGGTGGTTATACCACTTGATAAGGGTTCCATTCGGCGTCACAAACGGAGTCTCGGTCTTCCAGCGAGAGATGGACCGAATGATTGACCAGCATGGTTTACGGGCCACGTTCCCGTATCGCGACAACGTCACCATCTGCGGCCACGACCAGCAGGACCACGACGCCAACCTCCAAAAATTCCTCCAGACCGCTCACGCCCTGAACCTCACTTACAACAAAGAAAAATGCGTGTTCCGCACCGATCGTCTAGCCATCCTGGGCTACGTAGTGCGTAATGGAGTGATAGGCCCCGACCCTGAACGCATGCGCCCCCTCATGGAGTTCCCTCTCCCCCACTGTGCCAAAGTCCTGAAACATTGCCTGGGCTTCTTTTCTTATTACGTCCAGTGGGTCCCCCAGTACGCAGACAAGGCCCGTGCGCTAATCCAGTCCATTACTTTTCCCCTGACGACAGAGGCATGCCAGGCCTTTAGCCGCATCAAAACGGATATCGCAAAGGCCACGATGCGCGCCATCGACGAGTCCCTCCCCTTCCAGGTCGAGAGCGACGCATCGGATGTAGCTCTGGCGGCCACCCTCAACCAAGCAGGCAGGCCCGCGGCCTTCTTCTCCCGAACCCTCCCGCTTCAGAAATCCGCCACTCCTCAGTGGAAAAGGAGGCACAAGCAATAGTGGAAGTTGTGCGACACTGGAGGCATTACCTGGCCGGTAGGAGATTCACTCGCCTCACTGACCAACGGTCGGTTGCCTTCATGTTCGATAATGCACAGCGGGGCAAGATCAAGAACGACAAGATCTTGCGGTGGAGGATCGAACTCTCCACCTTCAACTATGAGATCTTGTATCGTCCCAGAAAGCTGAACGAGCCGCCCGATGCCCTATCTCGCGGCACATGTGCCAATGTACAAGTGGACCGTCTACAAGCCCTCCACGAGGACCTCTGCCACCCGGGGGTCACTCGTTTCTACCACTTCCTTAAGGCCCACAACCTCCCTTACTCCGTCGAGGACGTCCGAACAGTCACCAGAAACTGCCAGATCTGCGCTGAGTGCAAACCGCACTTTTTCAGGCCAGATAGAGCGCACCTGGTTAAGGCCTCTCGACCCTTTGAACG
Organism: Scyliorhinus torazame; assembly: GCF_047496885.1. Classification (NCBI taxonomy): domain Eukaryota; kingdom Metazoa; phylum Chordata; class Chondrichthyes; order Carcharhiniformes; family Scyliorhinidae; genus Scyliorhinus; species Scyliorhinus torazame. Next base: position 44,521,049 of record NC_092733.1, on the reverse strand, counting down.
CCTCAGTTTGGATTTCAAAGGCCCCCTCCCCTCCACCGGTCACAACGCGTACTTCTTAACGTCGTTGACGAATACTCCCGTTTCCCTTTCGCCATCCCCTGCCCCGACATGACAGCGTCCACGGTCATTAAAGCCCTCGGTACCATTTTTACACTGTTCGGTTTCCCCGACTATATCCATAGCGACAGGGGGTCCTCCTTTATGAGTGACGAACTGCGTCAATTCCTGCTCAGCAGGGGCATAGCCTCGAGCAGGACGACCAGTTACAACCCCCGGGGGAACGGGCAGGTAGAAAGGGAGAATGGAACGGTCTGGAAGACCGTCCTGCTGGCCCTCCGGTCTAGGAGCCTCCCAATTTCCCGCTGGCAGGAAGTCCTCCCAGTTGCCCTTCACTTTATCCGGTCCCTGCTGTGCACCACCACGAATCAAACGCCTCACGAGCGCCTCCTCCTCTTTCCTAGGAAGTCCTCCTCTGGAACGCCACTTCCGACCTGGCTAGCAGCTCCGGGACCCATTCTGCTCCGGAAACATGTGCGGGCGCACAAGTCAGATCCGTTGGTGGAACGGGTGCATCTCCTTCACGCCAACCCGCAATCCGCCTATGTGGAGTACCCCGATGGGCGCCAGGACACGGTCTCCCTGCGAGATCTGGCACCCGCCGGAGCTACCCACACCCCCCCAACGCCAATCATCACCGCCTCACTCCCGCCGGTTCATCCCGCAGCCACCCCCTTCCCGGGGGGTTCGGTTCTCCTCCCAGACCCGCCCAGGAGTAAGGACACAGGGGACAGCGCTATGCTCCCAGAGTCGACAGGACTCGATCCAGCGCCATCACCACCACGCCCGAGACGATCGGAAAGGATGACCAGGGCGCCCATCCGGCTCATCGAATCACTTTAACTCTCAACGTTTTCAGTTATTGTGTCTTGTTATAGTTATGGCATCATGCCGACCCTGTTTGGCCCAGTTGAAGCGATAATTTTGTGTTACGGCACAGTACCGACTCTGTAAACCCCTAGCACCATGCGAACCACCATCCCGTCGGGTTTTCTTTCAACAAGGGGTGAATGTGGTGGTATGTATTAGGGGTAATACGGTACACCACGTGCCGACAGGCTATTGGTGGAGGGATGCCAGGTCCTGACAGAATCTGCCACCTACTGGACTCCACCCAGAAATGCCGGTATAAGAACCCTGTTTTTCCTTCCATTTCCCTCAGCAGCTGCATTCTGTAACCACGCTGCTGGGGATAAAGTTCTGCTTAATAAAGCCTTCAATTGACATACCTCAACCTGCATCGCGTCATATTGACGGTGCTACACTCTTGACGTAGCATAAGCTGCTTCCTTGATGTGCACTCTGACAAAGGAAGGTTTAGACTTGGAGATAGTTTTAACACGTTTATTAAACTATTAACAATTCTCCGACTTGGATTCGACTCTACTGTTAATCCTTCTATAGCTACTCAGACTGACGAACCAGTCTGCTACAATCCACGTGGTGGGTGTGATGTTCAATCAACCCTGTGTCTGTACTCACTGAGTGTCTCCACTGGAAAGAGACTGAGCATGTGAGCTGTGTCCTTTTATATGGGTTGGTGTAATGCCCTCCTGTGGTAGTGTCAACTCTGTGTATCGTGACTGCCCATTGGTTGTGTCCTATCTTACTGACCTATTGGTTGACTGTCTGTGTGTCATGTCTCTGGTGCTCCCTCTAGTGTCTAGCTGGGTGTAGTGTATGTACATTAACCCCTTGTGTATT